>NC_058088.1:140549349-140864586 GCF_014858855.1 Bufo gargarizans
ACAGGCCATTTTTTACACATTTTGATTTCAAACTACTAACCACACATTAGGGCCCCTAGAATGCCAGGGCAGTATAACTACCCCACAAGTGACCCCATTTTGGAAAGAAGACACCCCAAGGTATTTCGTGATGGGCATAGTGAGTTCATGGAAGTTTTTATTTTTTGTCACAAGTTAGTGGAATATGAGACTCCGCTAACTTGTGACAAAAAATAAAAAGTTCTATGAACTCACTATGCCCATCAGCGAATACCTTAGGGTGTCTACTTTCCGAAATGGGGTCATTTGTGGGGTGTTTGTACTGTCTGGGCATTGTAGAACCTCAGGAAACATGACAGGTGCTCAGAAAGTCAGAGCTGCTTCAAAAAGCGGAAATTCACATTTTTGTACCATAGTTTGTAAATGCTATAACTTTTACCCAAACCATATTTTTTTTTTACCCAAACGTTTTTTTTCAAATCAAAGACATGTAGAACAATAAATTTAGCGAAAAATTTATATATGGATGTAGTTTTTTTTTGCAAAATTTTACAACTGAAAGTGAAAAATGTCATTTTTTTGCCAAAAAATCGTTAAATTTCGATTAATAACAAAAAAAGTAAAAATGTCAGCAGCAATGAAATACCACCAAATGAAAGCTCTATTAGTGAGAAGAAAAGGAGGTAAAATTAATTTGGGTGGTAAGTTGCATGACCGAGCAATAAACCGCTAAAGTTGTGGAGTGCTGATTTGTAAAAAAAGGGCCTGGTCACTAGGGGGGTATAAACCTGTGGTCCTTAAGTGGTTAAAGAATATATATTCATACTTTAATTTTATTTTATAGAAAAAGGACGGGCGGAACCAGACGTGATTCCTGGCGATGATGATGACAACAAAGATACCGATATCGTGTGGATGGTGTTGATCCGAGAGGTCCAATTGAAGACGGAACTAATCATCAACCCGAATCTACATCCGTGTTTCAGATGTTCCAGGATTGTGAATAATGATTAAGAAGATTGTACTTCAAGAATCTTTGCGAAATTGGATCCAAGGACATTCATTGGATGAAGATACCGGATATCACCATTTTAGCTTGGGAAATGAACCAAATTGGTACATTATGCATGAGAACAAAGTCACAGCAATAATGGCATGATTGGTGCCAAGTTTTGCATTTTTCTTACACGCTAAAACCATTAGACACAGGATCTCTGTGATAATATACTTTTCCAGGATTGACTTTATGATGCGACAAAAGACTCAGATAAAATATTGATGAACATGAAAATTCTTCTGACCTTCTCCCAGTTAGGTCTTAAGGGGATCTTTGACTAACGTGGGAAGAAGGGGGGGGGGATTTTTCAGAACTATTGGGCATGAATATAGTCCATAAGTATAAGGCCTATATAAGAGTATGGACATGAGCCTAAGGGACAACCATTTTGTCTTATTTTAAAAGGCAGGGTGAGATTTTTTTTTTACTCTGAAATTGCTAACCTAAGGTTTACGATATATACCAAAGTGTTTACCTAAGTCTGTTTTGTGAGAAGGAGATGTCCCAAGGTCTAATGAAATGTAATTGCCTAGATAAGACAATGTATTTGAGTTGTGATGATTTTTAGTGAATAGAAAGACTCTAATCTTTCTTTGTGGTTTTATATGAATCAATGTATGAGTAGATTGATTTTATATTATCAATTTTAATAGGTGTGCTGAATATATAGTATATACATATAAGAGTATGGTCCTTATAGCTATATTCAGTTTTAAGATTAGAAACGAGGTACAAATCCCTCTGTCATTTTTAGAATCTCTCTCAGTGTAACACACAAATTAATTATTTATTTCCTTGAGATTTTCTTGAATGGAGAAATGTGGACACAGGTGATCATGAACAAACCCTGTTGCTTCCAAGAACAATGAATTGAGATAGCCCTGTTTATCTTGATTTAATTAGGTCTGGTCAAAAGATTTAAGGATAAACAAGGTGGTTGACGAAGTATAAAAGCCATTGTCTATTCAAGATCTTCTCAAGGTTTTGTCTGAAACCCTAGATAACATTTATTGCTAGTATATTAGATAAGAGAAATAAGCGAATGGTTCAATTTTTGTATGGAATACTAGTTCCATCTAGTGTTAGGGTAAAATACTAGAGGGAGGTTATATTGATTATAAAGTGAGGTCACTAGTTAATGATAAAACTTGGCCAAGCCCTTTCTAAGATAGGATAAAAAGATGGTATGGGCTGACAGAAAGGATCAATCGCTAGAGCTATCTAGCTCTCTCTCTGAACATCATCAAAAGACCAGATCCAACCCTGACCACCTTTTCAGTCATTGGAGGCAGCCATCTTAGAACCATTGAAACTGATTTCTGCTAGCTGACATTTTGGTATAGTATAACCTTACCTATATTTTATAGGATAATTAATTAATATAATACATATCTATCTATCTATCTATCTATCTATATATATATATTCAATTAACCATACTTTGTGTATAGTATCTGTTTTGGAATAAGATTGGGGTGTACCTGCAGCATCATCCTGAAAATTAATCCAATACAGGGAGATTGAAAATATACTAGTGAAAACACGGTATTATCTCCAAGGAACTGAATTCAGTTCTAGACCAGTATGGTTGATAATATATATATATATTTATATAGATAAAAGATAAACCAGATTTGGGTTTAATCGGACATTTGTCGGCTGAGAGAAATCAAGTATTAAATTGATTTTAAATATAATTGAGGGGTATTATTATAAGAAGGCATAATTGTGTATATATATGTTCTCAATTATTTTTGTCTTTGTCACTATTTTGCATATCATTGATTGAATTTTATCACCAATTTTATTATATATATTATTTTGCACTATAAATTGTATTAATAAATTACATATATATTTTGTCTGTAACTGGGTTTTGTCTTCAATTCAACGCAGATCACGAGCTTGTTTTAGCTTGATATTTATGATAATAAGTTAGAATCTCCTTTATTACCGATTTTAATTTATTCACATAAATCATATAGACTGTCAATCGGAGACAGCATAAATATTCCGACAATACCAGACGGATCCGCACCTAGCGCAGGTGTGAAAGTAGCCTAAAAATATCACATGATCTAAACGGTGTCAAAATAGCCATTTTTGTCACCTTACATCACAAAAAGTTTCATTGCAAGCGAACAAAAAGTCATATCCACTAGTGATGATCGAGCATGCTCTGCCAAACACCTGTTCGGCTGGAGCGTCTCAATGCTCGGCACATGGCGGTATTTGGCCGAATACTGCATGTGCTCGAGCGCAATGCTCGAGTCTCCGCTCCACACGTTTATTGGCTGCTATGTAGCCAATAAACGTGCAGGTAAGTACTGCCCTCACTCTAATGCCATAGCCATGTTGTCTGATGGCATTACAGCAATTGGCTGGCCGGAATGCGTAATGATTTAAGATTTTATTCAGGATTTATACAGTGATTTAAGAATATTATTCAGGAAAAGTTAGGTGAGGTGGAGTTATCAGGGGCGGGGGGCCGAGCTAAGGTCAGAGGTGATGCTAGTCCACCTGTATAAGCCCACATCAAGAGAAGTACTTCCCCTTCTGAGCAGAGAGCTAAGGCTACAGTTCTGTGGCTGCTACTACTACTTTGAGCAGAGAGCTAAGGCTACAGTTCTGTGGCTACTACTACTAAACTTAAAGTTTCTTTCTAGATGGCGTCCCCTAACGGTGATCAGCGCAGGAAATCCTCCCACAAGCAGAGACTTCTAGTCTGCGCTTCCTGTGAGATGCCAATGCTGGACTCCTATGAGTACAATAGGTGTCCGTTATGTCGTCCTCCTCTGTCGCAACCCACTGTAAGCAACATGTTTGGGTGGATGAAGGACTTTATGGGAAACTCCATTTCCGAAATTAAGAACTCCCTCGCCTCCCAGAGATCCAGAGCATCATCTTCGGGTCCGATGCCTATGCTAGAAGCAATCTCTGTGGACGACCATTCTTCCTCTTCCTCAAAGGCTTTTACGCTCCATCCGGTCAAGGGATTGTGATGTTGAGCACGGGGATGCTCCGCCGTCCACCTCTAGGGGGTTAAGAACCTTCAAAGTGGATGAAAATCTTAAGCGTTTCATGCTTACTGAATGGAAACATCCGGAGAAAGGTCCACTCCTCAACAAGATGTTTAAACTCATGTTCCCCCTCCAGGAATCTGGAGTCCGACCTTTGGGTACCGCCTCCAAAGGTTGACATGGCGATATCCAAATTGTCCAAAAGGACCCTAGTCCCGTCAGATGACGGTAGTCATCTCCGGGACCCATTAGACCGAAGGGTCGAATGCACCCTAAGGCGCGTCAGTAGCTGTTGCCTCCTCTGAGACCGCGGACTTTGTACGTTCCCGAGACCTAAGAATTCAGGCTGACCTAGAGGCTGGAGTGGCCAGAACGGACATTCTGGATCAATTTAAGACCCTTCTGTTAGGAGCAGATTTTCTGTGCGACGCCTCTGTGCAGCATTTAAAGCTGGCTGCGAAAAGTATGATGCTTTCTTCTGTCAGCCGTAGGCCCCTCTTGGTTCTGAGCTAGACAAGCCTTTGGAAAGCTTGGCAGACAAAAAAGGGAAAAATCTCCCTCAACAGTCCTTTCGGGGTTGCAGTAGGTCCAGAAACACAAGAACCCAGGGCCTTTCTAGATCTCAAAGACGTCAGGGGTCCTCCAGACGCGGTCGTGCTCGGTGCAGGGATCGCAAGGCGGACCTATGACTCTCCCGCTTACCTTTCCCCTTCCCCTCCAGACCCTCCGTGCGATGCACAACTTCCAAGTGTTCCTCCGGTCGGAGATTGTTTAAGTTTTTTTCAGCAGGCCTGGCTGCAAGAAATTCCGGACCAGTGGGTCCTAAATATAATTTTTTCCGGCTATACAATAGATTTCGTGTGTCTCCCCCTCAGGAGAAATTTGTGTTAACCTGGCCTTTACCCCAAATCAAACAAAAGATCCTGGAGGACGCGTTCCTCCTTTACCTTCACAAAAAAGCCCCAGAGGAGGTTCCCTCCCACGAACGAGGGCGAGGGGCGTATTCCCCCATATTTCTAGTCCCAAAGCCTTCCGGAGACTGGCTCATGATAATAGATCTGCGCTACCTAAACTGCTTCATAAGGCAGAGGCTCTTTAGAATGGAGACCATCCGCTCCTTAATCAATATTTTAAATCCTGGAGACCTCATGGTCACCATAGATCTAAAGGACGCTTATCTTCATGTCGTTCCTATTCATCCAACTCACTGAAAATTCCTAAGAGTTGCGGTTTACATAAAGCATTATCAGTTTGCTGTTCTACCCTTTGGCATCTCTTCTGCCCCCCCACACCTTTACCAAGGTTGTGGCTCCGGTTGTTGCCAAACTCAGGCTTCAAGGGCTAGAAATCATGCAATAACTAGACGACTGGCTTTTAAAAGCCGCCTCTCTAGACGTTCTTCAAACCCATCTTCATCTGGCTCTTCAGACTCTCCAGCAGTTATGCTGGTTAATAAACTGGGAAAAGTCCCAGATCCTGCCTTCCACTTCCCGGGTATTCCTGGGGTTTATAGTGGACTCTCAAGCAATGACTCTCTCTGTCTCTCCAGAGAGGAAAGATCGGGTCATAAGAGCTGTGCAGTTTCTCATGGCACCTCGTCAGGTGTCCATCAGAACACTTATAAAGATGTTGGGCCACATGTCAGCATCTGCAGAAGCAGTTCCTTGGGCCCTTTGGCACCTCAGTGTTAGCAGCCTGGAACCACAACCCCAGGGGGTTGGACAAGACTCACTCCCTGTCTGTCAAAGTCCGGTTCTCACTCAAATGGTGGAGGAACCTATTAGATGGGAGGTCCTTGATTCAACCTCGTTGGATTACGTTGACCACAGACGCCTCCCTTCTAGGTTGGGGAGCCCATCTGGAAGACAGTCCAGTACAAGGTATCTGGACTCCAAAGGAGAGACTTCTCTCGTCCAATATGGGGGAACTAAGAGCCGAACGTCTAGCTCTTTGTTATTTTGCTCCTCTCATCCGCGGAAAGGGAGCACGACTGTGATTGCTTACATCGACAGACAGGGAGGTACGAGATCTCAACCTCTTCTCCAAGAAGTTGATATAATTCTCTCTTGGGCAGAGCTCAGTCTATCACACCTTTCCACGGTTCACATCAGGGGAGATCTCAACATAGTTGCGGATCGACTCAGTCGGGGTCTACCAGTTCCAGGCGAATGGTCACTGAACAGAGACATCTTCTCCCAGATCACTCTACGTTGGGGCACTCCGGAGATCGACTTGATGGTGACCCGGTTGAACGCGAAGGTGGACAAGTTCTGCTCCCTCTACAAGGAGGACAACCCTCCGGCGATAGACGCTCTGTCCATTCCATGGAGGTTCAGGCTGGCGTACATATTCCCTCCACTTTCCATGATACCAAGGGTATTGACAAAAATCAGACAAGACCAGACCCCAGGCATTGCAATAATACCATTCTGGCCGAAGAGGTCTTGGTTCACCCAGCTCATGAAGATGAGTCAGGGCACATATTGGAGACTTCTCCTAATGCAGGACCTTGTATATCAGGACACAAACCCCTGCCTAGATCTGAGGAGACTCAATCTGACAGCCTGGAGATTGACAGGCCGCTACTAGAAGCTAGAGGGATTTCTGCAGAGGTCTTGAGAACTACTTCACACTCCCATGCGGAGTCTACAAACAAGGTGTACTCAAGAATTCACAAGTGCTCTCTCTGCCTCTTTAGGTAGACCATTATCTCAAGACCCCCTACTCAGGAGATTCCTCAAGGGAGCCGAAAGATTAAAACCTAGAATTGGGATTTATCCATTGTTCTAAATGGGCTATCCTCTCCCCCCTTTGAACCCTTAGAGAATGTATACCTTAGGTTTCTGTCCTTAAAGGTCACATTTTTACTGGCCATAACATCGGCCAAAAGTATTGGAGAGTTACAGGCCCTAGCAGCCGCTGAGCCTTATACCCTCTTTCTCCATGACTCTGTCCTGTTGAGATTTTTCCCGACTTTTGCTCCTAAGGTTCCCTCATTCGGTAACCAAAATCAAACCATCTCCTTCCCGGTCCTATGTCCTACTCCATTATCTCCTATCGAGAAAGCCCTTCACTCCTTGGACATTTCCAGGAATCTTAAAATCTACCTGAACAGGACTGCGAACTTTAGGAAATCAGAACACCTGCTGCTCTCCTTCTCTGGTAAAAGCAAAGGTCTAAAAGCCTCCAAACCCTCTCTAAGTAGATGGGTAGAGGAGGCAATCCGGGAAGCCTTTTTATCCCAAGGCTTGGCTCCTCCATCCTTTGTCACCGCCCTCTCCACGAGGGCAATATCGACTTCCTTTGCGGAAAAGAATCTAGTTCCACTTGAACAGATTTGTGCTGCGGCTTCCTGGAGCTCCCACAGCACTTTCGTTAGACATTATCGCCTACACTCTAGGGGCTTGGAGGGGGTAGCATTCGGACGCACCATTCTGTCTGCCGCCCTCTCATAAAAAAATTATGTACTGGTGAAGAGGCCCTCCCAATTTGTCTGTGTTGCTTGCTAGGTCCCCACTTGTGCTGCTGGTTAGGACGTTGTGAACCGAGAGCAAGGCAGGTGGTTTGACTCCGCAACCAGAAAAGAGTGCGTACGCAGAAGTCAAGATTAAGAAGATTGCATTTACTATAAATTAATAAAAGCAGGTTAACAGTGAAGTACAGAGATAAAGACAAGCAAAATATATAAAACAGTATAAACAATTCAAGTCAAATACTACAACAATTTCCACCTTTGCTGTGTCCGTGTTCGCGGTGCGGACACTAAGGAATAGCAGTCCCAGGAACTATCCCTAACTGACCCTACTTTCAAGCGGGTGCGCACCCCCCTTATCCCAGTGGTCCAAGTGGACCTCTTACAGTTTGTGGAAGTGCACGGTGGGGCCCGATGTCGTCCTTTTCCTTTATAACCAGCGCAGGATCCGCAACAAAGAAGTCCTCCTCAGCAGGCCGGAAAACCAGGTGGATATAATCCAGAATTTTACAGTGACTGTCCGGTACCTCGACAGCCCTGTGAGTCTCTTTACTGTTTGGGGCAATCCACTCAGCCCAATGTCGCTCCACAGGTTAGTTGCTGCACACAGTCCTTTTTAACTTGGCTTCACTAAATGCACGGTCTCTTTATACTCCATCCGTCTCCAGACTGAAGTTCACACAGCTTGGCTGCACAGGAACGTCCTTTAGTATCTCCACACACGTCCTACACAGCACAGAACTTGCTTTCTATCTAGCCAAGATGGCAGCCGTTATAGTTTCAGCCTCTCTTCCTCCTTCCTCCTGCTCACACTGAGGCAGGCTGACATCATAAGGGGCGTGTCACTTCAACACTTATGCTGTTTTAAAGAGCCACTAACACATTAATACACTTTCTCTATGGTAAACTTCAATGCAAATTGGTCCTATACTGCCATCTACTGACCAAACGAATACTGCAGGCATTTACATTTATCTGTATTACTGGAATAGCATTATACATTAAATTTTAACAAAGTTTACCAGGATAATGAAACTTAGACACATTACATGACTGTTTCTTACATATTCCCCCCCACTTTAAGATTGGCAGTCCCTGCCAATGACTGAATATCCAGTGGGCTGTACTCTTATACGTAGAGTGGTAATGTACCGTTGTATGGCAGGCCAAATAAACTCGTCCTGCGCATACCGAACAGGGGGAATGCCAGCATTTGGCCTAGTGGTGCGTCTGAGAACCACTGGTATACTCTGGGGTACTGTAGCCATAGGCTGAGAAGGACCAGCAGACTCCGCACCAGAGGGGGCACAGGCTGGGGGCACAATAGTCACAGGTGGCACATCCTCAGGAGCGGGGATTGGCCAACAATCATCCTCATCATCGTAAGCCCATTCAACACCACCAGTCTCGGACTGTGGGAGCTCGTTGACATTATCAGTCCCATCACAATTTGCTTCTTTAGATTGACACAGGCGCAACATATTTCTGTGAAGTACTCGGACACAATCAGTTCCTTCCTTCTGAACTTCGTACACAGACCCATTTGCATACTTGCGGGCAACTACACGATATGGCACAGCCTCCCACCTGCTTTCCAATTTTCCTTGAGGCTTCTTGACACGTACCAGCACCAGGTCACCTGGCTGCAATGGTGCCCTTTGCACCGGGGTCTTATCAGGATGAGAATTTTCTTGCAGACGCTGTCGCACCAATCGATGAACTGTCTCAAGTCTCTGCCGGTGTGCTCGCACCCAGGAGGCTGGATCTCTTGGAGGGAACCCATCCACATCATTTAACTGTAACTCTCCTACACTTCGCCCAGACCGTCCAAAGAGGAGAGTATAAGGAGAATACCCCGTTGTAGAATGGACCTGATTGTTATAGGCCCACACCATTTCAGACAAGAACTGAGGCCACTGTAACTTCTTGTCCTCCTCCAAAGTCCGCACCATCTGTAGCAGAGTTCTATTAAATCGTTCGCAGGCTCCGTTTCCTTGGGGATGGTATGGAGTCGTGTGCGACTTCTTTATCCCGTAGATACGTTGAACTTCTTTCATTACATGTCCCTCAAAGCAAGCCCCTTGGTCAGAGTGGATGCGTTGTGGACACCCGTACACTCGGATGAAATCTTGGCATAGGGCTCGAGCTGCTGACTCAGCGGTCTGGTCCTTGGTGGCGGTCACCACCGCAAATTTGGTGAAGTGGTCCACCATTACGAGGCAGTACTGGTGCCCACTGTTGGATGGGCCCACCATTAGGTAGTCTATCATGACGATCTCCAAAGGTTCCTGGGTCACTATGGTTTGCAGGGGAGCTCTTTGTTCTATTGCCTTATGGATCTCACAAGTTCGACATCTATGACATACTTCTTCGACCATTTGACGGAGAGCTGGACAGTAAATCAGTCGCTGTAGCCAACGAAAGGTCTTCTCATGACCAAAATGTCCATTCTTATTATGAGCCTCAAGAGCCAATGATTGAGCCAGTTCACTAGGCACTACGATTTGGTAACAAATGTCGATTTCAGAAGGCAGATATACCTTTCGGCATAGCACTCCATTTTTCATCTCTAACTTTTCCCACTGACTCAGGACTAATAGCATTTCACGGGTCAGTCGTTCTCTTTCCTCTTTACAGGGCTTCTTGCCTTTCTCAACACACTTGATCATTTTCGCCAGCCCCTCATGGGCCTGCTGTATTTGCACCCATTCTTGTAGTGAGGGGCCAAAGAAAGGAGCCGTTTCGGTCCCTTCCACTGCACACTGCATAGCAGTGACCAAGGCTTGTGAAAATCTGCTGAAGTCAGGCATCTCCACATGCTCCAACTCATGATCCACGTCTCCGCTGGGGGCCTGGGTAGTTACCCTAGAAAGTCCATCTGCATTTTGGTTCTCCGTCTTGGACCGATACTTAATGCGGTAATTGAACTTAGACATTCGGGCTATCCACCTCTGCTCCAAAGCCCCGAGCTTGGCATTTTCCAGGTGAGCCAATGGGTTGTTGTCAGTCAGTACTAAGACTTCAGCTCCGGTCAAATACTCAGAGAATTTCTCAGTCATGGCCCATACCAGTGCCAACAGTTCTAACTTGAATGAACTATAATTGTCAGGGTTTCTCTCAGAATCTCGCAAGGATCGGCTGGCATACGCTATGACACGCTCTTGGCCATCCTGGAACTGAGATAGCACCGCTCCAAGACCATACAGGCTTGCATCGGTATATAGCTGGAAGGGCAAGTGGTAATCAGCATACGCTAAGATTGGGGCCGTTGTAAGAGCATCCTTCAATGCCTGGAAGGCGTGTTCCTGTTCAGGGCCCCATTTCACAGACCGGTTCTTCGGACCCCCGGCGGTGCCTCGTAGGAGAGCATTAAGTGGCGCTGCTACTCTAGCAAAGTCCTTAATAAACCGTCGATAGTAGCCGGCTACTCCCAGGAACGCCCTCACTTCTCGCAGGGTAGTCGGTGTCGGCCAGTCTTGAACAGCCGCTATCTTGTCCCTTGACGGCCTCACCCCTTCTCCTGATACACAATGACCCAAGTAATCAATTTCAGATTGAAACAACCGACATTTACTGGGTTTCAGTTTGAGCCCATGTTCCCGCAATCGTTGAAATACTTGTCCCAACTGGCGGAGATGGTCCTCAAAGGTTGCAGAGTACACTATAATGTCATCCAAGTAGATGAGAGTGAATTCAAAGTTGAAGTCACCAAGACATTTCTCCATCAATCGTTGAAACGTTCCAGGTGCATTTGTCAATCCAAAGGGCATCCGGTTAAATTCGTATAGTCCCATGGGCAAGATAAAGGCTGTCTTTTCCTTATCTTTCTCGGCCATTGGCACCTGCCAATACCCACTAGCCAGGTCTAGTGAGGAGAAGTACCGGGCTCTTCCTAGTGCCGAAAGGGACTCCTCAATCCGAGGTAAGGGGTAGGAATCTCGTACGGTGCAGGTATTCAACTTTCGATAGTCTACGCAAAACCGAATGGACCCATCTTTCTTCCTTACTAGTACCACTGGAGCTGCCCAGGGACTTTGGCTTTCTTGAACGATCCCACTCTGCAGCATCTGGGTCAACAGTTCTTTTACCTCCTGATACATCTGTGGAGGAATTTGTCGGTAGCGCTCTCTGATTGGAAGGGTGTCTCCTGTGGGAATCTCGTGGTAGATCCCTGTTGTACATCCAAAATCTTCAGCATGACGTGCAAAGGTCGTGCGGTTTTCCCATAACAGTTCATCTACCTTCCGGATCTGTTCCAGAGAACACAAAGAAGTCTCTATCTTCATCTGTTCTCGAATTGCACCGCCATTCCATTTAGGGGTGGGGTTCTCGCCTTCCCCCATAGACACGGTTACGGCCCATTCACCTCGTTCAGCCGGCCTCAACTGCATCGGGGTCGCTTTCCTCACTTCCTCCGGAGTCACATAGAGGTTAGCCAGCAGCCTTCCTGGGGCTAGGTCTACACTCTGATCCTGAGTGTTCACACATCGGAGGGGTACTCTCCCATTGCGGACTACTGCCAAGGAACGGGCTACTAGCGGATCAACACTTCTTCCGGCTGTCGGCAGTGGTTCTATCAACACAGCTATGCCCTCTAGTTTCCTACAGGTGCCTACAGGCATGGACACTATCATCTCCCGTCTGGGTGGCAATGTAACTTTTGTATGCAGAGGGACCGAAATTCGAGCAAGAGGACACTGTGCATCTGAACTTTTCTGTAAGCCACATGTTCGGACCAGCCGCTGGAAGGCCGTTTGAGTAGGCCGATGGCTAGTGGTTTCTCTCCAATAACCGTGACATTTTTTTTTTTCAAAGAGAATCTGATCCAATTCTTTTAACACATTCATCCCCAAGATAACAGGGACCTTTACTTCATGTGACTCCTGTACTACCACAATGCCTTTCTTGCCTAGATCTTGGCCACATAATCTGACATTCATCCAGGCCACTCCCACCACCGGTACTGGTAACTGATTAGCTGCGACCACTCGTATGAATGTACGGGGATCATATTTCACATGTCGCTGAAAATACCGTTCGTAACAGTCTCTACTCAGGGTCGTTACTTGGGAACCCGTGTCAATCATCCCGGTAACCGGAATACCTTCCAATTCCATCTGTATGATGGGACTTGCAGCGATCAGATCCTCTTCAGGGCATTCTCCTCTCATAGTCTCCTCAGTTTCCCCTCCTGCCCGCCCTACTGCAGCAGGGGATTTCAGTTTTAACGGCGGTCTCTCATAAGCTTGTCGCTGCTCTGGACATCTAGCAGCAATGTGGCCCACGCATCCACAATCCCAGCAGCGTATTTCCCGTCGCTCTGGCCATCGGTTTGGGCCCCTTCGGTAAGCCCCATCATTCTCTCCTGAGAGTTGTACTACATTATTGGGACCCCTTCGGTAGGTCCTATCCTCATCCCTCCAGCAGGGTTGTGGGTGATTCTGACCTTCTTGGTATGAACGGCCCACCCCTTCGTCTCTCGTTTTCTGGAGGCCTGCAATTCTCATAGAATTCTCATTACAATTGGTTTGTAGGTGTTCCATTTGCTCTTGCAATTTCTGCATTACTGTAAGTATCTCTTTAACTGTCCCTTTTTCCACTGTTTCTGGGCCAGAGCTAGCCCCCTGCGACAATGTAACTCCAACTGCGGTCTGAGGCTTCTGAACCATACTATTGGCACGTGAGATGGCCTCCACCTGTACGTCATGAAATTTAGCATCAGTCTCCCGTCGTATAAAGTCCTGCATAGCAACAGTCAAACTGCCATCACGGATCCCCAGGACAAACTGGTCACGGAGTGTCCGATCAGGGTTACAGAAGGCTGGTGAGCCCCCTCTTTCCTTCCCTTGAATATCTCGGAGCAGTTCTTGTAGGGCATTTGCATACTGAGGGAGACTTTCATTCTCCTTTTGTACCCTCTGGAAGAACCGTGCCTGCAGGGACCCCAGCAATGCGGTTTCTCCATAAATAGTTTCTAGAATCTGGACAACTTGCTCAAATGTCTGTCTTTGTTCAAATGGCCGCAATATCACTGTAGTCTTAGCATCTCCTTGTAACGTCAATATGGCTAGCTCTACTAGTACTTCTGGTGCGGTCTGGTACATGCGCTGTACCATTCGTATCTGCTCTGCCCACACACTCACAGACATATTATTGCCATCAAACTTTGCTAACTGACTCATTACAGCCCCTGCTGGCATTCTTCCTCCAGCACCATCCCTCCTAACGGGTGCGTCGCCGTCCATTCTGGTAGGCGGATCCTGCCGACTACGCCAATTTGTGAACCGAGAGCAAGGCAGGTGGTTTGACTCCGCAACCAGAAAAGAGTGCGTACGCAGAAGTCAAGATTAAGAAGATTGCATTTACTATAAATTAATAAAAGCAGGTTAACAGTGAAGTACAGAGATAAAGACAAGCAAAATATATAAAACAGTATAAACAATTCAAGTCAAATACTACAACAATTTCCACCTTTGCTGTGTCCGTGTTCGCGGTGCGGACACTAAGGAATAGCAGTCCCAGGAACTATCCCTAACTGACCCTACTTTCAAGCGGGTGCGCACCCCCCTTATCCCAGTGGTCCAAGTGGACCTCTTACAGTTTGTGGAAGTGCACGGTGGGGCCCGATGTCGTCCTTTTCCTTTATAACCAGCGCAGGATCCGCAACAAAGAAGTCCTCCTCAGCAGGCCGGAAAACCAGGTGGATATAATCCAGAATTTTACAGTGACTGTCCGGTACCTCGACAGCACTGTGAGTCTCTTTACTGTTTGGGGCAATCCACTCAGCCCAATGTCGCTCCACAGGTTAGTTGCTGCACACAGTCCTTTTTAACTTGGCTTCACTAAATGCACGGTCTCTTTATACTCCATCCGTCTCCAGACTGAAGTTCACACAGCTTGGCTGCACAGGAACGTCCTTTAGTATCTCCACACACGTCCTACACAGCACAGAACTTGCTTTCTATCTAGCCAAGATGGCAGCCATTATAGTTTCAGCCTCTCTTCCTCCTTCCTCCTGCTCACACTGAGGCAGGCTGACATCATAAGGGGTGTGTCACTTCAACACTTATGCTGTTTTAAAGAGCCACTAACACATTAATACACTTTCTCTATGGTAAACTTCAATGCAAATTGGTCCTATACTGCCATCTACTGACCAAACGAATACTGCAGGCATTTACATTTATCTGTATTACTGGAATAGCATTATACATTAAATTTTAACACAGTTTACCAGGATAATGAAACTTAGACACATTACATGACTGTTTCTTACAACGTAAGGGAAGCGTTAATTTTTAACGTAAATTTGTTTTCTCTTAGTCCTAACAGCAGCACACAAATTTCCTACCCTTGTTTTGTTTGTACTTGATATAAAGCACTGAATTATGGGCAGTCTGCCCTTTATAGGGGTGGGTTTTCTACTAATTATTTAATTAGTGCTAAGTAGGAAAAAAATTGTCATAAAAAATTCCACCTGTCCTGTACTAGTTTCACAGGGGAGAACTCCCCACTTGTGCTGCTGTTATGACTAAGGGAAAACAAATTTATGTAAAAATTAACGCATCCAAGATGCATCCAGACATCCTCCCCATGCTGTTCCCGAACCACTTCAGTATTGTTTCCATCAATTTCTGACCTTTTCCTATGCACCCTCCCCTCTTCAGAGCAGGGGGTGCCTGGTTTTATTCTCGGATTCTCCCATTGACTTTGTGCTACCTGATGTGTTCGGCCTGAGCCCCCGAGCACTATGGTGCTCAATCAACACTAATATGCACCCCAAAATAGTGCCAATCAAACCGTTATCTCATCCCGAAAAAAATGATACCCTACCTAAGACAATCACTCAAAAAAATAAAAAAAATATGGCCCTGAGACTATGGAGACACTAAACAACTCACAGAATGAACATAACCCTGTTCACCGGAATATAGTAGAATTAGGTCAATTAACAAACAAATTTCACAGAATTACCATTAATTCTAAAACATCACTTTTAATAATCATAATTCAAATATTGGACCTTTTTGATACAAAAAAACAGTAAATACAAAATAAATCAAAAAGACTGTATGTCACTTGTCTCCTTGGTGGCAGGAAGCCAAGTAGAATTGATGATCTCAAGGGAGCAGTATCCCTAGTGCTTCCCCTATTTTAGTGGCCCTGCCTGAAAACGGAATAGCCGCCCCGATAGGGGCGATCCCGTATCTCGTACCTCCTAGAGATCCCCGGAGGGCCCTGGTACGGGTGACAGATGATGCTATTCCTAATTGGAGACCAGGACTAGTCTACATGTAAACCAAAAATAAAAAACAGCATATATAGAACACCCCTCCCCCCGTGTGGTGGAGGTCACACCACTCAGAAAAGTCAGTGCAAGATAAAAGCATGAATTATGTATAACGTCCCTACGCGTTTCACCTTGTTAGTGTTAGGCTCCTCAGGGGACAAAAAAAACAAAAGCAGCAGAGTGTCCTACACCATAGATAACAGCAAGAAAAGTAATAAAGATAAAGAGAGATATAAGTGACCGCAATAAATTTTACTCATCTAGAGTGGTGGTCACTGGTTCTAGATTCACATTTGGATATACAATTTGAGACTCCAAAGTTAGATAAAGGGACTTTATCCAAGGCCGCAAGACACAGTGATGTTGATAGCAGCACCTAAGATTACAATCAATCCAGTCACACCCTAATAATTGAATAAGTCCTGGTCTCCAATTAGGAATAACATCATCTGTCACCCGTACCAGGGCCCTCCAGGGATCTCTAGGAGGTACGGAATACGGGATCGCCCCTATCGGGGCGGCTATTCCGTTTTCAGGCAGGGCCACTAAAATAGGGGAAGCACTAGGGATACTGCCCCTTGAGATCATCAATTCTACCTGGCTTCCTGCCACCAAGGAGACAAGTGACATACAGTCTTTTTGATTTATTTTGTGTTTACTGTTTATTTTTGTATCAAAAGGGTCCAATATTTTAATTATGATTATTAAAAGTGATGTTTTAGAATTAATGGCAATTCTGTGAAATATGGAGACACTAAAACATGATATTTTAGATTTTGTTTCAAAAAGTAAAAAAAGTATACATATTAGATATTGCCACGTCCGTAAGGTCCAGCTCTATAAAAATATCACATGACCTAACCCCTCAGTAGAGATGGCCTTGCGATTCATTGCATTGTGCAGAACTTTATTTCAGCACATGGACCCACCCCCTACCCTATAAATAAACCCGATCTAGCCACCATTTTACATTCAGTCTTTTGCCAGTGTAGGGAGAGGTTGCTGTGTGGAGCACAGAGAGTATAGAGACACCAAATGCTAATAGGGTCACAAAAGTCCTTTTAAAGACTGGTATAGGTGTGCTATCAATTGGTGTGACATACTGAGGGGTGTAATATACTTATAATATACTTTCTAACATTGAAAGTATATTATAGTGCATTTGTATTGTGCAGCAGTTGTGTGCGGTTCTGCTGCAATACTGCAGCTGTATGGAGGGACAAACGCTATTGAAACAACTAATTGCAACTGGTGTGCTATACCAGTTGCCCCCCCAAAAAAATCTGAGGCAGGGGTGTGATATACCTATAATATAATTTCTATATAGTGCATTTGTATTGTGCTGTATTTGTGTGCGGTTCTGCTTAGATACCGCAGCTATGCAGAGGGACAAACGTCATTGGAACAACTAATTGCAACTGGTGTGATATACCTGCTGTAGCTCCAAAATAAACTGAATGAGGGGATTGATATACCTGCTTCCAGCAAATACTCATTAAGGGTTTTTATATACCTGCATCCACAAATACTGCTCTTCTATAGGGATTTTGTCACAGGGTCATTTTGAAAATGACAGGCAGAGGAAGAGGCAGGCCATTCCGCAGGGGTTGTAGGCGTTGGGGAGGTGCACCAGGCCAGAGTCTAAGTGGGAAGTTAGAGAAGGTACGTGCAATTACGTCAAATGACGCACCAGAGTTGGTTGAGTGGTTCACTCAGCCTTCCGCTTCTGCATCCTCCTCATCCTCTGTATCTGCACACCCAAAGACACCACCATAACCCCCCCCCCCCACACACACACACACACACACACACACACACTCGAGTTAAAGGAATTATTTTCCCATCAATTCCCAGACATTACTGATGTGCAGCCATTTTTGGCATCGGATGAGGAAGAGGAGGTAGCAACGGCCACCACTCAGCGGTCTGACGATGATCAGCCCAAGGAGTGTGGTCCCCGCTGTTGCTGCCTACTCCGAGATCTCTAATGTCAGTGGTAGTGAAGGTGACGATGATGACGTGCTGATAAACGTCACGTGGGTGCCCACAAGAGAGGAAGAGGAGGGAGTTCAGAGGGAGAGACGGAGCAGCAGATAAAGAGGAGAAGCAGACAGAACTCACAGTGCACAGGAGGCAAAAAGCAGACTGCAAATGTACAGGTGAAACCCCAAAAATTAGAATATCGTGCAAAGTTCATTTATTTCAGTAATTAAACTTAAAAGGTGAAACTAACATATGAGATAGACTCATTACATGCTAAGTGAGATATTTCAAGCCTTTATTTGTTATAATTTGAATAATTATGGCTTACAGCTTATGAAACTCCAAAATTACAATTTTGAGGTACCCTTTGCTTAGGGGGTATGGATTAATTAGCTGACTAGAGTGTGACACTTTGAGCCTAGAATATTGAACCTTTTCACAAAATTCTAATTTCTAAATGGACTTTTGCACCATATTCAAATTTTCCGAGTTTCACCTGTATCTGGAGCGAGCCATCCTCCACATGGCTCCGCAGTGTGGGCTTTTTTTAGCGTGTCAGCTGCTGACAATAGTGTTGCCATCTGCAGCCTGTACTGTCAACGCATAAGTCGCGGTAAGCCCAACACTCACCTAGGGACGACCGCCTTAAGAAGGCACCTGGCCTCCTATCACCGAGCCCAGTGGGAGCAACGCTGTCAGAACCCACAAAGCCACACTCCTGGTGCTCCACATCCTTCCTCTTCTCCTTCTCCACTTTCCTCCTATTTGTCCTCCACTCCACCTTCCACCGTGCCATCGTCGCGTTCATCTGGCACAAGGCAGGCCTCCCTGGCCCAAATGTTTGAGCGTAAAAAACTGATGGCCAAGAGGATTATTCGGCGTCAACAGCTGACTGCTGGCTTGTCGGAACTGCTAGCCCGCCTACTACTGCCATATATAAATTGGTGGACTCGGAGGCCTTTAGAAAATTTGTATTTCTCCCAGAAGGGCATCCCAGAGCTATATGGCCACATTCAGCGGCAAGTGAATGTATCTCTGGTACACAGTGTCGGTGCCAAGATACATCTGACCACAGACACGTGGTCTAGCAAACACGGGCAGGGAAGGTACATAACTTTTACTGCCCACTGGGTGAACCTTCTGACGGCTGTCAAGCATGTAGCCCGTGGCACCCGTCTGGATTTGGTGTTACCGCCAACCTTCTCCTCCTACTCCCTCCTTCGTCTCCTCCTCGGCTGACTCCTCCTTTTCCACTGCTACTGCCTCTTCTGCTGCACCCCCAATCTCCCCAGAACCTAATCGACGTGCCAGGTGAGACGTTGCCATGCTGTGCTGCGGCTGTTGTGCCTGGAAGCCAGGAACCACAGTGGTCCTGCACTCCTTTCAGCTCTGGAGTCACAGGCCGATCAGTGGCTGAATTTGACAGTTGGTAAAGTGGTGTGCGACTACAGTCCCAATCTGCTGAGCGCGCTGAAACAGGCCATAATGACACACGTCCTGAACTTAGTTGTGCAGCGATTTGTTGCCAAATATCCCGGGGTCCAGGACGTCTTGCGGCAGGCCAGGAAAATCTCTGGCCATTTTAGAAGACCTTACACGGCCATGGCTCGCCTTGCCGATGCCACACCACTTGCCCGGCAGACGTCTGATTTGTGAGTGCCCGACATGCTGGAACTCCACCTTGTATATGCTTGATAGGGTTCTCCAGCAGAAATGTGCCGTTAACGACTACTTGTACGAACTCTGCGGCAGAACAGGTTCTGGGAGCTTGTTTTTTTGGTTTTTGTTTTGCACCATGCGAGTGGCTGCTCATGCGCGATGCATGCAGACTTCTGCGGCCATTTGATGAGATCACCAAACTGATCAGTCGCAGCCAGGGCGCAATCAGTGACATCGTACCTTACGCCTTCTTTCTGGAGCGTGCATTGCGTTGTGTCATTGATCAAGCCGTCAAGGAGCAGGAGCAGGAAGATGAGGAAGTCGCAATGCTGAATGAATTGCCACGGGGGGCTACTCCATCTGAGTCAGCAGGAGTCTGAAGAGGAGTCAGAGGAGGATGGTGACTAAGGGGAGGAGGAGAAGCAAAAAGAGCAGGTTTTAAACTTTTCTGGGATCCCTGGTGTTGTCCGTGCATTGGGGGAGGAGACCAAGGATGACATTCTCCTGGGTGATGAGAAGGAGCCAGGCCACTCCACCGCTTCCAATTTAGTGCAAATGGGGGCCTTCATGCTCCAGTGTCTGAGGAGGGACCCCGTATAAAAATCATAAAGAGAAAGGAAAAGTACTGGGTGGCAACGTACTTAGACCCCCGGTACAAACAAAAAATGGCGGACATGTTGCCAGCATCACAGAGGGCTGTCAAAATGCAGCATTTCCAGGCCTTGCTGCGAGAGATGCTGCATTCTGCTGTTGCGGGCGCTGGCATAGGAATTTCCACCCACAGAGAAACAGTTGCTAGTACCAATCCTACAGTGCATGCAAGAAGAGGGTGATTTGAAGATGTGTTAGTTACTTTGAATAAGAGATCATTCTTGCAGCCATCCCATTGACAGCGGCCCTCCATATCCAGCCTCAGGGAACGCCTACACCGACAGGTGTCTGACTACATTGGGTTAACGGCCGATGTGGACGCTGTGAGAAGCGAGGAACCCCTGGCCTACTGGGTGTACAGGCTTGACCTGTGGCCAGAGTTGGCACAATTTGCCATGGAACTCTTGGCTTGCCCCTTGTCGAGTGTCCTGCCCGTAAGGATGTTCAGTGCAGCAGGGGGGATCGTGAAGAATAAGCGCACTCGCCTAGCTCACGACAGTGTGGACTACCTCACATTTCTAAAAATGAATGAGACATGGATCTCGGAGGAATTCAACACCTGTGTCGACCGCATTTAATTGAATCTCTTCATGACAGCCCATAAATATCACTACCCAGAACAAATAATGGTCCCTGTCTTAGGTAAATACAGCGCCATAAAAGGCCTTTTCTGTCCGGTGAATGCCTAATGTTTGGGACCTCGGAGGAATAATATACCTCCAGCCACATAATCACTTGATCATTTATGTACAGTGAATGCATAATTTTTGGGGCCTGTAATTTAACTGGCAAACAGTAAAATTGATATTGAATGACCTTCTAATATACCTCCAGCCACATAATTACTTGTTCTTTTCTGTGCGGTGAATGCCTAATGTTTGGGACCTTGGAGGAATTCAACACCTGTTGACAATGACCACGTGTTATCGAATTTCAACTATTATCGGGGGGAATTAGGGGGGAATTCGTTAGACATGTTTTTAATCCAATTTTATATTTTTTGTTCTTTTAAACATATATAGTTGACATCTATTTGTACTGGCCTGCAGTACAATTGATATCCAATGACCGTCTAATATACCTTCAGCCACATAATCACTTGATGTTTTCTGTCAGGTGAATGCCTAATTTTTGGGGCCTGTACTCCCATGGCCTAAAATAATTTCTTTCTAGGCTCCAGCAGGCCACATTTTTTACTTTAAGACGCATAAAAATGGCCCCTGATTAAAATACATATTTTTTGTGGGAATTTTTGCCATTGATCGCCATCTGGTATGTCACTGTCCATGTTGTGGGACGATTTGTGCACTTCTTGTAAATAAAAATATTACATGACCTAAGCCCTCAGGTGAACACCGTAAAATAAAAAAATTAAAACTGTGTCAAAACTGTGTAACCTTACATCACAAAAGGTGTTATAGCAAGCGATCAAAAAGCCATATGCACTAGTGTTGATCGATATAAGTCAATGGAAGAACCTGAGCATTAAACCAGGCACCTCCTGCTCTGAAGAGGGCAAGGGTGCCTGGTTCATAGCAAAAGGTCAGAAATTGATGGAAACACCACCGAAATGGTTCGGGAACAGCATGGGGAGGATGTCTCGATGCATCTTGGACTCCTAGGTCGCTGCTGGGAACCATGTTGTCCGAGTAGTATGCCACTTTTGCAGACTGACAAGAATACGCATAAACTGAAAAGAAAATCCATTTTAGAGGGAAATTGTTAAGAAACATTATTTCCTGTATATTTACTTGTATATAAAGTCCAAGTGCTGCCAAAAATTACAAGGAAGAGGTACTCTGATGCAACCTGTATATCACATAATGGAGGGCCTCATTCACATTTTGGTACAATTGTTCAGGTAGTGGGACTCCTACACTTATAAAGCCTATGCACTAAGTGAAAGGGCTGCCAAAAATTACAAAGAACCGGCACTCCAAAACACCCTTTGTTACACATAAAGGAGGGCATCATACATGCAATGCACAGCCCTGCAGAGTGAGGTGAATGGAGAGGTCACAGGGGTAGTTACTAACCGAGGGTGGTTACCAACTCACAGTCTTTTAGATACCCATGGCAGGCGTACAGCAGTGATGGAGAGGCTGGCACAGAGGTCCTCTGGGGCACTCTCTGTGTATAGGGACCAGGCCTGATGGTAGGTGAGGTGCCCTGGATGTTGCAGGTTTGTTTAATGTGCCGGTGGCAAGATCCCTTTCAATTTGTGAAACCAGTGCCGGTAACGGCGGCACACCAATTTATGGTAGGAATAATTGAGGAACACGGTGTTGTGGTGAACCAAAACTTCTGTTTACTGGAACAGTTGACTATATACAGTCTATGGTCAAAGTTCCTTTGGTCAAAGTTCCATATGTCAGTGATAGTAACATGCAAGCTTTACATCAATTGGCAGGTACAATGTTCTTGCAAGAGGGTTAAACACTTACAGATCAGGCTGCACTTTCCTCAGAATCCTGTCTTTTTTTTATCCAAAGGCCCGTATGCCCTAATGCTGGCTTTATCCTTGGTTAGGGAAGACTTCCTCAGGTATATGTCTCCTTGCTTTAAATAGATCCTTCTGCCCTTCAGCTCTCTGGTTCAGCTGGAATACCTTTTGCTCTGCACTGTACTCTGTAGGAACTTAGTTTCTCTCAGGAGGAAAACCCTTCTCCTGGTGGCAGCTTCTGAGCTTACTTTGCTCAGCACCCTGAGGCAGGCTAGACTGCACTGACTAGCCTCCTGGACTATACTGCACTGCACTGACTCTTTCCTGTCAGAGCCTAACTATATATACTAGGGGTTCCCTAGCTCTCTCTACTGTCTAGGAGGAGGAACTACACCCTAACAGGCCTGATACACAGATAATAGGAAGAACACATAAAAAAACATCATATAAAATACAATGACCAATAACGTGGCCATATTGACCCTTGTGTAGTGCCCACATTTACCTAGGGGGACACTACATACACAGCATTGAAAAATTAGGATTTATGGCCTGCTGGTGACCCACAAAAACATTTGTAGCAAGGGCCTGCTGATCTGACCATCTAAAACATTAGGGGCTAGGGCCTGCTGCCGCATTGGTGACTCTAGATAACCTCTGGGCGATTGCACATACCCGTGACGGCGACGATCCATTCAGATGTCTGCCCTATCAACTTTCGATGTTCTTTTCTGCACCTACCATGGTGATCACAGGTAACGGTGAATCAGGGTTCGATGCCAGAGAGGGAGCCTGAGAAACGGCTATCACATCCAAGGGAGCTCAATGGCTGAAATCTGATGGCTGTTGTTGCCTTGCCTTTTTTTCTTAATTGTGAACCACCCAGAGAGCGTGAGACAAGTTATTAAAGCACAAGTGTCCAAGTAAGGCAGCAGGTGCGCAGCAATTACCCACTCCCAACTCGGGGAGGTAGTGATGGTAAATAACAAGAGGCCCCTTGTTGAGAGAGGGAGCCCCCCGGCAGCATCTAAGGGGTTACAGCAGAGCGTCACTATACAGCTTATTCCAATATTGCACAGATGTCATAAGTCACTGCAGACACCCTCTATAGATAAAAATATACTCGTTTTCACTTATATTTTTCCTATCAATAACAGAAGATATTGCACAGATGTCACAAGTCACTGCAGACACCCTCAATAGAAAAAGTATTGAAAATTATGGAAAAAATATACTAGTTTTCACTTATATGTAGAGTTGAGCGAACACCTGGATGTTCGGGTTCGAGAAGTTCGGCCGAACATCCCGGAAATGTTCGGGTTCGGGATCCGAACCCGATCCGAACTTCGTCCCGAACCCGAACCCCATTGAAGTCAATGGGGACCCGAACTTTTCGGCACTAAAAAGGCTGTAAAACAGCCCAGGAAAGAGCTAGAGGGCTGCAAAAGGCAGCAACATGTAGGTAAATCCCCTGCAAACAAATGTGGATAGGGAAATGAATTAAAATAAAAATTAAATAAATAAAAATTAACCAAAATCAATAGCAGAGAATCTGGCTTCACGTCACCCACCACTGTAAGAGTCCATTTTCATAAATTTAGGCCCAGCACCCAGGCAGAGGAGAGAGGTCCCGTAACAGAGAATCTGGCTTCATGTCAGCAGAGAATTAGTCTGCATGTCATAGCAGAGAATGAGGCTTCACGTCAGCCACCACTGCAACAGTCCATTGGCATATATTTAGGCCCAGCACCCAGGCAGAGGAGGGAGGTCCCGTAACAGAGAATCTGTCTTCATGTCAGCAGAGAATCAGTCTGCATGTCATAGCAGAGAATGAGGCTTCACGTCAGCCACCACTGCAACAGTCCATTGGCATATATTTAGGCCCAGCACCCAGGCAGAGGAGGGAGGTCCCGTAACAGAGAATCTGTCTTCATGTCAGCAGAGAATCAGTCTGCATGTCATAGCAGAGAATGAGGCTTCACGTCAGCCACCACTGCAACAGTCCATTGGCATATATTTAGGCCCAGCACACACACAGGCAGAGGAGAGAGGTCCCGTAACAGAGAATCTGTCTTCATGTCAGCAGAGAATTAGTCTGCATGTCATAGCAGAGAATGAGGCTTCACGTCAGCCACCACTGCAACAGTCCATTGGCATATATTTAGGCCCAGCACACAGGCAGAGGAGAGAGGTCCCGTAACAGACAATCTGGCTTCATGTCAGCAGAGAATCATTCTGCATGTCATAGCAGAGAATCAGGCTTCACGTCACCCAACATTGGAACAGTCCATTGGCATATATTTAGGCCCCGGCACCCAGACACAGGAGAGGTTCATTCAACTTTGGGTAGCCTCGCAATATAATGGTAAAATGAAAATAAAAATAGGATTGAATGAGGAAGTGCCCTGGAGTCCAATAATATATGGTTAAGGGGAGGTAGTTAATGTCTAATCTGGACAAGGGACGGACAGATCCTGTGGGATCCATGCCTGGTTCATTTTTATGAACGTCAGCTTGTCCACATTGGCTGTAGACAGGCGGCTGCGTTTGTCTGTAATGACGCCCCCTGCCGTGCTGAATACACGTTCAGACAAAACGCTGGCCGCCGGGCAGGCCAGCACCTCCAAGGCATAAAAGGCTAGCTCTGGCCACGTGGACAATTTAGAGACCCAGAAGTTGAATGGGGCCGAACCATCAGTCAGTACGTGGAGGGGTGTGCACACGTACTGTTCCACCATGTTAGTGAAATGTTGCCTCCTGCTAACACGTTGCGTATCAGGTGGTGGTGCAGTTAGCTGTGGCGTGTTGACAAAAGTTTTCCACATCTCTGCCATGCTAACCCTGCCCTCAAAGGAGCTGGCATTGACACAGCTGCCTTGGCAACCTCTTCTCCTCCTCTGCCTTGGCCTTGGGCTTCCATTTGGGAATGCTCTCAGTAGCGCGTCTACCAACGTGCGCTTGTACTCGCGCATCTTCCTATCACGCTCCAGTGCAGGAAGTAAGGTGGGCACATTGTCTTTGTAGCGTGGATCCAGCAGGGTGGCAACCCAGTAGTCCGCACAGGTTAAAATGTGGGCAACTCTGCTGTCGTTGCGCAGGCACTGCAGCATGTAGTCGCTCATGTGTGCCAGGCTGCCCAGGGGTAAGGACAAGCTGTCCTCTGTGGGAGGCGTATCGTCATCGTCCTGCCTTTCCCCCCAGCCACGCACCAGTGATGGACCCGAGCTGCGTTGGGTGCCACCCCGCTGTGACCATGCTTCATCCTCATCCTCCTCCACCTCCTCCTCATCCTCGTCCTCCTCGTCCTCCAGTAGTGGGCCCTGGCTGGCCACATTTGTACCTGGCCTCTGCTGTTGCCAAAAACCTCCCTCTGAGTCACTTCGAAGAGACTGGCCTGAAAGTGCTAAAAATGACCCCTCTTCCTCCTCCTCCTCCTCCTGGGCCACCTCCTCTTCCATCATCGCCCTAAGTGTTTTCTCAAGGAGACATAGAAGTGGTATTGTAACGCTGATAACGGCGTCATCGCCACTGGCCATGTTGGTGGAGTACTCGAAACAGCGCAACAGGGCACACAGGTCTCGCATGGAGGCCCAGTCATTGGTGGTGAAGTGGTGCTGTTCTGTAGTGCGACTGACCCGTGCGTGCTGCAGCTGAAACTCCACTATGGCCTGCTGCTGCTGCTCGCACAGTCTGTCCAGCATGTGCAAGGTGGAGTTCCACCTGGTGGGCACGTCGCATATGAGGCGGTGAGCGGGAAGGCCGAAGTTACGCTGTAGCGCAGACAGGCGAGCAGCAGCAGGATGTGAACGCCGGAAGCGCGAACAGACGGCCCGCACGTTATGCAGCAGCTCTGACATGTCGGGGTAGTTGTGAATGAACTTCTGCACCACCAAATTCAGCACATGCGCCAAGCAAGGGATGTGCGTCAAATTGGCTAGTCCCAGAGCTGCAACGAGATTTCGCCCATTATCGCACACCACCAGGCCGGGCTTGAGGCTCACCGGCAGCAACCACTCGTCGGTCTGTTGTTCTATACCACGCCACAACGCCTGTCCCCCAAACATATGAGTTTCAGAATGGCCTGCTGACGTTTACCCCGGGCTGTGCTGAAGTTGGTGGTGAAGGTGTGTGGCTGACTGGATGAGCAGGTGGAAGAAGAGGAGGAGGAAGCCGAGAAGGAGGAGGTGGCAACAGGAGGCAAAGAATGTTGCCCTGCGATCCTTGGCGGCGGAAGGACGTGCGCCAAACAGCTCTCCGCCTGGGGCCCAGCTGCCACTACATTTACCCAGTGTGCAGTTAGAGAGATATAGCGTCCCTGGCTGTGCTTACTGGTCCACGTATCTGTGGTTAGGTGGACCTTGCTACAGATGGCGTTGCGCAGTGCACACTTGATTTTATCGGATACTTGGTTGTGCAGGGAAGGCACGGCTCTCTTGGAGAAGTAGTGGCGGCTGGGAACAACATACTGTGGGACAGCAAGCGACATGAGCTGTTTGAAGCTGTCTGTGTCCACCAGCCTAAATGACAGCATTTCATAGGCCAGTAGTTTAGAAATGCTGGCATTCAGGGCCAGGGATCGAGGGTGGCTAGGTGGGAATTTACGCTTTCTCTCAAATGTTTGTGAGATGGAGAGCTGAACGCTGCCGTGTGACATGGTTGAGATGCTTGGTGATGGAGGTGGTGGTGGTGTTGGTGGTACATCCCCTGTTTGCTGGGCGGCAGGTGCCAACATTCCTCCAGAGGCGGAGGAAGAGACCGAGGCGGCAGCAGCAGAAGAGGCCGAGGCGGCAGCAGCAGACAAGGCCGAGGAGGCAGCAGCAGAAGAGGTAGCAGGAGGAGCCTGAGTGACTTCCTTGTTTTTAAGGTGTTTACTCCACTGCAGTTCATGCTTTGCATGCAGGTGCCTGGTCATTCAGGTTGTGCTAAGGTTCAGAACGTTAATGCCTCGCTTCAGGCTCTGATGGCACAGCGTGCAAACCACTCGGGTCTTGTCGTCAGCACATTGTTTGAAGAAGTGCCATGCCAGGGAACTCCTTGAAGCTGCCTTTGGGGTGCTCGGTCCCAGATGGCGGCAGTCAGTAGCAGGCGGAGTCTCTTGGCAGCGGGTTTTCTGCTTTTGCCCACTGCTCCCTCTTTTGCTACGCTGTTGGCTCGGTCTCACCACTGCCTCTTCCTCCGAACTGTGAAAGTCAGTGGCACGACCTTCATTCCATGTGGGGTCTAGGACCTCATCGTCCCCTGCATCGTCTTCCACCCAGTCTTGATCCCTGACCTCCTGTTCAGTCTGCACAGTGCAGAAAGACGCAGCAGTTGGCACCTGTGTTTCGTCATCATCAAAGACTTGCTGAGGTGGTATTCCCATGTCCTCATCATCAGGAAACATAAGTGGTTGTGCGTCAGTGCATTCTATGTCTTCCAGCGCTGGGGAAGGGCTAGGTGGATGCCCTTGGGAAACCCTGCCAGCACAGTCTTCAAACAGCATAAGAGAGTGCTGCATAACTTGAGGCTCAGACAGTTTCCCTGATATGCATGGGGGTGATGTGACAGACTGATGGGGTTGGTTTTCAGGCACCATCTGTGCGCTTTCTGCAGAAGACTGGGTGGGAGATAATGTGAACGTGCTGGATCCACTGTCGGCCACCCAATTGACTAATGCCTGTACCTGCTCAGGCCTTACCATCCTTAGAACGGCATTGAACCCCACCATATATCGCTGTAAATTCTGGCGGCTACTGGGACCTGAGGTAGTTGGTACACTAGGACGTGTGGATGTGGCAGAACGGCCACATCCTCTCCCAGCACCAGAGGGTCCACTAACACCACCACGACCATGTCCACGTCCGCGTCCCTTACTAGATGTTTTCCTCATTGTTATCGTTTACCACAACAACAAAAATATTATTTGGCCCAATGTATTGTATTCAAATTCAGCTGAATATAAATTTGAGGCCTAGTATTTAGGCGCTGGGTGACAGGTATAGGTTTACTGACAGAATTAGACTTGGAAATGCACAGTAGCGGGTGTGTGAAGTTATTCTGAATGACCCTATGTGCACCTTGAATATTATATACCCTTTTAGGGATAGATTTCAAATAGCTCTGATACAGCAGAAACCACTAAATTATGAAATTGCTAAATTGGGAATTGTATTTCAACCCAGAACAAAAACTGTGCTTGGACGGACACTAAATAACTTGCCCAGCCACAACAGTACAGCAGTAACAACAGATTTAGCAGGATATAAATTTGAGGCCTAGTATTTAGACGCTGAGTGACAGGTATATGTTTACTGACAGAATTAGACTTGGAAATGCACAGTAGC
Source organism: Bufo gargarizans (assembly GCF_014858855.1). Classification (NCBI taxonomy): domain Eukaryota; kingdom Metazoa; phylum Chordata; class Amphibia; order Anura; family Bufonidae; genus Bufo; species Bufo gargarizans. Next base: position 140,578,227 of record NC_058088.1, read on the forward strand.
GGGTGTGTGAAGTTATTCTGAATGACCCTATGTGCACCTTGAATATGATATACCCTTTTAGGGATAGATTTAAAATAGCTCTGATACAGCAGAAACCACTAAATTATGAAATTGCTAAATTGGGAATTGTATTTCAACCCAGAACAAAAACTGTGCTTGGACGGACACTAAATAACTTGCCCAGCCACAGCAATAACCACAGATTTAGCTGGATATAAATTTGAGGCCTAGTATTTAGGCGCTGGGTGACAGGTATAGGTTTACTGACAGAATTAGACTTGGAAATGCACAGTAGCGTGTGTGTGAAGTTATTCTGAATGACTCTATGTGCACCTTGAATATGATATACCCTTTTAGGGATAGATTTCAAATAGCTCTGATACAGCAGAAACCACTAAATTATGAAATTGCTAAATTGGGAATTGTATTTCAACCCAGAACAAAAACTGTGCTTTTACGGACACTAAATAACTTGCCCAGCTACAGAAGTAACAATAGATTTAGTGGATATAAATTTGAGGCCTAGTATTTAGGCGCTGGGTGACAGGTATAGGTTTACTGACAGAATTAGACTTGGAAATGCACAGTAGCGGGTGTGTGAAGTTATTCTGAAACCACTAAATTATGAAATTGCTAAATTGGGAATTGTATATCAACCCAGAACAAAAAATGTGCTTTGACGGACACTAAATAACTTGACCAGCCACACCAGTAACGACAGATTTAGCTGGATATAAACTTGAGGCCTAGTATTTAGGCGCTGGGTGACAGGTATACGTTTACTGACAGAATTAGACTGGGATATGGCCAAAAAATAACCACACTATTGATGGTTAAATGCACTTGGTGTGACAGCTTGACCAACCACACTACTGAGGGTTAAATGCACTTGGTGACAGGCGCAGCTTGCCCCTGATGTAGTATATGGCCAAAAAATAAACAGACTATTGCTGGTTAAATGCACTTGGTGTGACAGCTTCACCCTGATGTAGGCTTTAGCCAAAAAACAACCACACCATTGAGGGTTAAATGCACTTGGTGACAGGCGCAGCTTGCCCCTGATGTAGTATATGGCCAAAAAATAAACAGACTATTGCTGGTTAAATGCACTTGGTGTGACCGCTTCACCCTGATGTAGGCTTTAGCCAAAAAACAACCACACCATTGAGGGTTAAATGCACTTGGTCGCAGCTTGTGCTGGCGCACCACAAGACACACAATGGCCGCCGATCACCCCAGAAAAAAGTGACTGACAAACGGTCTGGGCAGCCTAAAAACAGTGAGCAATTGAGTATCAGCAGCTCAATGATCCACAGCTGCAGATCAATCAATTAATCAAGTCCTTTGGAGGAGTTAATCTGCCTAATCTCGCCCTACTGTCGCAGCCGCAACCTCTCCCTATGCTGATCAGAGCAGAGTGACGGGCGGCGCTATGTGAATCCAGCTTAAATAGAGACTGGGTCACATGGTGCTCTGGCCAATCACAGCCATGCCAATAGTAGGTATTGCTGTGATGGCCTCTTGGGGCAAGTAGTATGACGCTTGTTGATTGGCTGCTTTGCAGCCTTTCAAAAAGCGCCAAGAAAGCGACGAACACCGAACCCGAACTTTTACGAAAATGTCTGGGTTCGGGTCCGTGTCACGGACACCCCAAAATTCGGTACGAACCCGAACTATACAGTTCGGGTTCGCTCATCCCTACTAGTGACCTCATTCTATATATAATTATTAAAAATTAAGTTTTAACTACAAATCACCACTCCTATTCTACCTACAAAAGTTTATAAAAATTGGTGATTAAGTCATCAATCAAACATATAGCTCCTCTTAGCTATCGTGTGCTATATAGCACCCGATGAGGTGTTCTGGCCAGCCAATCACTGTAATGCCAGTAGCCAACATGGCTACTGGCATTACAGTGATGGCAGTACTTAGGCCTCTTTCACACTTGCGTTGTCCGGATCCGGCGTGTACTCCACTTGCCGGAATTACACGCCGGATCCGGAAAAACGCAAGTGTACTGAAAGCATTTGAAGACGGATCCGTCTTCAAAATGCTGTCAGTGTTACTATGGCACCCAGGACGCTATTAAAGTCCTGGTTGCCATAGTAGTAGTGGGGAGCGGGGGAGCAGCATACTTACCATCCGTGCGGCTCCCGGGGCGCTCCAGAATGACGTCAGAGCGCCCCATGCGCATGGATGACGTGTCCATGCGATCACGTGATCCATGCGCTTGGGGCGCCCTGACGTCACTCTGGAGCGCCCCGGGAGCCGCACGTATGGTAAGTATGCTGCTCCCCGCTCCCCACTGCACTTTACCATGGCTGCCAGGACTTTAGCGTCCCGGCAGCCATGGTAACCATTGAGAAAAAGCTAAACGTCGCATCCGGCAATGCGCCGAAACAACGTTTAGCTTAAGGCCGGATCCGGATCAATGCCTTTCAATGGGCATTCATTCCGGATCCGGCCTTGCGGCAAGTGTTCCGGATTTTTGGCCGGAGCAAAAAGCGCAGCATGCTGCGCTATTTGCTGCGGCCAAAAAACGTTCCGTTCCGGAACTGAAGACATCCTGATGCATCCTGAAGGACGGATTGTCCATTCAGAATGCATTAGGAAAATCCTGATCAGTATTCTTCCGGCATAGAGCCCCGACGACGGAACTCTATGCCGGAAGACTATAACACGTTTATTGGCTGCATAGCAGCCGCAAAACGTGCGGAGAGGAGACTCGAGCATGGTGCTCGAGCACATGCGGTACTCGGCCAAGTACCGCCATGTGCCGAGCATAGCGATGCTCGAGACGAACAAGAGTTCGACCGAGCATGCTCGCTCAACACTAATATGCACCCCAAAATAGTGCCAATCAAACTGTCATCTCATCCCGCTAAAATGATACTCTACATAAGACATTCGCCCAAAAAATAAAAAACTCTGGCTCTCAGACTATGAAGACACTAAAGCTACTTTCACACTAGCGTTTTTCTTTCCCGGCGCTGAGTTCTGTCCTAGGGGCTCAAATCCAGAAAAGAACTGATCAGTTTTATCCTAATGCATTCTGAATGGAGAGTCCGTCCTTCAGGATGTCTTCTGTTCAGTCTTTTTGACTGATCAGGCTTTTCAGAAAAACGTAGCATGCAGTATTTTTACCTCCGGCCAAAAATCCTGAACACTTTGACTGAACGCCTGATCAGGCTTTTTTCCCATTGACTTGCATTAACGCCGGATCCGGCGCCATGTGTTCAGTCAAAACGGATCCGGCTTTTGCATGTTAAACCCGAAAAATAGGGAAAAAAATTAAAGTCCATAAATGGCGGATCCGTTTTTTCCAATGCATTTTTCCATTGTGATCGAAAGCCTGATCAGGATTCAAATGTAATCAGTTTTCACGCGTTTTTCCGGATCCGGCGGGCAGTTCTGGTGTCGGAATTGAACGCCGGATTCAAACAACGCTAGTGTGAAAGTAGCCTAAAACATGATTTTTTTTGTTTAAAAAATGATATCATTTTTTAAAACTTAAATAATTAAAAGAAAATATACATATTAGGTATTTCCACGTCTATAAGGACCTGCACTATAAAAATATTACATGACCTAACCCTTCAGGTGAACACTGTAAAAAAAAAAAAAAAAGCTGTGTCAAAAAATAATTTTTGGTCACCTTACATCACAAAAAGTGTAATAGCAGGTGATCAAAAAGTCATATGCACCCCAAAATAGTGCCAATCAAACCCTCACGTAATCCTGCAAAAATGATACCCTATGACTCTCAGACTATGAAGACACTAAAACATGATTTTTTATTTTATTTTTATGATATTATTGTGTAAAACTTAAAAACATAATAACATATACATATTAGGTATTGCCACGTCTGTAATGACCTGCACTATAAAAATATCATATGGTTCCGGCGCTGGGATGCAGGACATAGAGTGAGTGAGCTCCGGGCGCTCATCCTTCTAATATCACCTGCGCTCCGTTCCTGGCGGCGATAAAGGACTCTGAAAGTCATCTAGGAGTCCCCCTACAGCGAAAGGCCTCCGGTCCATGGACCGATATCTATTATGGAGCGGCAGACGGCAAGTAAAGAGCGGTGCAAAGCAGACCGCAGGCATCATGCTGAGCAAGATGGCAGATTCCCGCTCCGCGTCACCGAGTGACGGCAAAGAAGCTGAAATGACAGCTGGTGAGAGTGGCAGAGCAAATGACGATCTGCTCAAAATTGATTACAAGACCTTAGCCATTGAAGTGGCCAAGTATTTAGCTCCAGACATTAAAGAGACACTTTCCAAGACTCTCTTGCAGTCTCTGCATGAGCTACATGACACCGTAGCGAGACATGAGGAGCGCATAGAGGAATTGGAGCAAAGGGTTGCAGTAATGGAGGAAGATGTTTCCAGATACAATCGAGACGCTCAGGATTTATATAAGCAAAATATTATACTGAAAGACCGTCTAGAGGACCTGGAAAACAGGTCCAGGCGGAACAACTTGAGGATCGTGGGTCTACCAGAAAGCATTAAACAGCCGTCCTTAAAAGAAATATGTGAGATTGAACTACCACAAGCCCTAAACTTAAGCGGGAGGCACAAAGTGGAAAGGATTCATCGGGTTGGACCCGCTATGGATCTGCAGAAACCAAGGGGTACTGACTCCCAAAACCCGGCAACAAAACCGCGTCAAGTCATTATGCGATTTCTGGACTATAGTGATAAAGAGTCCATATTATGGGCCTTTAGAGCTTGCAAAGGGCCGCTAAAGGTGAGAGGTCACACCATCTTGATGTTTGCAGATTACTCGGCTCTAGTGGCAAAGAGACGAAGCGAGTTTAGTCACGTCTGCTCGGAACTCTATAAGCAGCAAGTTAAGTTCCAGTTACTATATCCGGCAATTTTGAGAGTGACCACAACAGATGGCATGGTCAAAACGTACCAGGATCCCGACGCAGCAGCAGAGTTTCTTCACTCAAATAGTCGATCTGGAGAGCCAAGACAAAGAGGAAGATCCCCGCGGCAATATCAGCAGAGCAGGGAAATGTCGAGGAGCCCGGAATGAAGACGTACATCGCCAACAGACAGACTGAGACGAGACTGGGAACTGGTCCCGGTAGACACGCGGGATCCTCGTCCAAAGAGAAGGGACTCATGGTCGCACTAACCTCATCTCTACAGGTAGCCGAGATTGAGCTCGGCGAAGGACTCCTACAGATCACCTGATGTTAGCTGAATGAGGTGGTTGTGGTAAGATGTGATTGAGCAGGACCGAGCTGCACTAATGAGTTAATATTATTACATTGCTTTCCATATTCCCAGGCATGGTTTTTTGTTTGCGGTTTGCATGCCTGTGATTAAGGAGGAGGGGTGGCTAGGTTCTGTAGCCCAGAAAAAAGAGAAGTCTTGAGGAAAGTAGAGAGGGCAATGCATATGTTATTGCGTTATAAAAGGGGTAAGAAAGCGGGATGTCAATCTAACAAGGGGGGGAGGGAGGTAGTTTGTTATGTTTTTGAGGGTGTTATTCCTATCCATGCATCACCCGAAGCTCACTTAATGATTCATCAAACATCGGGTTATACTCAGCCAGTCATAGTTCCTGTCATTAGAATGTCATATAACTGTACCAGAGATATATATGAAAATTGTTAGTTGGAATGTAAAGGGCTTACGCTCACCGCAGAAAAGATGGATGATCCTCCGTCACCTTAACCACCTCAGCTCCCCTAGCTTAAACACCCTTAATGACCAGACCACTTTTTACAATTCTGCACTACACTAATTTCACGGTCTATTGCTCGGTCATGCAAACTTACCACCCAAATGAATTTTACCTATTTTTCTTCTCACTAATAGAGCTTTCATTTGGTGGTATTTCATTGCTCCTGACATTTTTACTTTTTTTGTTATTAATCGAAATTTACAGAAATTTTTGCAAAAAAATGACATTTCTCGCTTTCAGTTTTTTCCCCAAAAATATATTTCTATATAAATTTTTCTCTAAATTTATTGTTCTACATGTCTTTGATAAAAAAAAAAATGTTTGGGTAAAAAAAATGGTTTGGGTAAAAGTTATAGCGTTTACAAACTATGGTACAAAAATGTGAATTTCCTCTTTTTGAAGCAGCTCTGACTTTCTGAGCACCTGTCATGTTTCCTGAGATTCTACAATGCCCAGACAGTAGAAAAAACCCACAAATGACCCCATTTTGGAAAGTAGACACCCTAGGGTATTCGCTGATGGGCATAGTGAGTTCATAGATCTTTTTATTTTTTGTCACAAGTTAGCGGAAAATTATGATTTTTTTTTTTTTCTCACAAAGTCTCATATTCCACTAACTTGTAACAAAAAATAAAAACTTCCATGAACTCACTATGCCCATCACAAAATACCTTGGGGTGTCTTCTTTCCAAAATGGGGTCACTTGTGGGGTAGTTATACTGCTGTGGCATTTCAGGGGCACTAATGCGTGAGAAGTAGTTTGAAATCCAAATGTGTTAAAAATGCCCTGTGAAATCCTAAAGGTGCTCTTTAGAATGTGGGCCCCTTTGCCCACCTAGGCTGCAAAAAAGTGTCACACATGTGGTATCGCTGTACTCAAAAGAAGTAGGGCAATGGGTTTTGGGGTGTATTTTTACATATACCCATGCTAGGTGAGGGAAATATCTCTCTAAAGTCAACTTTTCCCATTTTTTTATACAAAGTTGTCATTATAGAGAGATATTTCTCTCACCCAGCATGGGTATATGTAAAAAGACACCCCAAAACACATTGCCCAACTTCTCTTGAGTACGGCGATACCACATGTGCTAACTTGGGACAAAAAGTTCAAACTTTCATGCCCCTCAGCGAATACCTTGGGGTGTCTTCTTTCCGAAATGGGGTCACATGTGGGGTATTTATACTGCCCTGGCATTTTAGGGGCCCTAAAGCGTGAGAAGAAGTCTGGAATATAAATGTCTAAAATATTTAACGCATTTGGATTCCGTGAGGGGTATGGTGAGTTCATGTGAGATTTTATTTTTTTGTCACAAGTTAGTGGAATATGAGACTTTGTAAGAAAAAAAAAATATATCAATTTCCGCTAACTTGTGCCAATGACAGGGGGTGATCAGGGAGTCTATATGGGGTGATCACCGCCCTGTCATTGATCACCCCCCTGTAAGGCTCCATTCAGCCGTCCGCATGTGTTTTGCGGATCCGCGGTGTCCCTGTTTTGTAGATCCACGGAACCGCAAAACACATACGGACATCTGAATGGAGCCTTACAGGGGGGTGATCAATGACAGGGGGGTGATCACCCCATATAGACTCCCTGATCACCCCCCTGTCATTGATCACCCCCCTGTAAGGCTCCATTCAGAGGTCCGTATGTGTTTTGTGGATCTACGGATCGGATCCGCAAAACACATACGGACGTCTGAATGGAGCCTTACAGGGGGGTGATCAATGACAGGGGGTGATCAGGGAGTCTATATGGGGTGATCACGCCCCTGTAAGGCTCCATTCAGACGTTCGTATGTGTTTTGCGGATCCGATCCATGGATCCGTGGATCCGCAAAACACATACGGACCTCTGAATGGAGCCTTACAGGGGGGTGATCAATGACAGGGGGGTGATCAGAGAGTCTATATGGGGTGATCACCCCCCTCTAAGGCTCCATTCAGACGTCCGTATGTGTTTTGAGGATCCGCGGATCCATGGATCGGATCCGCAAAATACATACGGACGTCTGAATGGAGCCTTACAGGGGGGTGATCAATGACAGGGGGGTGATCAGCGAGTCTATATGGGGTGATCACCCCCCTGTCATTGATCACCCCCCTGTAAGGCTCCATTCAGCCGTCCGCATGTGTTTTGCGGATCCACGGTGTCCATGTTTTGTAGATCCACGGATCCGCAAAACACATACGGACATCTGAATGGAGCCTTACAGGGGGGTGATCAATGACAGGGGGGTGATCACCCCATATAGACTCCCTGATCACCCCCCTGTCATTGATCACCCCCCTGTAAGGCTCCATTCAGAGGTCCGTATGTGTTTTGTGGATCTACGGATCGGATCCGCAAAACACATACGGACGTCTGAATGGAGCCTTACAGGGGGGTGATCAATGACAGGGGGGTGATCAGGGCGTCTATATGGGGTGATCACCCCCCTGTAAGGCTCCATTCAGACGTCCGTATGTGTTTTGCGGATCCGATCCATGGATCCGTGGATCTGCAAAACACATACGGACCTCTGAATGGAGCCTTACAGTGGGGTGATCAATGACAGGGGGGTGATCAGGGAGTCTATATGGGGTGATCACCCCCCTCTAAGGCTCCATTCAGACGTCCGTATGTGTTTTGAGGATCCGTGGATCCATGGATCGGATCCGCAAAATACATACGGACGTCTGAATGGAGCCTTACAGGGGGGTGATCAATGACAGGGGGGTGATCAGCGAGTCTATATGGGGTGATCACCTCCCTTTCATTGATCACCCCCCTGTAAGGCTCCATTCAGACGTCCGTATGTGTTTTGCGGATCCGTGGATCTCCTAAACACGGACACCGCGGATCCGCAAAACACATACGGACATCTGAATGGAGCCTTCCAGGGGGGTAATCAATGACAGGGGGGTGATCAATGACAGGGGGTGATCAGGGAGTCTATATGGGGTGATCAGGGGGTTAATAAGGGGTAATAAGTGACAGGGGGGGTGTAGTGCAGTGGTGTTTGGTGCTACTTTACAGAGCTGCCTGTGTCCTCTGGTGGTCGATCCAAGCAAAAGGGACCACCAGAGGACCAGGTAGCAGGTATATTAGATGCTGTTATCAAATCAGCGTCTAATATACCTTTTAGGGGTTAAAAAAATTGCATCTACAGCCTGCCAGCGAACGATCGCCGCTGGCAGGCTGTAGATCAGCTAGTTTACCTGCACTTCCTGTGAACGCGCGCGAGATGACGTCCCGGCGCGTCCAGGAGGAATAACAGGGCCGCTGCAGAGACGCTATCCCGCATGCGGCGGTCCTGTACTGTTTAAAAAGATGAAACCTGACATAGCACTGCTTCAGGAAACTCATCTAGTAGCTGGGGACTTTGGGAGAATGAAAAAATTGTGGGTCGGACAGGTGATTGGATCAGCCTCCTCCTCTGATTTTGTTTAACAAAGCGTTTAATTATAAGCTATTGGGCTCGGATGACAAAGGTAGATGGGTCAAGGTTTCAATACGAGTCCAGAATTCTGAATACACTATTTACACTGCATATGGCCCAAACTCCAATAACTCACAATTTTTCAGGTTGCTGTAAAGTAACTTACTCACAGATAAGGCCTCAAATCTGATAGTAGGGGGCGACTTCAATTCTGTAGTGGTAGGGAGGGAGGACATGAGAACTAAGTCAGATAGACGTAAGGGAAGCTTTGCTCAAGACACAGTTCTAGGACATTTAATGGAATCGGTAGGACTAGTGGACCCCTGGTGGCAATTTCATCCAGATGAGAGGGCTTTCACCTTTTATTCTCACGCCAGAAATTCATGGTCATGCATTGACTGTATTTTAACACAGGGCTCTCTGTCGTCAGGCTTGGTGGAGCATGCTGATATCGGAGATAGTTCAAGTTACCCTGAACTTGAGGGATACATTCCCTAAAGGCACGGATTATCTGTGGAAATTTCCCTCGAATCTGATAAATAATGAGGATTTCATTAATAAATTAGTGGGATGGTGGGAAGAATATAAGGAAGATAATCAGACCCACCTAGATTCCCCTCAACTCTTTTGGCATACATCCAAGGTAGTTATAAGGGGGCATATTCTAGGATATGTATTCAGCAAAAAGAAAACGTCAACAATTATTAGAGAAAGCAAGTGTCGCTGTCAGACAAAACATACAGACAGTTCATTGACCTACCCTTAGCAGAGAACAAGGCAAAATGGGTGGAAGCTGGCCAGGCCTTTGAGAAGTGTGAAAAGGATAGAGATTCCTTCCAACAAACACAATTTGAAGCCAAAATGTACAAATACGGGAATAAAGCTGCACGTTTATTGCCGAATCTAGCTAAGGGTCAGAGAACACCTCAGTTCATATCTAGCCTCAAGGATGATAAAGGGAAGATAGTTACAGATCCAGCGGGCATAAATGAAATAGTAGTCCATTTCTATGCGGCTTTATATGATGACACCTCCCCATCTCTTTTAGTTGATACTTTATTGGATCGTGTGAAATTGCCCACTGTAAATGCCGAACAGCTCCAGAAATTAAATGCTGACGTGACTCTGGAGGAACTCCGATCAGTTATCAAGGGTTTAGGAAATGCTAAGGCCCCGGGACCTGACGGGTTTTCAGGGGAATATTACAAGATGTTACTATCCCAGATCTCTCCTATATTGGTACAGCTCTATAATGACATACTAAAGGGCAAGGCCCGCCCAGACAAGGAGAATGTATCTTACATTAAACTTTTGCCCAAACCGGGAAAGGACCCCCTATTGCCTAGCTCATACAGACCTATTTCCCTTATTAATGTAGACACAAAGATCCTGTCTAAAATTATTGCTGACAGATTGGCTTCATTTCTCCCGTCTCTGATAGGGACTGAACAGGTAGGGTTTGTCCAGGGTCACTCAGCTGTTATGAACATCAGAACAGTTTTGACAGTCCTGGATAGGGTTTGTCACAGACCTCAACCTGGGGAAACTCCAGCCATGCTCACCCTAGATGCCGAAAAAGCTTTTGATAATGTCAGATGGGCATGGCTGGAGGCCGTGCTGGACAAACTAGGCTTCAGGGGAGCTTTTAGAACATTTATCACGAATTTATACAAGAATCCGAAAGTGCGGGTGTATACGCAGGGCTATCTTTCAAAGCCCTTTGAATTAAAAAAAGGCATGAGGCAGGGGTGCCCGCTCTCAACCCTGCTATTCATCTTGAGATTGGAACCTTTGTCCCCACTCCTATGCTCTTCGGACTTATATGAGGGAATAGGGGTTGGATCCTCACAAGTGAAAGCAGCCCTTTATGCTGATGATGTGGTCCTATTTCTGGCGAAGCCGGAGGAACACATACCAGTTATATTCGAGGCCCTGGAGGCTTTCGGAGCATACTCTGGAACATATCTAAATGTGAGCTCCTGCCTCTATTGCCCGTTAGTTGCGCTTTAAAGGAACTGACCAGAATGCTGGGAATCACAGTAGTCAAATCTCATAGCATGATGCTTGCGCCACCATGCACAGTGTACTGTGGCTTGAATTCAGTGTTTGGGGGTCGTCTGACAAACTGTCTCCAGCCACTAGACCCAAAAAAAAACTATCTTACGCTCATCAGTCCACAAACTGTCTCTTTAGGCCAGTCAATGTGCTCTTTGGCAAATTGTAACCTCTTCAGCACATGTGTTTTTTCAACAGTGGGACTTTACGGGGGCTTCTTGCAGATAGTTTGGATTCACATAGGCATCTTCTAATTGTAACAGTACTCACAGGTAACTTTAGACCTTCTAGTCCTTGCCATTTTGGCTATTCTATCCATTTGAATTGTAGTTTTTTGCTTTCTTCCGCGTCTTTCAGGTTTTGGTTGCCATTTTAAAACTTTTGCGATCATTTTAGCTGAGCCTATTATTTTCTGCACTTCTTTATATGTTTTCCCCTCTCCAATCAACTTTTTAATCAAGGTACACTGTTCTTCTGAACAATGTCTGGAACGACCCATTTTCCTCAGAATTTCAGAGAGAAATGCACTGTAACCAGCATGTACAACATTTGCTGCCTTCCCCCCTTAAATAAGGGCAATAATTGCCACCTGTTTTTCAAAGAATGAATGACCGCACTCATTGAACTCCACACTGCTATTATTTTGAACATGCCCCTTTCAATTAGTGATTATATTACACAGAATCAGCAGCATGCATGTCATGACTGTTGGGTCTGTTGGATTTTTATTACTCTACTACACCTGCTCGTAAATTATTTGCCACGTTGAAATATCATTTCTACAAAAAACAGTGATTGATCAGGTTAATGATATGCTATTATTTTGAACACAACTGTATGGATCAATTTCTGTTGCAGAGCCCCCACATATGAGGTGAGATCAGGAAGTAACATTTGCATCTATGGTGGAAAATACCATCTTGGGGGGGGGACCCCAAAAATAACCTCATGGGGCTACTGCTTGTTTTCCTATTGGGGGTGGTTCTTCCTGAGCAGAAGACAGACATTCAGTCCAGGGTTTTCTATTCTCTGCGATTACCTTCTGAATCTTGAGCTTCAGTGTGGATGACATATGATGTGTGAGCCTGTTCTATCTCCAATTGTCACCACCAGACATCTGAGAAGCTCTGACAGACGTTCTTCAGAACCTCCTGCTTGAGGTTCCATTTGTTTTGCTTTCGTTTTCTCATCTCGTTAGCCTCTCTCAGCTGTCATGTAGTTGCACTGATTGCATCCCTTTAAATCCCTTCCCATACTGCATCACTTTGCGGTTTATACAACTTCCTGGAGTGTGTGCATGCTGGATGCTACTACTGATTCCTCTACAGATAAGTTTGTTCATTCATTTGTGTTTTCCTGTTTGCTGGATCCTAGGAGACCCTGACTCCCTCCGTATTTAGTGTAGGGAGCCGATGGTCATGTCCCCTCACTATTATAGGGTGTTCAGGTGTCAAACAGTCGAGGAACGAGGGTATGCAATCATCTACCATAGAAATTTTTGCATAGGCTGAGCAGTAAGGGAGAGAGCCAGGGCTGTTGCAGGGCTTACCCTTTGGTTCCTTAGTTTTTGGATCCAGTCAGTCGGATCTTCATTTTGTGTCTTCTAGTTTCCTGTACACCTTCCGTGACACCAATGCTCCTAGTATTCTTGTCCAACTGCTGGGAAGTGTGTACCTCTTTTACTTTGTATAGTTTGAGGAACCCCATACCAGGAAAGTAGCTTCTTGAACACAGTCTTTGCAGTCGCCTGGATAATAGACCATGCTTCCGGCCACTCTGAGAAGTAATCCATACAGACAAGCACAAATTCATACTGTCCCACCTTTGGTAGATGGATGAAATCTATCTGCAGTCGCTGAAATGGGTATGATGCCTTTGGGGTGAGCTTAGGGAAAGCCTCAATCGTCTTTCCAGTGTTATGGCAAGAACAGTGTAACAGCAGCGGCTGTGCGCCGCTGTTCCTCTGCTTACCACCGCGGTCCCGGTCGCCATGTTCAGCAATGATCTGCTGCCAGTGCTTCCTATTCACCGCTGTAGTCCTGGGCTTTGTCTGTGTAGGTACTGTTGTTCTGGCATCCAATCCACAGTTTCCTCTCAGCCATGGCCATAGCATGCTTGCTGCTTGTTCTCTGCAGCACACCTTTAAGGGCCGGAGCGAGTCACTTCCTGTGCTTTATGGGTGAGGTCATGTGACCTCGCTGACCAATCCTAGCCCTCCTGCACATATATAAGTGGCTTAGCCCCCTTCCCAAATGCTTCAGTGGTCCTTGTGTCCTCCTAAGGTTCCTGATATCTGCTTGTATTCCTGGTTCCTGCTACCTGTTTGATCCCTGCCTGCTTGCCTTGGCTCTTCTGTTGCCAGCCCAGATTGCCTGACCTGTACCTGCTCCACCTGCCCTGACCTATTGCCTGTTTGATTTTGCCTCTGCCTCATAGTTTGGTCCTGTACTGTTGCTCCTGGTTTTGACTATAGCCTGCTGACAACGCTTGTACCTCTGGTAGCTTGCTCAGGTACCTTCTGGTCCAGCTGCCTCCTGTGCCAATCCTCCTCAAGAGGTAGCCACCTGGTGTTTTCCTCAGAGAAAGTCTATCCCTACCATCAGGGGTACTGTGAAGATCGAGAGGTTCACTTAGACAACGCCCTTAGAGGAGGTGGGACACATGGCACAGTGGGTTCACACCCGCTGGTTCATGACTCACAGATCAGGCAGGTCTGAGCAAAGCATGTAGTCATGTTGTTGAATCCTGGGTCAATCCAGACAGTACCTACCAAACTTACCATGGCTTCCTTTGAAGCATTTGTGGGTCATGTTTCAGATGGGTCATTATGGGGTACAGGACTCTTGGCAGGCAAAGTTTGTTTTCTACTACCAAGATTTCTTATTGCCTCCTCTCAGCCCCTTTTTCCTTTCATCCCTTAATTTCCTCATTAGAAGCCTGGTTCTGCATTTGGGCCAGCAATAACCTATCCACCTTCGCTATTGCTGCTTTAAAGTGGAACACTGCCATCACCGGAAGGGTAAGTAGAGCGGCAGCTTTCGTTGCTTCATCAGCTCTGCAGTTTCCCCTGGCTTCTGCAGAGGTATTTTTTTGTGTGTGCCTGCACTTTGATAATTTTATGTCAAGGACAAATCTAGATTCCTCTCCGGGTGACGGAAAAAAAGGAAAATAGAAAAAGAGCGCACAATAGGGTAATATTGTTTAGCCAAACAAAATTAGTATAGTGGTAATTATCCACACTCACCTTGTAGGGTTGTGCTAGAATAGGCACAACTCTACTGTAGACTTAGTAGAGGTAGGGTCTTTTATCCAGGACTGCAGCCGCAGATTATTTGTTCTTTTCGGTGGGGTGTCCAATCCCCAGAAAATAAATTTTTAGTAAGAAGAGAAAATTTCTGCCTCGGCACAAAACACTGGAGAAGACGATCTCAAATGCAAGAAATCTTCTTGGTTTAATAGAAACAACACGTTTTGGGGATTTCAAACTCCCCTTCATCAGGTTTCATAATGATACAGTGAATATTACAAAAGAATAAACATTTATAGGTAAAACAAACCCCAAAAAATGCCAAAAAAGATGCACCTGGGTGACGCCCCCTAAGAATAGCGACAGCTAGCCTTGAGCGTATAACACCAGCTTAAAGAATCACGTGATCATTCTAATAATGATCGCGTGATATATCTTTTTTCACAGAGCGGTCATCCCGAAACTACTCCAGCGCATGCGCTACATACATGCCAACTATCGGGGTGCCGGGAGCTTCTCCCTCTAGCTACGTGAGAAGATTACAACCACTAGAGGATGCTTTCACTTCTGGGCTCCTATGACATGTGACTGCTTGCAGTTGCGATCACATGACATGGAGCCCATCCTGAAAGACTACCTGAATAAATCTGCCAAAAACAAGGGTTATCTTATAAATACACTAGCGATTTTATGTTTAATTCATAATAAATGAACACATATTTAGAATACTGATTGCAATTTTTTTTTAAACTGAAGCTGCATTTTGGATGACACCTGGGGGGTAGCCCCTCCCCTTAGGGGGCATCACCCAGGTGCATCTTTTTTGGCATTTTTTCTACCTATGAATGTTTATTCTTTTGTAATATTCACTGTATCATTATGAAACCTGATGAAGGGGAGTTTGCACTTTGATAATGGCAACCTTCGTTGGCAATTACAAGGCCATAAACACTTGGGTAACCATTTCTGCATTCTTGATTAGTTTACCTGAGGATTCAGCAAAGTTTCTACTTTTCTAAATGGGTCCATAATCATGCGCTATGCCAAAAACATACCTGGAGTCAGTGAATATGCTAGAGACTTGTCCTTCCGCCATCATACGTGCGGCAGTGAGAGCCTTCAATTCCACCTCCTGTGCTGACATCCCACCAGGGGGAAGTGGTTCTTGGAGCAGTACTTCATGGGAAGTGGTTCTTGGAGCAGTACTTCATGTAAGGTGGTAACAGCAAATAAGATCTGTGGTTCTCCTTCATGGTAGTATTGAGACCTTTCTACAAAAAGTTAAAGATTTGCATTAGGTGCTGGACTATCTGTTTCATTGTCTAATTCTATATTTTCTTGTTTTACTAGTTCAAAACAGTGATGCACGTCATCTGAGTCACTAAATGGGAACAATTCTTGTGTTACCCCCCTCTTCTGACTACATCTGTCATCTGTTTTGTCTCATCTCTGGACTCATCATACCTGCCTTCCTTAATCTCTGCGCTCCCTTCTTCTGGACCCAGTGGAAGTAATGTAGCTGGGTTCAGAACTGTGCAGCATTGATAGTTAAATTTAGAGTGGTGAGAAAGGCTACTTCATATTTAGTGTTTGGTGCAAGTATGTTTGCTTCTTCTTTTATGATATGCATCTATTAGAAAGGAGTGTGCGGTGGGGGGGGGGGGTTAGGGGTCTGGGGGACTCAAGCCAGTAGCGATGGCAGATTGGGATACCTCTGAATAGCTTGGAGATATTAAAGGGGGGGCGGGGGGTTTCAATTCCTGTGATATCAAACATTGTATGGGATCTCTCTGTGGGATTTGTTCACTACAGGAGGGGCAACTATTATCTGCTAATGGCTGTGATTTGTTTTCTGAACAGATCCAGTGACTGGATCTCAAGCTTCTGATATGTGGGGTGATCTGGTGATATTAGAATACCTGTGTGAATGGCTACAATTTACAGGGCCCTAGTGTATGGATCTTCTATCTTTTCCTTACTTTTTCCCTTAGTAAATAAAGGAGAGTATATTGGAACAATTGGTTCTTGAAGCACGTTATTGTAGCTCATTGGTGGCTGTGGTGTGACAGTGAGAGGAAGAAGTTAAATAATGGAAGCAGAAGGAGACGGCGGTGCCTGTTGTTGAGGGTCGATTATCGGGGAAGGTTAATGGGACTCCCAGGCTGTGGTGAGGTGCGCATCATCAGATTCTTACTACTCTACAACATACATTACCTCTCCTCTACCTTCTTACCCCTTCTACTCTTCACTTATTCAGACACCTCTAGCCATGCTTTCACATTCTCCTATACTTCTTTCTTTTTCTATCCATTTCCTTTCTTTCTACTTGAACCCTCAAAATTTATCCATACACCCAGTTTTGGGCATTTTTTTTCCTTTTTATCACCTCCTTTGTACCTTCCACTACCCATCCTCCCTTAAGATCCATAGCATTCACTCCCTGTGGGACTGACTTTTCCTCAGTTCACCCACCTGAGTCTTTTTGCTATTACTTAAGTTCCCTCACAAAAATCCATTGCATTCACTCACCGTGGGTCTGACTTTATCTCAGTTCACCCACCTGTGTCCTTCTGCTATTTTGTGAGTCCATGATCCCCTCCTGATAGGGTAGCTACGCGTACTCGCGGGATAAGTTTTCCTAGGGACCTTCCTGTCACTTTTGGAGGACTGGAATCCTTAACACTGGTCTGTATGCCTTGAAACAGTGCGGTATGCCAGACCTAACAGGGGAATTATGTGTTGGTGTAATAGGTGGGCCGGTGTAAATACAGTTCTGGTTACTCACGGTTACGTCGTCCATGGGCAGGCTCGCATAAGTGAAGAGGAGAACGGCAACAGGATTGTCGGGGGCACACTCTGGTGTAAGGGACACAGGCCAGATGGTGGTTCGAGGTGCCCTTGATGGTCTGTATTAATGTGCCTATGGCAAGGTCCCTTGTACAGTCATGGCCAAAAGTTTTGAGAATTACATAAATATTGGACATTGGAAAAGTTGCTGCTTAAGTTTTTATAATAGCGTATATATATAATAGTATGGAGGTACAACCATTTACTGTAGTGTTAATTGAGGAACTTGGGACTGAGACAAGAAGGATAAATCCAGGGTGGAACTTTACTGAAAATAACTTCTGATCTCTTGGTACAGCCAGACATTAAGCACAATCTCCCATGTATATGGGGGAAAGGGACCTTAGTGAAAACAGGCTCTTTGTAATGAATAAGAAAGCTACTGCTTCAGACTAGGCTTGTCAAATATGAAAGTCTTACACTAGTAAAAAGTCCAGCCTTATTCTAACCTTGGTTGAAGGTGCTTTTCTAAATCCTTGAACTTCTATTCCAATGTTGTTCTGACAGTTGGCCTAAACTGTCCTCAGAGTTTAAACTGAAGGTGTGGATGCCTGACGCTGTCTCCTACACCTGGTACAAAGGTACCTAGTAAACCCTCAAGTAATGTCTGTCTTGCTAATCCTTTGTTTTAAATAAACTGCAGTAATCCCTTAGATACAGATGTAACAACACTAGCAATCTCTTTTTCTCATAAAGAAAGAAACAAATCATGATTCTAACCTGCAATTCATAACAAAGCCAACAGTATTATCCAATCTTAATTAAAACCACAGTAGCTGGTTTAACTAAATTGCGAATACACACAAGATTATATACCAAAAAACAGATAAATGGCAAGCCAGCACCTATTCAGAAAACAGGTAATTGGGATACCCTACAATAGCAGCTTAGTGCACTATGCAATTTTTAAAACCATCTCTAATCTGAGAGTCAGTAAATCACAAAACTGTTAGAAAGCTTTTTGGATAGCTTGGGGGACCATGCACCTAAATCTTTATCATTAGGGTGACAAAATTATATATTTTTTTTAATTTTCTTTTTATTGCTAGCTAATTCTTCTCTAACTGTTTAGGAAGGCTGTATAAAAATTTACGGCTTTCTAATTGTTCTAATATATATTTAATAACCCATTTATGCTGTTTTGTTATGTACACTTACTTGCATATTAGCCTACTTTCCATTATGAACAGCGCCATCTATTGGATCCACAGTCTTATGTCCTACAGTCTGCAAACTATTATCAATTTCCACATGGACAGCGCCATCTATTGAATCCATAGTCTTATGTCCTACAGTCTGCAGACTATCCTCATTTTCCTCATGGACAGCGCCATCTATTTGATCCATAGCCTTATTGCCTGTAGAGATGGGAAGTTCGGATCTTCGATTCATGAATCGAATCTTCGGCTCACTCGCTGAGCTAACAAGAAGCAAGTGAACCGAAGCTTAGGCTGCGCAATGCGCATGCGCAGAAGCTTCGATCCACTTGCTGACTTGGCTCTTGGTCTGAGTCAGGAAGTTTATTCTTTAAAACCCTGTGTGTAAGGGTCCATTGACAAGTTGCGGGTCCACAACACACCCGGCCGGCACCCGCTATAGAAATGCCTATTCTTGTCCGAAGTTGCGGACAAGAATAGGACATATTCTATCTTTTGCCAAGCTGCGGACCGAAAGTTCGGGGCCGCGCTCCGCAAATGCGGAAGCGGAGAGCACATAATGTGCTCTCCGCTTCACGTCCGGGCCCGTAGAGAATGAATGGGTCCGCAGCCGTTCCGCAAAATTGCAGAACGGGTGCGGACCCTTTTGCGGACGTGTGAATGGAGCCTAAATGTGTAATTATCTACCCCACTGTAGGGAAAAAAACAAGCATCGGGGGGGGGGGGGTGAATTTAACACTGGGGTAAATATAATTAAAATGGAGGTTTAAATGTGTAAATGTATTTAAAAAAAATACATCTCTTTCAATAGATATATAGCTACTGAATGAGACAGAAGAAGAGATGTCTTTAACATATATCTCCTTGAGAAGACAATTTGACCCTAAAGGGTTAATTCAACCTGTAGTCCAAACGGTGTGTCCTGTCACTACTCTTATCTCTCTGCTGACTGCTGCCTGTCCCTTAACCTCATCACTGCTGCAGCCTAGTCATCAGCCTCAGTGTAAACTGTTCGAGTGACTCACGATTCTTTTAACTCAAAGAATTGAACGAGTGTACAGACTCCCTGTACAGTGTGTGACTCAGAGCTGCTTGCCTGAGCTCTGATTGGTTGCAGGCCGGGGTGGGCGGGACTGGCTTCCACTCTAGGATCAGACTACACTCCTCCCTGCTGTTGGTGTCTCTCTGCTCTGCTACCTGACTGCCTGGTTTATCAGCTGGAACACTGTTTGCAATATCTTGTCCTTATTTATGCAAATGAGCTTACTTGACAAAACATTATAGAAAGGTTTATTTGAATTTACTGTATTCGGACAATTAGAAAATAGAACATTTTTATGCAGCCCTCTTAAGCAGTGAAAGAGGAGTTAGCTAGCGTAAAAAAATAAAATAAAAATATTACTATTGTTTTCACCCTAATGGTAATGACTGGTGCACAGGACCCCTAGAAATCCAAAATAGAGTAATATTGAGACTTATTGGCTTTCTCCTTTTGGATTGAGAGCTAGTTTAATATGTCTCAGGCTGCCACTGTGAGGTATGCTGATGGTACCTGTCTCCCAGATAGGACATTGGCTTACACCTTGCTTATGGCATATAGCCTTCAGTTAAAAAAGAACTGTTAAATGTTGTCTTTTGTTGTTTATGTATTAAAAAGTTATAAATAGTAGGCAGGGAGCTAATAATAAGTGAGTTTTAATTAGTAGGCAGGGAGCTAATGATAAGAGGTTATTAATATTAGGTAAATACAAATAAACATTTGTTTGTTGTTTCTGTGTCTGTTATTTATATACAATTATAGGCAAATCTGTGTCAGTATTGTAACCAACAGCAATGTGTGACCAACACCAACCCCCAGCTAACATTGTACATCTATTAAGAACAATACAGTAGATATAGAATGTTTAAGTGGTGGGTGTTATGTGTTGGTGACTGGCAATTCTGTTTTTATAATTTACTTTTTTTATTCTGTGTGTTTATATATCGCAATACCAAATTTATACTTTAATCTCAAAATTGTATAAGAGCTCTTGGATAGCTTAGGGGACCATGCACCTAAATCTTTATCATTAGGCTACTTTCACACTAGCGTTCAGAGCGGATACGTCTGAGACAGATCCGCTCATATAATGCAGACGATGGCTCCGTTCAGAACGGATACGTCTGCATTATATTGTAAAAAAAATTCTAAGTGTAAAAGTAGCCTGAACGGATCCTTCCAGACTTTACATTGAAAGTCAATAGAGGACGGGTCCGTTTGAAGATTGACATATTGTGTCATCTTCAAATGGATCCGTCCCCATTGACTTACATTGTAAGTCTGGACGGATCCATCTTCAAATAGATCCGTCCCCATTGACTTACATTGTAAGTCTGGACGGATCCGTTTGCCTCCACACGGCCACGCTGAACGCTGCCAGATTGATGCGTTCTGAGCGGATCCGCGTCCACTCAAAATGCACTAGTGCTGGACGGATGCATTCGGGGCCACTGTGAGCCCCTTCAAATGGAGCTCACAAGCGGACTCCCGAACGCTAGTGTGAAAGTAGCCTTAGGGTGACAAAATTATAATTTTTTATTTTTTTTTATTGCTAGCTAATTCTTTTCTTAACTGTTTAGGAAGGCTGAATAAAAATTTACGGCTTTCTAACTGTTCTAATATATATTTAATAACCCATCTATGCTGTTTTGTTATGTACATTAATATGCATATTAGCCTACTTTCCATCTATTGGATACATAGTCTTATGTCCTACAGTCTGCAGACTATTATGAATTTCAACATGGACGGCGCCATCTTTTAACTCAAAGAATCGAACGAGTGTACAGACTCCCTGTACAGTGTGTGACTCAGAGCTGCTTGCCTGAGCTCTGATTGGTTGCAGGCCGGGGTGGGCGGGGCTGGCTTCCACTCTAGGATCAGACTACACTCCTCCCTGCTGTTGGTGTCTCTCTGCTCTGCTACCTGACTGCCTGGTTTATCAGCTGGAACACTGTTTGCAATATCTTGTCCTTATTTATGCAAATGAGCTTACTTGACAAAACATTATAGAAAGGTTATTTGAATTTACTGTATTCGGACAATTAGAAAACAGAACATTTTTATGCAGCCCTCTTAAAGGGAACCTGTCATGTGGATATTTGATTATAATCTAACTAATTATATACAATCATTAACTACTAAAAAGTACCTTAGATGCATTCACTTACTGGTGTGACAGATGGTTACCTCATAATATACACACAAAGATGCCGCATGCCACATGCTAATGAGCTGATTCGAGTCCGCCGTGATGTCATTGAGTCCAGCGTATGTTTAATTCAGAGCTATAGCCACTCCCCTGCCCACCTGCTGCTGATTCCTATGGAAACAAACTGTCATTCAGCAGCAGGTGGGTGGGGAGAGTCAGGAGCTCATGAATATTCATGACTCATCATTATCAGCTGGAGCTTTTCAATACAAGATGTTGGCAGATTGACTGGGTCAATTAAAGAAAGTGACCCAGCATTTTGCTAAGAGAATCAGTCACTTATTTATGTTGCCCTTAGTTAGGACACCATAAAACTGGTGACAGGTTCCCTTTAAGCAGTGAAAGAGGAGTTGGGTAGCGTAAAAAATAATAATAAATTCTATTGTTTTCACCCTAATGGTAATGACTGGTGCATAGGACCCCTAGAAATCCAAAATGGGGTAATATTGAGATTTACTAGCTTTCTCCTTTTGGATTGAGAGCTAGTTTAATATGTCTCAGGCTGCCACTGTGAGGTATGCTAATGGTACCTGTCTCCCAGATAGGACATTGGCTTACACCTTGCTTACGGCATATAGCCTTCAGTTAAAAAAGAACTGTTATATGTTGTCTTTTGTTGTTTTGGCGTGATAAATTATAGGCAGGGAGCTAATAATAAGTGGTTATTAATATTAGGTAAAAACAAATGAAGCTATTTGTTTGTCTGTTATTTATATATAATTATGGGCACATCTGTATCTGTATTGTGACCAACAGCAATGTATCTCACTCCTGTTGTGACCAACACCAAGCCCAAACATTGTCTATCTATTGTTATCAAGCTGTGATGGAAGAAAGAAGAAGCACTACGCCTTTTGTTATCTTTGTTTTGTTTTTCCTTTGTAGAATGTTTAGGTGGGGGAAGGGTTTGGTGCTGGTGACTCTAGCAATTCTGTTTTATGATTTATTTTTTATTCTGTGTGTTGATACATCGCGATACCAAATTTATAAACTTTAACCCCTTAAGGACACAGCCTTTTTACACCTTAGGACCAGGCCATTTTTTGCAAATCTGACCAGAGTCACTTTAAGTGCTGATAACTTTAAAACGCTTTGACTTATCCAGGCCGTTCTGAGATTGTTTTTTTGTCACATATTGTACTTCATGACACTGGTAAAATGAAGTAAAAAAAAATATCTTTTTTTGCACCAAAAAATACCTAATTTAACAAAAATTTGGAAAAATTTGTAAATTTCAAAGTTTCAGTTTCTCTACTTCTGTAATACATAGTAATACCCCTAAAAATTGTGATGCCTTTACATTCCCCATATGTCTACTTCATGTTTGAATTATTTTGGGAATGATATTTAATTTTTTGGGGATGTTACAAGGCTTAGAAGTTTAGAAGCAAATCTTGAAATTTTTCAGAAATTTACAAAAACCCAATTTTTAGGGACCACTACAGCTCTGAAGTCACTTTGCGAGGCTTACATAATAGAAACCACCCAAAAATGACCCCATTCTATAAACTACACCCCTCAAGGTATTCAAAACTGATTTTACAAACTTCGTTAACCCTTTAGGTGTTGCACAAGAGTTATTGGCAAATGGGGATGAAATTTGAGAATTTCATTTTTTTGGCTAATTTTCCATTTTAACCCATTTTTTCCACTAACAAAGCAAGGGTTAACAGCCAAACAAGACTGTATCTTTATTGCCCTGACTCTGCCGTTTACAGAAACACCCTATATGTGGCCGTAAACTACTGTACGGCCACACAGCGGGGCGTAGAGTGAAAGGTGCGCCATATGGTTTTTGGAAGGCAGGTTTTGCTGGACTGTTTTTTTGACACCATGTCCCATTTGAAGCCCCCTGATGCACCCCTAGAGTAGAAACTCCATAAAAGTAACCCCATCTAAGAAACTACACCCCTCAAGGTATTCAAAACTGATTTTACAAACTTCATTAACCCTTTAGGTGTTGCACAAGAGTTATTGGCAAATGGGGATGAAATTTGAGAATTTAATTTTTTTGCCTAATTTTCCATTTTAACCAATTTTTTTCCACTAAAAAAGCAAGGGTTAACAGCCAAACAAGACTGTATCTTTATTGCCCTGACTCTGCAGTTTACAGAAACACCCCATATGTGGCCGTAAACTACTGTACGGCCACACAGCGGGGCGTAGAGTGAAAGGTGCGCCATATGGTTTTTGGAAGGCAGGTTTTGCTGGACAGTTTTTTTGACACCATGTCCCATTTGAAGCCCCCCTGATGCAACCCTAGAGTAGAAACTCCATAAAAGTGACCCCATCTAAGAAACTACACCCCTCAAGGTATTCAAAACTGATTTTACAAAGTTTGTTAACCCTTTAGGTGTTGCACAAGATTTAATGAAAAATAGAGATACAATTTAAAAATTTCACTTTTTTGGCAGATTTTCCATTTTAATATTTTTTTTCCAGTTACAAAGCAAGGGTTAACAGCAAAACAAAACTCATTATTTATGGCCCTGATTTTGTAGTTTAAAGAAACCCCCAATATGTGGTCGTAAACTGCTGTACGGGCACACGGCAGGGCGCAGAAGGAAAGGAATGCCATACGGTTTTTGGAAGGCAGATTTTGCTGGACTGTTTTTTTTACACCATGTCCCATTTGAAGCCCCCTGATGCAACCCTAGAGTAGAAACTCCATAAAAGTGACCCCATCTAAGAAACTACACCCCTCAAGGTATTCAAAACTGATGTTACAAAGTTTGTTAACCCTTTAGGTGTTGCACAAGATTTAATGGAAAATAGAGATACAATTTCAAAATTTCACTTTTTTGGCAGATTTTCCATTTTAATTTTTTTTTTTCCAGTTACAAAGCAAGGGTTAACAGCAAAACAAAACTCATTATTTATGGCCCTGATTCTGTAGTTTACAGAAACACCCCATATGTGGTCGTAAACTGCTGTACGGGCACACGGCAGGGCGCAGAAGGAAAGGAATGCCATACGTTTTTTGGAAGGCAGATTTTGCTGGACTGGTTTTATTGACACCATGTCCCATTTGAAGCCCCCCTGATGCACCCCTAGAGTACAAACTCCAAAAAAGTGACCCCATTTTAGAAACTACGGGATAAGGTGGCAGTTTTGTTGGTACTAGTTTAGGGTACATATGATTTTTGGTTGCTCTATATTACACTTTTTGTGCGGCAAGGTAACAAGAAATAGCTTTTTTGGCACCGTTTTTTTTTTGTTGTTATTTACAACATTCATCTGACCAGTTAGATCATGTGGTAATTTTATAGAGCAGGTTGTCACGGACGCGGCGATACCTAATATGTATACAATTTTTTTTATTTATGTAAGTTTTACACAATGAATTAACTTTTAAAACAAAAAAAAGTTTTAGTGTCTCCATAGTCTAAGAGCCATAGTTTTTTCAGTTTTTGGGCGATTATCTCAAGTAGGGTCTCATTTTTTGCGGGATGAGATTACGGTTTTATTGGCACTATTTTGGGGTGCATATGACTTTTTGATCGCTTGCTGTTACACTTTTTGTGAAGTAAGATGACAAAAAATTGCTTTTTTTACACCGTTTTTTTTTTTTTTTTTTACGGTGGTCACCTGAGGGGTTAGGTCATGTGATATTTTTATAGAGCCGGTCGATACGGACGCGGCGATACCTAATATGTATACTTTTATTTATTTATGTAAGTTTTACACAATGATTTCATTTTTGAAACAAAAAAAATCATGTTTTAGTGTTTCCATAGTCTAAGAGCCATAGTTTTTTCAGTTTTGGGGCGATTATCTTGGGTAGGGTATGATTTTTGCGGGATGAGATGACGGTTTGATTGTTACAATTTTGGAGTACATACAACTTTTTTGATCACTTTTATTAACTTTTTTGGGAAGTAAGGTGGGCAAAATTTCAATTTCATCATAGTTTTTAATTTTTAATTTTTATGGCGTTCACCGTTTGGGTAAAGTAACATGACCGTTTTATAGATCAGGTCGTTACGGACGCGGCGATACCAAACATGTGTAGGGAATTTTTTTTTTTTTTTTTTTAATCAGTGATAAATGTGTTTTTTGATTTTTACTTTAGGCCAAAATGCAGGGATGCATGTCCGCGTGATACCAGAGTCCATGTGACATAGGCCAAAACGAGGGGATGCATGTCCGCATGACACCAGAGTCCATGTGACATAGGCCAAAACGAGGGGATGCATGTCCGCGTGATACCAGAGTCCATGTGACATAGGCCAAAACGCGGGGATGCATGTCCGCGTGACACCAGAGTCCATGTGACATAGGCCAAAACGCTGGGATGCATGTCCGCGTGACACCAGGGTCCATGTGACATAGGCCAAAACGAGGGGATGCATGTCCGCGTGATACCAGAGTCCATGTGACATAGGCCAAAACGCGGGGATGCATGTCCGCGTGACACCAGAGTCCATGTGACTGGCCAAAACGAGGGGATGCATGTCCGCGTGACACCAGAGTCCATGTGACATAGGCCAAAACGAGGGGATGCATGTCCGTGTGACACCAGAGTCCATGTGACAGGCCAAAACGAGGGGATGCATGTCCGTGTGACACCAGAGTCCATGTGACAGGCCAAAACGAGGGGATGCTTGTCTGCGTGACAACAGGGTCCATGATTCCCGCATTTTGGCCTATGTCACATGGACTCTGGTGTCACGCGGACATGCATCACCGCGTTTTG
Organism: Bufo gargarizans; assembly: GCF_014858855.1. Taxonomy (NCBI): domain Eukaryota; kingdom Metazoa; phylum Chordata; class Amphibia; order Anura; family Bufonidae; genus Bufo; species Bufo gargarizans. The sequence continues at coordinate 140,604,614 of NC_058088.1, forward strand.
GCCTATGTCACATGGACTCTGGAGGCTCTATGCTGGAAAATAACTGATCCGGCATATCCCAATGTATTCTGAATGGAAAGAAATCTGTCCAGTTTGCATCAGGATGTCATCTATTTAGTCTATGGTGATTCAAAATACAAATTTATTCAGCACAAAACGGATTTTATGATTAAAGTTTATAAATTTGGTATCGCAATGTATCAACACACAGAATAAAAAATTAATCATAAAACAGAATTGCTAGAGTCACCAGCTTCAAACCCTTCCCCCACCTAAACATTCTACAAAGGAAAAACAAAACAAAGATAACAAAAGGCGTAGTGCTTCTTCTTTCTTCCATCACAGCTTGATAACAATAGATTGACAATGTTGGGGGTTGGTGTTGGTCACAACAGGAGTGAGATACATTGCTGTTGGTCACAATACTGATACAGATGTGCCCATAATTGTATATAAATAACAGACACACAAACATATACTTTTGACTGTCTTTACCTAATATTAATTAGTGATGTCCGGATCATGAACGAATCGTTCTTTTTAACCGATTCAGTTCACTGATCCGGAAGAGTCGGTTCCTCTGACTGAGCTGATCCGAATGAAACGGCTCAGTCAGATCAGCATAGAGACAGTAGCAGGCAGTGTAATAGGAGCCGACAGTGGATGCTAGCCCCGCCCCTCCCCGCCCTCCAACCAATCAGAGGCCGCAGCACTGACTCACAGCACAGGGGGAGTCGCAGGGACTCAGAGACTCATTTGATTCTTTGAGTTAAAAGAACCGTGAGTCACCGAGTCCCTGCCAGGCTCCCTGCTCTGCGGCTCCCTGTAAGTCCGTCCGGTGGGAAGCATTGATCTAGCATGTAGCAGAGCAGGAAGTCTGGTAGGGACTCGGTGACACAATTCTTTTAACTAAAACTCTCAGACAATCTGAGTCCCTGCAATAACTATAGCCACTACATCACAGTCTGCTTCACTGCAGCAGAGCTGTGTTTGCCAGGAGCCAGTCCCTCCAGACCTTCGGTTCACTTGAGAGCCGACACAGCAAGTGAACCAAAGATTCGATGAGCTGAGCATGCGCATTGATCTTCAGTTCACTTGCTTCTGCCGTCTCAGGAAGTGAACCAAAGATCCGATTCATGAATAGATTCATTTTGAATGAGCTGATTCAAATGAACCAATTCATCTGAAAGATCCAAACTTCCCATCACTTATATTAATAACCACTTATTATTAGCTCCCTGCCTACCATTTATAACTTTTTAATAAATAACAAAATACAACATAAATCAGTTCTTTTGTAACTGAAGGCTATATGACATAAGCAAGGTATAAGCCAATGTCCTATCTGGGAGACAGGTACCATCAGCATACCTCACAGTGACAGCCTGAGATATATTAAACTAGCTCCCAATCCAAAAGGAGAAAGCCTTTGGATTTCTAGGGGTCCTGTGCACCAGTCATTACCATTAGGGTGAAAACAATAGTAATATTTTATTTTTTTGTTTTTTGTTTTTTGTTTTTTTTGCGCTAGCTAACTCCTCTTTCACTGCTTAGAAGGGCTGCATAAAAATGTTCTGTTTTCTAATTGTCTGAATACAGTAAATTCAAATAACCTTTCTATAATGTTTTGTCAAGTAAGCTCATTTGCATAAATAAGGACAAGATATTGCAAACAGTGTTCCAGCTGATAAACCAGGCAGTCAGGTAGCAGAGCAGAGAGACACCACAGCAGGGAGGAGTGTAGTCTGATCCTAGAGTGGAAGCCAGCCCCGCCCACCCCGGCCTGCAACCAATCAGAGCTCAGGCAAGCAGCTCTGAGTCACACACTGTACAGGGAGTCTGTACACTCGTTCAATTCTTTGAATTAAAAGAACCATGAGTCACTCGAACAGTTTACACTGAGGCTGATGACTAGGCTGCAGCAGTGATGAGGTTAAGGGACAGGCAGCAGTCAGCAGAGAGATAAGACAAGTGGCAGGACACACAGTTTAGACTACAGGTTGAATTAACCCTTTTAGTGTCAAATTATCTTCTCAAGGAGATATATGTTAAAGACATCCCTTTTTCTGTCTCATTCAGTAGCTATATAACTATTGAAAGAGATGTATTTTTTTTTTAATACAGTTACACATTTAATCCTCCATTTCAATTATAGTTACCCCATTTATATATTTTTTCCCCTACACATTTAGGCTCCATTCACACGTCCGCAAAAGGGTGCGGACGTGAATTATGTGCTCTCCGCTTCCGCCCCGAACTTCCGGTCAGCAGCTCGGCAAAAGATAGAATATGTCCTATTCTTGTCCGCAACAAGAATAGGCATTTTTACAGCGGGTGCCGGCCGGGTGTGTTGCGGACCAGCAATTTGCAGGTCCGCAACACAACATGGCCATGTGAATGGACCCTTACACACAGGGTTTTAAAGAATAAACTTCCTGACTCAGACCAAGAGCCAAGTCAGCAAGTGGATCAAAGCTTCCGCGCATGCGCATTGCGCAACCTAAGCTTCGGTTCACTTGCTTCTTGAATCGAAGATCCGAACTTCCCATCTCTACAGGCAATAAGCCTATGTATCCAATAGATGGCGCTGTCCATGTGGAAAATGATGATAGTCTGCAGACTGTAGGACATAAGACTATGTATCCAATAGATGGCGCTGTCCATGTGGAAATTGATAATAGTTTGCAGACTGTAGGACATAAGACTATGGATCCAATAGATGGCGCTGTCCATGTGGAAATTGATCATAGTTTGCAGACTGTAGGACATAAGACTATGGATCCAATAGATGGCGCTGTCCATGTGGAAATTGATAATAGTTTGCAGACTGTAGGACATAAGACTATGGATCCAATAGATGGCGCTGTCCATGAGGAAATTGATAATAGTTTGCAGACTGTAGGACATAAGACTATGGATCCAATAGATGGTGCTGTCCATGTGGAAATTGATAATAGTCTGCAGACTGTAGGACATAAGACTATGGATCCAATAGATGGCGCTGTTCATAATTGAAAGGAGGCTAATATGCATATTTATGCAAATTATTGTACATAACAAAACAGCATAGATGGGTTATTAAATATATATTAAAACAATTAGAAAGCCGTAAATTTTTATACAGCCTTCCTAAACAGTTAGAGAAGAATTAGCTAGCAATTTTTTTTTAAAATAATTTTGTCACCCTAATGATAAAGATTTAGGTGCATGGTCCCTCAAGCTATCCAAATGCTATTAGGCAATTTTGAATGTACTAACTCTCAGTTAGATCAGAGATGGGTTTAAATATCTTATAATGACCAGGCTGCTATTACAAGGTATCCCAGTTATCTATTTTATGAATAGGTACTGGCTTGTATTATACATGGCTTTTGGCATATAGTTTGTGCCATCTGCTGGTTGTAGAGATGAGTTGCATTCTAATATTTTAATTACTATATGATATCTGCTGGTTGTAGCAATACATTTCATTCTTATTTTTAAATTATTTTATTGTTCTTCAAGGGAGCAGTAACATTGTTACATCTGTACTTGGCTAAATGCAGCTTGGATGCTGGTCACCCAGGAGGAGTGATCTATAGGAGTGGATTGCTCACTTCTAGGTAGAATAGTTGCAGGCTCGAAAACTCTGGACTGTGGAGCCGACAGGGACAGAGCAGAAAGGCTGTGAAAATGCCTCCCGCCATCTAAACAGCTACATTGTTGCTTTCTGACTAAGCTCATGAGTGAACTGGTCTGTTCTCAGCTCTACTCTGCACTGAACTGCCTAACTTAAGTCTGAGCTAAGATATACACTCACCTAAAGAATTATTAGGAACACCATACTAATACGGTGTTGATACCCCTTTTGCCTTCAGAACTGCTCAGGTAGCCTGTGGCATTTAAACGATGGCCAATTGGCACTAAGGGGCCTAAAGTGTGCCCAGAAAACATCCCCCACACCATTACACCACCACCACCAGCCTGCACAGCGGTAACAAGGCATGATGGATACATGTTCTCATTCCGTTTACGCCAAATTCGGACTCTACCATTTGAATGTCTCAACAGAAATCGAGACTCATCAGACCAGGCAACATTTTTCCAGTCTTCAACAGTCCAATTTTGGTGAGCTCGTGCAAATTGTAGCCTCTTTTTGCTATTTGTAGTGGAGATGAGTGGTACCCGGTGGGGTCTTCTGCTGTTGTAGCCCATCTGCCTCAAGGTTGTGCGTGTTGTGGCTTCACAAATGCTTTGCTGCATACCTCGGTTGTAACGAGTGGTTATTTCAGTCAACGTTGCTCTTCTATCAGCTTGAATCAGTCGGCCCATTCTCCTCTGACCTCTAGCATCAACAAGGCATTTTCGCCCACAGGACTGCCGCATACTGGATGTTTTTCCCTTTTCACACCATTCTTTGTAAACCCTAGAAATGGTTGTGCGTGAAAATCCCAGTAACTGAGCAGATTGTGAAATACTCAGACCGGCCCGTCTGGCACCAACAGCCATGCCACGCTCAAAATTGCTTAAGTCACCTTTCTTTCCCATTCTGACATTCAGTTTGGTGTTCAGGAGATTGTCTTGACCAGGACCACAACCCTACATGCATTGAAGCAACTGCAGTGTGATTGGTTGACTAGATAATCGCATTAATGAGAAATAGAACAGGTGTTCCTAATAATTCTTTAGGCGAGTGTGTGTATATATGTATATATATATATATATATATATATATATACATACATACACACATACACACTGACACAGCCCCATCTTGTGGAGAAACAAGTGTAGTGCACCCTAACTATGCTTGTGTAAAGGATCTTGCATGTAGAATCACATTGTGACATGGGAGAATATGACAGGAGATGAAGTACAAAATGCAGGCATATTACATGACAATAAAACATAATTAAATGTTTGCGGTGCCCCCGGTCATGTAGTGGCACTGTAAACAGTACCCCATTTCTCTGATCCTTGAGCACAAACACAACAGTCACCACCGCCAAGAGAGTCCCAAGATGAAGACAACCACACCCCTCCCTCAGCCCAACATGAATATTCACAAAAAGGTCTCACACAGCCACCGATTGATCAGATATGGATAGTAGTGATGGACGAACATCTGCCGGGACAGTTCGCGAACGTGATTAAATGTTCGCGAACCGCAAGTTTGCGGCGGGTCCCATTCATTTTAATGGCAGGTGAACCTGAAAAACCTTCAGCTCCTATTTTCAGCCAAGAAATAATTACTAGAAGTGCACAAATAGTCCCACAACATGGACAGTGACATACCAGAAGTATTATTAAAAAAAATTTCAATGCGAAATATCGGCAATATAATTTTCGCGTGCGCGCACTATACAGTACCCAAATGCACTATAAAGAAAGTATATTGGTATATAACACCCCACTTCAATCAGTTTTTTTGGGGGGGGCGATTGGTATATCACAGTAGAAATTATTTGTTCCAATAGCGCTTCTCCCTCTATATATACCTGCAGTATCACAGCAGAACCGCACACAACTGCCGCACAATACAAATGCACTATAATACAGGTCCTTCTAAAAAAATTAGCATATTGTGATAAAGTTCATTATTTTCTGTAATGTACTGATAAACATTAGACTTTCATATATTTTAGATTCATTACACACCAACTGAAGTAGTTCAAGCCTTTTATTGTTTTAATATTGATTATTTTGGCATACAGCTCCTGAAAACCCAAATTCCTATCTCAAAAAATTAGCATATCATGAAAAGGTTCTCTAAACGAGCTATTAACCTAATCATCTGAATCAACTAATTAACTCTAAACACCTGCAAAAGATTCCTGAGGCTTTTAAAAACTCCCAGCCTGGTTCATTACTCAAAACCGCAATCATGGGTAAGACTGCCGACCTGACTGCTGTCCAGAAGGCCATCATTGACACCCTCAAGCAAGAGGGTAAGACACAGAAAGAAATTTCTGAATGAATAGGCTGTTCCCAGAGTGCTGTATCAAGGCACCTCAGTGGGAAGTCTGTGGGAAGGAAAAAGTGTGGCAGAAAACGCTGCACAACGAGAAGAGGTGACCGGACCCTGAGGAAGATTGTGGAGAAGGACCGATTCCAGACCTTGGGGGACCTGCGGAAGCAGTGGACTGAGTCTGGAGTAGAAACATCCAGAGCCACCGTGTACAGGCGTGTGCAGGAAATGGGCTACAGGTGCCGCATTCCCCAGGTCAAGCCACTTTTGAACCAGAAACAGAGGCAGAAACGCCTGACCTGGGCTACAGAGAAGCAGCACTGGACTGTTGCATGTCATTCGGAAATCAAGGTGCCAGAGTCTGGAGGAAGACTGGGGAGAGGGAAATGCCAAAATGCCTAAAGGCCAGTGTCAAGTACCCACAGTCAGTGATGGTCTGGGGTGCCATGTCAGCTGCTGGTGTTGGTCCACTGTGTTTTATCAAGGGCAGGGTCAATGCAGCTAGCTATCAGGAGATTTTGGAGCACTTCATGCTTCCATCTGCTGAAAAGCTTTATGGAGATGAAGATTTCATTTTTCAGCACGACCTGGCACCTGCTCACAGTGCCAAAACCACTGGTAAATGGTTTACTGACCATGGTATTACTGTGCTCAATTGGCCTGCCAACTCTCCTGACCTCAACCCCATAGAGAATCTGTGGGATATTGGGAAGAGAAAGTTGAGAGACGCAAGACCCAACACTCTGGATGAGCTTAAGGCCGCTATTGAAGCATCCTGGGCCTCCATAACACCTCAGCAGTGCCACAGGCTGATTGCCTCCATGCCACGCCGCATTGAAGCAGTCATTTCTGCAAAAGGATTCCCGACCAAGTATTGAGTGCAGCACTGAACATCATTATTTGAAGGTTGACTTTTTTTGTATTAAAAACACTTTTCTTTTATTGGTCGGATGAAATATGCTAATTTTTTGAGATAGGAAATTTGGGTTTTCATGAGCTGTATGCCAAAATCATCAATATTAAAACAATAAAAGGCTTGGACTACTTCAGTTGGTGTGTAATGAATCTAAAATATATGAAAGTCTAATGTTTATCAGTACATTACAGAAAATAATGAACTTTATCACAATATGCTATTTTTTTAGAAGGACCTGTATACTTTCTAATATAGAAAGTATATTATAACATTGTACAAGGAAGGCAATCCATTAGAATATACATAAAGATAAAACGTAACCTTTCATAATTTTACTATGAGGGTCTATTCACACGTCCGTAAGTGTTTTGCGGATCCGCAAAACACAGACACTGGCAGTGTGCATTCCGCAATTCGTGGACCGCACATCGCCGGCACTATAATAGAAAATGCCTAAGCTTGTCTGCAATTGTGGACAAGAATAGGGCATGTTCTATTTTTTTTGCGTAAAAGGAAGCACAGATGCGGAAGTGTGGATCCGCAAATGCGGATGTGGACAGCACATATCGGCCCCATTGAACATGAATGGGTCTGCACCCGTTCCGCAAAATTGCGGAATGGATGCGGACCCATTTTGCGGATGTGTGAATGGAAAAGATATCTCTCAAAATGAAAATAAATTAAATTATTAAAGTTAAAGGAGTTCTGCACTTTGTTTTAACTGATGATCTATAGTGATGAGCGGGAGGTGCCATATTCGATTTTGCGATATTTCGCAAATATTCGATTGAATATTCATTTTATATTCTTCTAAATCGAATATTCGCAATTATTATATTTTTTGCAAACAATATGCGATTTAATTATTCGCATATTGCGATTTTCTTTTAACTGTATAAGGCAGGGCAACTTTCCTTTCTTGTTTAACGAATAATTGTTATATTGCTATAACTAGAATATTACGAATATTATAAAATGCGAAGTTCTAGCAATATAGCGAATAATCATTATTTTGCTTTAACTTCGTTTTTTAGCATATAATGAATATTCTAAAAAACAAAGTTATAGCAATATAGCGAATAATCGTAAAATACACAAATAGACTGTAATTTAGCTAATATAGTGCTATAGTATTTTATTTTAATAGTGCGATTTTTTTCCCAAATATGAACTTCAGATTTAGAAAAAAATTTGCACTATAAAAAAAATTACTATAGCACTATATTAGCTAAATTACAGTCTATTTGTGTAGTTACGAATATTCGCTATATTGCTATAAATTCGTTATTTAGAATATTTGCCTTTGTTTTCAATCTGTAGTACACAGTTTTTCTGAATAATCTTCCCTGACAAGCGTCCCCATCACCATGGGAATGCCTGTGGTTTAGAATATACCATCGGATCTGAGTTGCAGGAGAAACTCAGATCCGACAGTATATTCTATCTTGCGAAAAACTGTACTTAACCTAGAAATTTAAAATAATCGGATATTCGAAATAACGAATATATTAAAATCATTTCAACAGTGCTTCATATTCTTGTTTCATTCATTATTTTTATTTTTTTCGCAGTACAGTAATTTGGTTTAGAATATATATCGATTCCTCCCTGCCCAGTGCCCATTAGCGCAAGAAACAGGCTGGAATCGATCTTTAAATTCGAATATCCGTTTATCAACTGAAAATCGGGACGTTATGAAATTATCGCGTTACTTAGTACATGATCGTACGAAGTTACAGTGTCACGTGACCTGGTTTTATTTTTCTATACCGGATTTGAACATAGTGCCCCAAATATTATCGGCTTGTGAAAAATGGTGAAAAAATAGTTTAAAGAGGAAGAGGAAGAATTTCTCCTCACTTTAAGGAATATTGTATCACAGCATTGTATTTTATTATTACATACTGCATGCATGACAAATTTATATGTATATCGAGTGTTTCAAAATATTCGTAAATGCGAATATTTTCATTATTGATCCGAATTTTCCTCCCCCCACCCCCCACTAAAGAGTAGATATTACTGATTGGTGCACTAAGTAATATTTGTGACATCACAGCACTATGTCTGTATGGACAACAGATAAATATCTCTCAGATGCAGGCTCGGATTGGCCCACAGCGGTACAGGGGAATCCCCCGGAGAGCCCCTGAGCAAGGTGGCCTCTAGTCTCCCACCACCTGCACAAGTGGCAAAAAACACAGTAGACTTACTGCACTACATGCATAGGTTGAATGTACAGCACCCTAACCAGCCTATGTTCATATAAAAAACGTGTTAGATTACTTATTATACTTGAATGTATCCGTACTTATTATACTTGAATGTATCCGTATACTAGTGGGCCCTAGGTACCCCAGTCCGACACTGTCCATAGCCCATCCATTTTCCTGCCACAAAATAGCACACACTAAATACCGAACACTATATACCATATCATACACACACACAATATATATATATATTTTTTTTTTTTCTGCCCAGTATTTGTTGGTTCATTTAACGTTACCCAGGGTACACCACGGGGAGGCGAACCTGCTGTACACCCAATACCGTCCCGTCACTTCATTAGACAGGTACAGCGCAGCTCAGCTGGGCAATATCTGATAGCTCAGACCCCACACACATACAATCGCAATAGAATATGATCTTAAATTATCACTGTAACATTAAATATAATATTTCCCCTTCAAATACGTAACTACTATTTGCTGTTTTGTTGAGGACCTTTTTGTTGAAAACTTGCATTTCAAATAATTCAGATTATATGCTTGCATCTTTATTCTGCAGCGCATGTTGGAAAAGGGCTACCATCGCACCAGGAAACATGCGGAGAAGGACGCCATTATCACGGACCTGATAGAAGCGATGGCAGAAAAATTTGATAGGAGGCCCACAAAGGCAGCTATTTAAAAAAAAAAATGGTGCGATTTAAAGTGCCACCATATGGATCGCATCCATAAAGAAAATGAGAGAATATGCCCAGGTACAGTGCTGCTTACATGACTTTATCTCTCTCTACAACACTCTCTAATTTATATATTCAGTGATGCTGCTATGATGTATCAGGGTTAAACTCTTAAGGCAAATTTCATAACTTATTGCGTTATCTTGAAACAAAAGCCATAAAAAAAAAGGATTTAGTTTCATTTAGTTTACATTATATGTCTCATAAAGCATGTGTGTTAACTCTACTACATCCGTATTTCATCTTTTGACCACTAACGACCAGCGCCGTACATGTAGAGGGATTTGATCGGTCGGTTGCAGGAGTTTCTGCGACCACCCGATAAGCGGCAGGGTTCTGTCCGTCACTAATGGCCGGACACCTGCTGCTTACGCCCACATCGGGGAAATCACCGATGCCGGAGCATTAACCCCAGCATGGCCTTGATCAGCTCTGACCATGGTACTTGCGGGATCCGGTCCTGTGTCTCCATCAGGTCCCCGTGCTGCTGTACCACGGGGACCCGATGGCTTGGAAGGCAGCCCGATGCCTTCCTGACGCATTTGGGCTGCCTTCCGGTGAACTGCCTGTGAGATCCAGAAACCCAAAAAAATTCAAGTGTCATTTTTGTCTTCCCAAATAAAGCTAAAAGAAAGAAATTGTTAAAAATAAATTAAAAAATTAAAGTAGGCATATTAGGTATCGACACGTCCGTATCAACCGGCACAATAAAGATATCACATGACCTAACGCCTCTGATAAAGACCGGGAAAAAAAAATATTTGTTTGAAAAAAAATATTTTTTGTCACCTTACAGAAGTGCTATCACTAAAAGTGCAACACTAAGGCCCCTTTCACACGAGCGAGTAGTCCACACGGATGCGATGCGTGAGTTGAACGCATTGCACCCGCACTGAATACCGACCCATTCATTTCTATGAGCGGTGATTTTCACGCATCACTTGTGTGTTGCATGAAAATCGCAGCATGCTCCTCTTTGTGCATTGTGGTGCGATAATCCATGCAACGCAGGCCCCTTAGAAGTGAATGGGGTTGCGTGAAAATCGCAAGCATTCGCAAGCAAGTGCGGATGCGGTCCGATTTTCACGCACGGTTGCTAGGAGACGATCGGGATGGAGACCCGATCATTACAAACCAGATTCCCAAAAAGTTGGGACACTAAACAAATTGTGAATAAAAACTGAATGCAATGATGTGGAGATGGCAAATGTCAATATTTTATTTGTAATAGAACGTAGATGACAGATCAAACGTTTAATCCGAGTAAATGTATCATTTTAAAGGAAAAATACGTTGATTCAAATTTTCACGGTGTCAACAAATCCCCAAAAAGTTGGGACAAGTAGCAATAAGAGCTGGAAGACCAATTAACACTAATTAGGTCAATTGGCAACAAGATTGTGTATAAAAAGCTTCTCAGAGTGGCAGTGTCTCTCAGAAGCCAAGATGGGTAGAGGATCACCAATTCCCACAATGTTGCGCAGAAAGATAGTGGAGCAATATCAGAAAGGTGTTACCCAGCGAAAAATTGCAAAGACTTTGCATCTATCATCATCAACTGTGCATAACATCATCCGAAGATTCAGAGATCTGGAAAAATCTCTGTGCGTAAGGGTCAAGGCTGTAAAACCATACTGGATGCCCGGAGACAACCCAAGTTGTTATCAACGCTCAGTTCAGAAGCCTGCATCTCTGATGGTATGGGGTTGCATGAGTGCGTGTGGCATGGGCAGCTTGCATGTCTGAAAAGGCACCATCAATGCAGAAAAATATATTCAGGTTCTAGAACAACATATGCTCCCATCCAGACGTCATCTCTTTCAGGGAAGACCCTGCATTTTTCAACAAGATAATGCCAGACCACATTCTGCATCAATCACAACATCATGGCTGCGTAGGAGAAGGATCCGGGTACTGAAATGGCCAGTCTGCAGTCCAGAACTTTCACCTATAGAGAACATTTGGCGCATCATAAAGAGGAAGGTGCAACAAATAAGGCCCAATATGATTGAACAGTTAGAGGCCTGTATTAGACAAGAATGGGAGAGCATTCCTATTTCTAAACTTGAGAAACTGGTCTCCTCGGTCCCCAGACGTCTGTTGAGTGTTGTAAGAAGAAGGGGAGATGCCACACAGTGGTGAAAATGGCCTTGTCCCAACTTTTTGGGGATTTGTTGACACCATGAAATTCTGATTCAACATATTTTTCCCTTAAAATGGTACATTTTCTCAGTTTAAACTTTTGTTCCGTGATTTATGTTCTATTCTGAATAAAATATTAGAAGTTGGCACCTCCACATCATTGCATTCAGTTTTTATTCACGATTTGTATAGTGTCCCAACTTTTTGGGAATCCGGTTTGTATTATTTTATAATATAATATCATTCTGAATACAGAATGCATAGTAAAATAGCGCTGGAGGGGTAAAAAAAATTTTTTTTTTTTTATTTAACTCACCTTAGTCCACTTGATCGCGTAGCCCGGCATCTCCATCTGTCTCCTTTGCTGAACAGGACCTGGGGTAAGCATTAATTACATGAACAGGACCTGTGATGATGTCACTCCGGTCATCACATGATCCATCACCATGGTAAAAGATCATATGACGGACCATGTGATGACCGGAGTGACATCATCACAGGTCCTGTTTATGTAATTAATGCAAAAGAGACAGAAGGAGATGCTGGGCTACGCGAACAAGTGGATTAAGGTGAGTTAAAAACATTTTTAAACCCTCCAGCGCTATTTGACTATGCATTCTGTATTCAGAATGCTATTATTTTCCCTTATAACCATGTTATAACACCGATCCCAAGCCCGAACTTCTGTGAAGAAGTTCGGGTTTGGGTACCAAACATGCACAATTATTTTTCACGCGAGTGCAAAACGCATTACAATGTTTTGTACTCGCGTAGAAAAATCATGGGTGTTCCCGTAACGCTGTGAAAGGGGCCTAAGCGATCCAAAAGGCGTATGCCCCAAGGGCGTAGCTAAAGGTTCATGACCCCTGGTGCAAGAGTTAAGCTTGGGCCCCCTTCCCTCAGTGCTTAGTGGTCAGGGAAGCACATAGCCTTCATGCTGCCTCAGGCAAAAATTTAAACAGCACCTCCTCCCCCCCATCCCCATGCCAAATTCTTGACCTAACCCCTTCCCTCCAGCCAGAGGTGTAACTTGACCAGCATACACTTTCTATAATACAAGTGTCTTTGTATGCACCACAAGGGTCATTGGGCCCCCTCAGGCTCCTGGGCCCAGTAGCGACTGCTACCTCTGCATCCCCTATAGCTACGCCCATGGTATGCCTCCCATAACGCAAAAAATTAACCACTACCTAAGACAAAGGCCAAAAATTAAAATAAAATACGGCTCTCAGATTATGGCCTCATGCACACTGGCCGTTGTTTGGGTCCGCATCCGAGCCGCCGTTTTGGCGGCTCGGATGCGGACCCATTAATTTCAATGGAGCCGCAAAAGATGCGACCAGCACTCCGTGTGCTGTCCGCATCCATGGCTCCATTCCGCAGCCCCGCAAAAAAAAATAACATGTCCTATTCTTGACCGCGATTTGCGGATAAGAATAGGCATTTATACTGCCGGCGCCCGTTCCGTTCTGCAAATTGCGGAAGACCTTCCATTTTTTGTGGATCCGCGGTTTGTGGACCGCAAAAAACGGCACGGTCGTGTGCATGAGGCCTAAAACATGATTTGTTGGGTTCAAAAATGCTTTTATTTTGTTAAATGAAACAAAAATTTTAAAAAGTAGACTAATTAGGGTAATGTATTGTTCAGGCGCGAGGATTATGTTAAACAGCGCAGGAGCAGGATTTAGGGTTGAAGAGATGATGGAAACTGAAGAACCTAGGGCAGGCCAGAGGGGTGAAAGGGAAGTGGTTTACGTTGAAAAGCGCCGAGGGGCATGCGCAGCAGCACACGCATCAACGCCGCCTCTGGGCACCTATACAAGCTAATTAACAACAAAAATAAAAGCATTTTTCGATGAATACAGTTGATGGACAGCAATATTAAAGGTAAAATTGTAATAAGGGGAAGGTTAGGGAAATCACGATGTTACTGGTGTAACATCATAATTTTACGTGAAAGACTCCCTTTAACCACTGAATAGACCAGCAATAAACTCTTCCTAAATACCATCTCAAAATCAAGTCTGCTTGGCACCTTGGCAAGCAACTTTACCACTCCTTCTAATAATAAAGTGACCGTGTGAATCAACAGGGAGTGAAGGTGGAAGGCAGATATTGAAAATGCAGCTGGCCAGACAGTATAACTAACGCTGACAGCCCAAAAAAATAATATACCCAACATAACACCATCCAATAACCCCTGCTACGTCATCCTACCTTTTAACTTAGGCCAGTTTTAGCCATCTGTAACACTGTTTTGGGCATGTTATATAACTCCAAAATGAGGCAAATCCACTGTGTGGATAATCAGAATCCCATGCAGATCCCTCCGTATATGATTTTTTAAAATATTTAGCTTTGTTATGATTTATTACTTGCTTGTCTGAATTCTTAACATTCTGGGATTACAGGGGATCCTGTTCCAACAGTAAAAATACGGAAATTGCAGGAGACGGTGGTCACATCGGATGAGGAGGTAGAATTGGAGAAGCAGGCAGAGGAGGAGCAGCCTGGACCCTCCCATATGTCCTTGGAGTCAGAGGAACCACCTCAACCAGGGGAGTCCTCTCCACCACCACCGGCAGAAGGAGGAGGAGCCGGTTTACACCCCCCCCCCATCAGGAAGGTAAATTTGTGCACAAAGCTAGCTAATTAAATATCAATACAATGTTTACAAAAAAAAGGGACCACATTTTTTTCTAAATAGAAAAAAGTTGAGAGATAGAGAGAAAAATTAAAAACACAATAACTCTGTACTCTACATAAAAACCATATAATATCCAACTAATTCACATTAAACATTACATAATTATTACAAAGTAATTCTGTCATTAAGAAATACAAAATAAGATTTATGGTGGATTGATACCTTTTATTGGACAAAAAAAAAAAGAATTACTATATCACATGGTGGCGAGCTTCCGAGAACTGACCAGTCTCTTCATCTGTCATATATACTATGAGAAGGGATACATGGCGGAATGAAAAAGCATTTGAAATATAATCAAAAAACATATTAAAGACCATTATAATAAGTATGTTATTATCTTACAGATAAGGGGCTGAGTACGTATTATTGTCTATAAATGGATAGCATCTCCGAGACCTGGTGCCACGACTATGTCTATAGAAGAATATTTAGATCTTGTAGTGTGTCCAAAAGCCCTTTTAAAAAAGTTTTGTTTTCTATTTGCATTCATAAAATCTTATAGCTCTTTTGTATTGGAAGTTATGTTTTAAGATGAGAACTTTCATGTGTTATTCATATTGACCATGGCCAACAGAAATGCTAAGCAACACGAAAGTGTAGATTCTTCTTTCATCCTAAAGAAACCAACTAAATACTATTATACTCTACTGAACTTGCATTAATTAACCCACTAAATAACATTATACTATATTGAAATACTAAGTAACCAACTGTATAATTTTCCAAAATGTAATAAAAAAATAATTCCACACAAACCACTAACTGCCTTCATCATAATTGAAAGTCTTTCTAAATTTTTTTATTTATTTTTTCCTAACAGTTATTTGGAAACTGAAAAAAAGGCTCCTTGAGCATCAGAAGGCAGAAGACAATGAAATGCTGGCTATAAAAGCAAACCAAAATAAAATATGCAAACTTCAAGCCCGGTTGAAGCAGAATCAGCGTCAGCTCGATATTCATTTGAGGAAGCTGGAGGAGCATAGAAAGCTCCGTAATAAGGAGTTGCTGGACATCCAGAAGGAACTCAAAAATTTGCCTTAGAGGCCTTTTTTATATTATATAATTTGTTTTTGTTAATAAATATTTTATTAAAAAATGTAAAAATCAGCGGCTCACCCCAATACTGAATGGACAGGGTGCACCCCTCTCGGTCCACCCAGACCGCACAGGAGAAAAATAATATAATAAAAGAATGAGGGGCACTCCGTATAAGGGAACAGGAGACGGTGGTTCACAATTTAAATTTATTATACTACCACATATATTCACTGTACATAAAAACAATAAAATCCAATAAATGATATAACAAATTAGATGAGGATCCTTATCATTAATAAAATGTCCAGAGAGTCCATAGGACAACACACATCCGGTATTCAATCGCCACAGATGGTATGGGCAAATTACCGTTTTAAGAAGTCTTTTTCAAGTATATCACTTGGGGATATAAAACTTCCACAAAGTCCCATATATAACATCCGATTTCGGACAAATCAGGTCAGGCATAAAGCACAAGAGTTCTCTTTTATAATAAAACAGCCAGAATATCTTACCCTCTGTATGTCCGCACCACTTGTATGGGGACTCGAGGTAATGGCTGGATGATGTTAACGCGGCGTCCCACGTGGTACGAGTCTGACGTGACGTCTCACGTGACTCACCAACTTAGATCGTAGTAGCGTATGCCTGTAGCGTCACCGGCTCTGTGTTTAAGCTTGCTGTATAGATGGCCCCGACCGAAGCTGTCGCTCAACGGTTCACTTATAGTGTTCAGGGGAGAGAGAAGGCTCACTGTCTTGACTTGCCCAAACGCGTTTCGAGGTATACACCTCTTCCTCAGTGGGCTCACTGAGGAAGAGGTGTATACCTCGAAACGCGTTTGGGCAAGTCAAGACAGTGAGCCTTCTCTCTCCCCTGAACACTATAAGTGAACCGTTGAGCGACAGCTTCAGTCGGGGCCATCTATACAGCAAGCTTAAACACAGAGCCGGTGACGCTACAGGCATACGCTACTACGATCTAAGTTGGTGAGTCACGTGAGACGTCACGTCAGACTCGTACCACGTGGGACGCCGCGTTAACATCATCCAGCCATTACCTCGAGTCCCCATACAAGTGGTGCGGACATACAGAGGGTAAGATATTCTGGCTGTTTTATTATAAAAGAGAACTCTTGTGCTTTATGCCTGACCTGATTTGTCCGAAATCGGATGTTATATATGGGACTTTGTGGAAGTTTTATATCCCCAAGTGATATACTTGAAAAAGACTTCTTAAAACGGTAATTTGCCCATACCAGCTGTGGCGATTGAATACCGGATGTGTGTTGTCCTATGGACTCTCTGGACATTTTATTAATGATAAGGATCCTCATCTAATTTGTTATATCATTTATTGGATTTTATTGTTTTTATGTACAGTGAATATATGTGGTAGTATAATAAATTTAAATTGTGAACCACCGTCTCCTGTTCCCTTATACGGAGTGCCCCTCATTCTTTTATTAAAATATTTTATTACGTTTAAACGTTTGCTTTCGTGTGTTTGATAGTTATTTTATACATAAACTAGCTGTTGACCGGCGTTGCTCTAGTATTTATTTATTGCAAATTTATATTAAATAACAGTGACTTTAGCAATGGCCGGCCATTTAACCAGGGGCGTCGTTAGGTCAAAACATTCGGGGCTGGAGCCCCGGATGCTTTGACCAGTGCCCCGAATGCAGGGCCGGCAGGAGCCCGCGGCGCCGCCTCCTAGCTAATTTATTCACTTAACTTACCTCTGTGTAATCTCGCACAGGCGCACTGGCAGAGGCATCGTCGAGCGAAGTACACATGCGCCGTCTTCCAGCGCACCTCGTTCAACGATGCCTCTGCCAGTGCGCCTGTGCGAGATTACAAAGAGGCAAGTGATGTGAATAAATTAGCTAGGAGGCACTTATGGGGGGGGGGTCTGTGGATGGCATTTATGGGGGGGATCTGTGGATGGCACTTATGGGGGGTACGTCCTAAAGAACTGAGACCCCCGCAAGATTTCTTTCCAAGTAGCAAGAGATGTGTATAACAAATTTTATTAAATTTTATGGTTGCATTTTGGAGTTTTTGCGGAACATATACACATACATACATCCTTTTCAATATATATATTTAAAGTTATCAGGTTGCAGGAAGGACCCTTGAGTTCTAGTGCCAAGTCATACGGATCAGGACAGACAGCAGTAGCAGGTTAAGGTAACAGTGGAGGGTACGGTCTACACTAAACTCAATATGATCAGGACAGACAGAAATTATGCTAACACAGAACAATATGGAAGAATGCAGTTAGACATTAGAACAAAACCCCAAAAATATTTATTAACAAAATAACAAACATAACTCTATGGCAACTTATTAACTTGATTATAAACCATCAACATGTCCCTCTTTTGTTTCAGGTGCTGTTCCTTCAGCTTGGCCATCAGCCTCTGCATTTGGCGCATGCCGGCATCATGTTCTCACTGATTAAGTTAAAAAAAATTCTACAAAAACAGCAGTACTGTTAGGATTAGAAAATAAAATTATATTATTTGCAATTCAGATTACGTGGTATTGATATAGAATTATATTGCTATGTGCACATATTTAGCCTCTTGGCGGGGGTTGGTTACAACATCCTCTGGAGTGGTGGGGGGTTCTTGTGGTGGCTGGGAGGGTCCAGCGTCTTCCACCTCCACCTCTTCTCCCACATCAGGTGTGCCAGTGACCTCACGCTGAAGTTCCTGGGAGGGTCCTGGCTCATGAGCTTTAATAGGAGCCATCATATGGCCATCAGGTGGTGGCCTGCTTTTGGGAATCCTTCTCATCTGTGGTGGAGACCTCCATCACCACCACATTTAGCGGATGTTTTCTCTCTTTTTTGCGGTCCTCTCCTCTTTATAGTAGGAATGGGAACCCCTGTAATCACAGAATATTTTGAATTTTGACAATGAAATCATAAATCATAACAAAGTTAAAGATCCAGAAATTCATATACTGTATAGAGGGATCTGCATGGGCTTATGATAAACCACAAAGTGTATTTGCCTCTTTTTGGCGTTATCTTACATTCTAAAACCAATGTTCCAGATGGGTAAAACTAGACAAATTTACAAGGTAGGATGAGGTAACACAGGATTTATTAGGAAGGTGTCCTTTGCGGTATTGCGGCTGGGTTATTGACTTTTATAGAAAACATGCAACTGTTCGGAAATTAGATAAGGGGCTACTGGATGTTGTTATGGTGGGTATATAATATTTGTGTCTGCCGGCGTTACACTGTCTGCCAAGCTGCATTTTGAAGATCTGCTGCCAGCACGCCCTCCCTCCGTGTTGATTTAGTATTCACAGTCAATTGATTATTAGACGGAGGGCTAAAGTCGCTTGCAGAAAGGCGGAGAGAGGAATCGATTTTAATATGCTATTTAAGCAGAGTTTATCGTTGGTATATTCAGTGTTTAAAAGCAGTCTTTCATGTAAAATCATCATTTGAGAACTAAAAGATAAAGATCTCCCTTAAGATTGCATTTTATTAGTGGTTGTAGTGGACTGCGTTTCATCTACAATGGATGTTTCATATGTACTGTTGAATGGATTTACAATGTTAGGTTTAATTACCTAATTAGTATGTACAGTACAGACCAAAAGTTTGGACACAACTTCTCATTCAAAGAGTTTTCATTATTTTCATGACCATGAAAATTGTAGATTCACACTGAAGGCATCAAAACTATGAATGAACACATGTGGAATTATATACATAACAAAAAAAGTGTGAAACAACTGAAAATATGTCATATTCTAGGTTCTTCAAAGTAGCCTTTTGCTTTGATTACTGCTTTGCACACTCTTGGCATTCTCTTGATGAGCTTCAGGAGGTAGTCACCTGAAATTTTTTTCACTTCACAGGTGTGCCCTGTCAGGTTTAATAAGTGGAATTTCTTGCCTTATAAATGGGGTTGGGACCATTAGTTGCGTTGTGGAGAAGTCAGGTGGATACACAGCTGATAGTCCTACTGAATAGACTGTTAGAATTTGTATTATGGCAAGAAAAAAGCAGCTAAGTAAAGAAAAATGAGTTGCCATCTTTACTTTAACAAATGAAAGTCAGTCAGTCCGAAAAATTGGGAAAACTTTGAAAGTGTCCCCAAGTGCAGTCACAAAAACCATCAAGCGCTACAAAGAAACTGGCTCACATGCGGACCACCCCAGGAAAGGAAGACCAAGAGTCACCTCTGCTGCAGAGGATAAGTCACTAGCCTCAGAAATCGCAGTTTAACAGCAGCTCAGATTAGAGACCAGGTCAATGCCACACAGAGTTCTAGCAGCAGACACATCTCTAGAACAACTGTTAAGAGGAGACCGTGTGAATCAGGCCTTCATGGTAGAATATCTGCTAGGAAACCACTGCTAAGGACAGGCAACAAGCAGAAGAGACTTGGTTGGGCTAAAGAACACAAGGAATGGACATTAGACCAGTGGAAATCTGTGCTTTGGTCTAATGAGTCCAAATTTGAGATCTTTGGTTCCAACCACCGTGTCTTTGTGCGACGCAGAAAAGGTGAACGGATGGACTCTACATGCCTGGTTCCCATTGTGAAGCATGGAGGAGGAGGTGTGATGGTGCTTTGCTGGTGACACTGTTGGGGATTTATTCCAAATTGAAGGCATACTGAACCAGCATGGCTACCACAGCATCTTGCAGCGACATGCTATTCCATCCGGTTTGCGTTTAGTTGGACCATCATTTATTTTTCGACATGACAATTGCCCCAAACACACCTCCAGGCTGTGTAAAGGCTATTTGACCATGAAGGAGAGTGATGGGGTGCTGCGCCAGATGACCTTGCCTCCACAGTCACCGGACCTGAACCCAATCGAGATGGTTTGGGGTGAGCTGGACCGCAGAGTGAAGGAAAAAGGACCAACAAGTGCTAAGCATCTCTGGGAACTCCTTCAAGACTGTTGGAAGACTATTTCAGGTGACAACCTCTTGAAGCTCATCAAGAGAATGCCAAGAGTGTGCAAAGCAGTAATGAAAGCAAAAGGTGGCTACTTTGAAGAACCTATAATATGACATATTTTCAGTTGTTTCACACTTTTTTGTTATGTATATAATTCCACATGTGTTAATTCGTAGCTTTGATGCCCTCAGTGTGAATCCACAATTTTCATAGTCATGAAAATAAAGAAAACTCTTTGAATGAGAAGGTGTGTCCAAACTTTTGGTCTGTACTGTAACCTGCTGAGCATTCGTCTGGTTGTGCGGTAGAAACACAATGGCTACAATGGATGTCTCAAATGGATTGTTGATTATTAAATTACTTCGCAGACTGAGGGGAGAGGATGTGTGGCCTGTAACCAGTCTGTGATTAAAGAATGGATATTTTTCTGTAGGTGTTTCCCTTGCATGGGAGAGGGGCATAAAAGTAGGGAGTGTGGCATTAAACAGAGTCCTGCTCCTGATACTGTCTGTGTCGTCCAGTTATTGGGAAGAGTGATGGGATATTCGTTGATGGTTTTATTTACTAATGATGATGTGTTTCCTTCCTGTTCGAACTACTTGATCCCAAAATAAACCCTTTTATTACCAGCGGACTAAGACTATGTCACATTATGGCTCCGCTACAGTGGTTTATGTGGTTAATAATTACCTGGTTGTGTGTGTGTGTATATACAGTCCTGATCAAAAGTTTAAGACCACTTGAAAAATGGCAAAAAATTATATTTAGCATGGCTGGATCTTAACAAGGTTCCAAGTAGAGCTTCAACATGCAACAAGAAGAAATGGAAGTGAGACAAAACATTTTTTGAACATTCAATTTAATGAAAACAACAAATAAACTGAAACAGGCTGTTTTTCAGCTAATCAAAAGTTTTGTCCCACATGCCTTTAAAAGGCCAAATCTGTGCAAAGATGTGGATTCATTGTCATTTTCTGTCAGGTAGTCACACGTTGTGATGGCAAAGGCAAAAAAACTCTCCTTTTTCAACGTGGTCGGTTGTTGAACTGCATAAGCAGGTTCTCTCACAGCGCGCCATTGCTGCTGAGGTGGGACGCGCTGTGAGAGACCCTGCTTATGCAGTTCAACAACCCGACCACGTTCAAAAAGGGAGAGTTTTTTTGCCTTTGCCATCACAACTTGTGACTAGCTGACAGGAAATGACAATGAATCCACATCTTTGCACAGATTTGGCCTTTTAAAAGCACGTGGTCTTAAACTTGTGATCAGCTGAAAAACAGCCTTTCATTAAATTGAATGCTCAAAAAATGTTTAGTCTCACTCCCATTTCTTCTTGTTGCATGTTGATTAAGCTCTACTTGGAATCTTGTTAAGATCCAGCTATGCTAAATATGCAATTTTTCAAGTGGTCTTAAACTTTTGTTCAGGACTGAATGAATATATATATATATATATATATATATATATATATATATATAAAAAATCTATAATCCCATGCAAATTACGTGGGGGATGTATGAAATGGACAGGGCCGGGGTATATATAAACAAAAATATATATATATTTGTGGTCATGGCTACGGCGAAGAGATATCCGAAGAACCCTAGGGAGAGAAACCACGGGAACAACCTAACCCAGCTAGGCGTGTCTTTGCTAACTTGACTAAATGGCTTGTTGTGTGCCCTAAGCCATGATCGTGGGTAGGACTATAAGTGGGCAAAAACCAAGCCAAGTAGGGTAGAAAAGGAACTCGAATGGCATGTGCAAACTAATCCCCAAGCCAATTGCAAGGCGTCAGGGATCTAGAGCGAAAATTCGGGGTGTATGAGGCAAGACCAGAAGGAGACCTACAACCCATCTTGTGGATGACAAGGCCAGAGACCTAATGCTCAATATTGCGGATACTGCCCGAAGCGGAATGGAGGACTGGAACGGAATGGAATACGTTGTGAAATGGATGATGAAAACAAACTGAACCTTGTAAAGTTTTGGTTCTAGTGCGAGTACTGGCAATGCCCTAGCCTCAGGAGATCGTGGGACTGAAACCTAACTGCCTAGAATAGGCAGGAATGAGGGCCAAAAAGAACTATGTAGATAGGAGGAGAATCCTTGAATAGTTCCCCAGACAACAGCTATCTGCTAGCCGTGTTCCGCGCGTTGTTCTACTGTGTGCCCCTGAGAATTGTTTTAACTCTTGAGACATGAAGACTGACCTACTATCTGAATCTTCTACTGTGAGGAAATGCTGGACCTTGTCCAAAACCTGATTCAACGTGGTTGTAGGGAGTCTGAGGTTAGTGCGACAAGAAGCTACGAGGCCATAATATACAAAATGTTGTCTATGCCCTCCCATGAGTGAGGGAATGCAATTGCAATAAATCTACCTGCGAAAATGAATTCCTGGTCGTGGTAAAAAGGCAATGACTTTGCACGGGGACCTGGTTGACGAGATATGATCGACTACAGTCAGAGACTGAAATGCTATAGGGAATTGACTTTTTCCTCCTCTGGCAGGACCTGAACGAAGCATGAACAATTAAAGCAAGACGAAATATCTGCGTAAGACATGACAATGATGCTGTAGGGCGAACCAGACCAGTTTGTGAGCGATCAACATGGATTATTAGGAATTTAGGGAAGACGATACATACTGGCCAAATCAGCACAGATGCACAGATGGACAACCAACCAGGCAATCAGCCCAGCAGGACTGAAAACAGTAATCGGGCCCCTGAAGCCATGGGTCCTAAGCGGTCATCGGGCCCCTGAAGCCATGGGGCCTAAGCGGTCATCGGGCCCCCGAAGCCATGTGGCCGAAGCCGTCATCGGGCCCCCGATGCCATGGGGCCAAGGTTTTTTTTGTTTTTTAAAAAAGAAATTATAACTATAATAAGTGACCTGAATAAGGTGCAGGTGAAATTAAACCATGAGCCTGACCGATGTGGCAGGCGATACCCAAGATAAACTACGTGGCCTGAACAGCATGCAAAGCGAAATATCGTTAGAAACGAGACCTGACCGACGTGGAAGGTGACCCCCCAACTGCATGACCTGAAAAGACGAAGGGAAACGTTACAGAAAATGGAGATAATAACGGACATTAATTAAAATGAAATCTAAAATAACATGAGCTGGCAAACAGGTAAAGATGTGAGCCATTCAAAACCAAAAGCATAGCTGCACAGGTGGACAGACAACCATTGGTTGGACCCCTGAAGCAACCACCAGGGGCCCTTGGGGCCGGGCAGTGAACCTTAAGAATTAAGGATAGCCGGGGAAAAGATTGGGGCTTAACCCGACAGGTTTAGTAATCAACCGGAACTCGATAACCTAGAAAGACAAACACATGGGGTAAGCTTCTTAATGAAATGAGGCTGAAATGAACCGCAAGTACTAATCTGTAAAGTATAAATGACCAAAAGAAAACTTCTGAAAGGTGTGCCATGGAAAATAGTATCAGATGGCCGTATGACCTACCAATGTCGATGACAATTGTGAAATCCTCTAAGCCAAGAGCCACTCCAGCGAGTCTCTTATGGCGGGAGCCATGCATGCGAGTCTCTTATGGCTGGAGTCATGCATGTGAGTCTCTTATGGCGGGAGCCATGCATGCAAGTCTCTTATGGCGGGAGCCATGCGTGCGAGTCTCTTATGGCGGAAGCCATGCGTGCGAGTCTCTTATGGCGGGAGCCATGCCTGCGAGTCTCTTATGGCGGAAAAAAGTATCAGATGGCTGGGCGAACTACAAGTGTTAGTGCCAATCGTGAGGTCCTATAAGTGAAGAGCCACTCGTACGAGCCTCTTATGATTTTTTTTTTTTTTTTAATAAACCTCTTATGCAGCACCAGAATGCCTTGGGGACTCGCATAACCATGACCCCCTCCAACAGCAAACCTGGGACACTAACCAGCCTACAACCATGTTGTACCCCTAACAAACAAAACATGAAAAACAGGTCATAGGGCCCCCGGAGCCATGAGGCCGGATCAGTCATAGGGGCCCCCGAAGCCAGAGGGATGACATTGCGGTGACGATAAGTAATTAAAACGGAAGCTGGACCTGATGGGATATGAAGCGACTTGAATGATTGGATTGGCCATAAGGTGGCCTAAGGAACATAACTGCCAACAGGCTTTGGAAATATAGACATTAGTAATCCGAAGCACGTGCATACATAAAACACTAACCACCGCGAACCATAAAACGTAAACATGAAATTAAAACAGATGGGAGAAAAACAAGAGCCTGAGGCATTGCAAGTTTGCCAAGAGAAGTCTCTTATCGTGACAAGCAAATGAACAGCTTGTGAAAACCTAGCAGGAGACTTACTGGCCCACTGACCTCACTGAGGAGCTGTTTGGTGAACTGGGGCAGGAGACCAATCTGAGTGAATACAAACCAGAAGTAAATGGAGACCAGTCTGAGTGAATATGAACCAGGATTATAGAACACCCCAAAAAAATAAAAAATTCTCCCTGAGGTTAATGGAAAAGTAGGCCTATGGAATGTGACAGACCACAGAGGAAAGGAACGTAAGCCTGAAAAGAACGCAGTTGTGTTTGTCGGGAGATTGAGTAAAACCATGACGTAGCAATGAACAGGAGAATGCAGCTTTGAGTGGGAGCAGAGTACAACACATGATGTAACAACAAATGGGTGAATGGAGCTTTGGATGTACAGTGGAGGAAATAATTATTTGACCCCTCACTGATTTTGTAAGTTTGTCCAATGACAAAGAAATGAAAAGTCTCAGAACAGTATCATTTCAATGGTAGGTTTATTGTAACAGTGGCAGATAGCACATCAAAAGGAAAATCGAAAAAATAACTTTAAATAAAAGATAGCAACTGATTTGCATTTCATTGAGTGAAATAAGTATTTGAACCCCTACCAACCATTAAGAGTTCTGGCTCCCACAGAGTGGTTAGACACTTCTACTCAATTAGTCACCCTCATTAAGGACACCTGTCTTAACTAGTCACCTGTATAAAAGACACCTGTCCACAGAATCAATCAATCAAGCAGACTCCAAACTCTCCAACATGGGAAAGACCAAAGAGCTGTCCAAGGATGTCAGAGACAAAATTGTAGACCTGCACAAGGCTGGAATGGGCTACAAAACCATTAGCAAGAAGCTGGGAGAGAAGGTGACAACTGTTGGTGCGATTGTTCGAAAATGGAAGGAGCACAAAATGACCATCAATCGACCTCGCTCTGGGGCTCCACGCAAGATCTCACCTCGTGGGGTGTCAATGGTTCTGAGAAAGGTGAAAAAGCATCCTAGAACTACACGGGAGGAGTTAGTTAATGACCTCAAATTAGCAGGGACCACAGTCACCAAGAAAACCATTGGAAACACATTACACCGCAATGGATTAAAATCCTGCAGGGCTCGCAAGGTCCCCCTGCTCAGGAAGGCACATGTGCAGGCCCGTCTGAAGTTTGCCAATGAACACCTGAATGATTCAGAGAGTGACTGGGAGAAGGTGCTGTGGTCTGATGAGACCAAAATAGAGCTCTTTGGCATTAACTCAACTCGCTGTGTTTGGAGGAAGAAAAATGCTGCCTATGACCCCCAAAACACCGTCCCCACCGTCAAGCATGGGGGTGGAAACATTTTGCTTTGGGGGTGTTTTTCTGCTAAGGGCATAGGACAACTTATTCGCATAAACGGGAAAATGGACGGAGCCATGTATCGTGAAATCCTGAGCGACAACCTCCTTCCCTCTGCCAGGAAACTGAAAATGGGTCGTGGATGGGTGTTCCAGCACGACAATGACCCAAAACATACAGCAAAGGCAACAAAGGAGTGGCTCAAGAAGAAGCACATTAAGGTCATGGAGTGGCCTAGTCAGTCTCCGGACCTTAATCCAATCGAAAACCTATGGAGGGAGCTCAAGCTCAGAGTTGCACAGAGACAGCCTCGAAACCTTAGGGATTTAGAGATGATCTGCAAAGAGGAGTGGACCAACATTCCTCCTAAAATGTGCGCAAACTTGGTCATCAATTACAAGAAACGTTTGACCTCTGTGCTTGCAAACAAGGGTTTTTCCACCAAGTATTAAGTCTTTTTTTGTTAGAGGGTTCAAATACTTATTTCACTCAATGAAATGCAAATCAGTTGCTATCTTTTATTTAAAGTTATTTTTTCGATTTTCCTTTTGATGTGCTATCTGCCACTGTTACAATAAACCTACCATTGAAATGATACTGTTCTGAGACTTTTCATTTCTTTGTCATTGGACAAACTTACAAAATCAGTGAGGGGTCAAATAATTATTTCCTCCACTGTAAGTGGTACCTGAAAAACATGGTATGGGTGCAGCTCTGAGTATGGGTAGCACATGAAAAGCATGGTATAAAGCAGGCGTATAAATGCAATCTGAAAGTGAGCAGAGTATTGACGTGATGCGAAGGCAGACACGTGAACGCAGCTCTAGTAGTGAATGGAGTATAGGACAAGATGTAAAAGCAGACATGCGGACGCAGCTTTGGATGTGAATGGAATATTAACTTGATGTGACAGCAGACATGGAAAGCGGCTTTGCTAAGTGGGGTATACGATCTGGTGTAGCAGTAGAAGTTTGAACACAACTCTGGGTATAAGCAGAGCATGAAATTTGGTATAACAGCAGTTCTGGTTGTGGACGGAGCATAACATAGATGTAATAGCGACGTGAATGCAGTTCTTGAAATGGGCCTGGAAAGAACCTGTAGTAGCATAGGACGTGTGAACACAGCTCTGGGTCCGAGTAGAGCAAACATTATATACCGATAGACGTATGAATGCAACTCTGGTCGTGGGTGGAGTGCAAAAAATGATTTGACAGCGTAGTGTGAATGCACCTCTGGGTGTGGCAGAGAATGAAATTGGTAGAATAGCAGCTCTAAATTTGAGTGGAGCATAAACATGATGTAACAGTGAAAGTGAATGCAGCTCTGAAACAAGCCTAGTATGAACATGTTGTGACAGCGGACGTGAAAACATAGCTCTCACAGTGAGCAGAGCAAACATGGTATACCAGTCGACAAATGAGTGGAGCAAGGTGTGAACACCAGGGTGGTGCGTCCAGAGCATGAAAACAGAGTAACAGTAGCAGCTATGGCTGTAAGTGAGTATTCAACATGTAATAACAGGTGTGTAATACGGATCCGGCTGTCAGCTTGAATGTGAGACCAATCTGAGTGAATACGAACCAAGAGTAGGAAAGTGCAGGATAGTGAAGACGTACGGATGCAGCATAAGACATGAAATAAAAGCCGAAAGTGTAAATGCCGCTCAGGATAACAGCAGAGCATAAAAGTGCAGCAGGGTTTTTAAGAACATGGAGCTGTGAAATACGTGAAGTCTAAAGATAGTGGTAGCGGGGGGAGGGGGGAGACACGTGGCATGGAACAGCTACAGCAAGAGGCCTAAACAATAAACGCTGCGTCCGATTTATATTTTTTTTTTTGCCTTCCTCTGGATCAACTTGCGGGATAACAGGCCGAACTGGATGGACAAATGTCTTTTTTCGGCCTTATGTACTATGTTACTATGTTACATGACGTTACGTGCAGCCTGTGTAACTCTTCCTTTACAGCAAACCGGCTGAAGTAACTTATTATATGGGATGAACAAAGCAAAGTGAAACTTGTAAGATTTATAGGAACTAACTCCTATTACCAACAAACAAAGGTGAAAAGAAATATAAGTATTTAGCCCCAACGAGCAAACCTGAGGGAGAAGATTCTGAGGCGAAGCCTCCCGTTCGCTAGCAAAGTCGGTTCCGACCGGCCAAGAGAGACGTCCCGAGCCCAACCTACTTATGTAGTATGGCGCGTGCATGCTACGGTAGCAGAGAGAAAAATAACAAGATCCATGCTGCAAAGAAAGAATCCTACCACCAGAGAAGCTAGTTGGCTAATGACCCCCAGTAGCAGCTGTGCACCTGAGAACACGCCCCTGTGAGTAAAGCTGTGGCTCGTATGTGAAGAGCCTCCGCCCCTCCCACAAATGCAGGCTGACTAATCAGCCTTATCAACATATATAAAGTACAGACCAAAAGTTTGGACACACCTTCTTATTCAAAGAGTTTTCTTTATTTTCATGACTATGAAAATTGTAGATTCACACTGAAGGCATCAAAACTATGAATTAACACATGTGGAATTATATACATAACAGAAAAATGTGAAACAACTGAAAATATGTCATATTCTAGGTTCTTCAAAGTAGCCACCTTTTGCTTTGATTACTGCTTTGCACACTCTTGGCATTCTCTTGATGAGCTTCAAGAGGTAGTCACCTGAAATGGTCTTCCAACAGTCTTGAAGGAGTTCCCAGAGATGCTTAGCACTTGTTGGCCCTTTTGCCTTCACTCTGCTGTCCAGCTCACCCCAAACCATCTCGATTGGGTTCAGGTCCGGTGACTGTGGAGGCCAAGTCATCTGGCACAGCACCCAATCACTCTCCTTCATGGTCAAATAGCCCTTACACAGCCTGGAGGTGTGTTTGGGGTCATTGTCCTGTTGAAAAATAAATGATGGTCCAACTAAATGCAAACCGGATGGAATAGCATGTCGCTGTTGTGGTAGCCATGCTGGTTCAGTATGCCTTCAATTTTAAATAAATCCCCAACAGTGTCACCAGCAAAGCACCCCCACACATCACACCTCCTCCTCCATGCTTCACGATGGGAACCAGGCATGTAGAGTCCATCCGTTCACCTTTTCTGCGTCGCACAAAGACATGGTGGTTGGAACCAAAGATCTCAAATTTGGACTCATCAGACCAAAGCACAGATTTCCACTGGTCTAATGTCCATTCCTTGTGTTCTTTAACCCAAACAAGTCTCTTCTGCTTGTTGCCTGTCCTTAGCAGTGGTTTCCTAGCAGATATTCTACCATGAAGGCCTGATTCACATAGTCTCCTCTTAACAGTTGTTCTAGAGATGTGTCTGCTGCTAGAACTCTGTGTGGCATTGACCTGGTCTCTAATCTGAGCTGCTGTTAACCTGCGATTTCTGAGGCTGGTGACTCGGATGAACTTATCCTCCGCATCAGAGGTGACTCTTGGTCTTCCTTTCCTGGGGCGGTCCGCATGTGAGCCAGTTTCTTTGTAGCGCTTGATGGCTTTTGTGACTGCACTTGGGGACACTTTCAAAGTTTTCCCAATTTTTCGGACTGACTGACCTTCATTTCTTAAAGTAATGATGGCCACTCGTTTTCTTTTTACTTAGCTGCTTTTTTCTTGCCATAATACAAATTCTAACAGTCTATTCAGTAGGACTATCAGCTGTGTATCCATCTGACTTCTCCATAACGCAACTGATGGTCCCAACCCCATTTATAAGGCAAGAAATCCCACTTATTAAACCTGACAGGGCACACCTGTGAAGTAACATAGTAACATAGTACATAAGGCTGAAAAAAGACATTTGTCCATTCAGTTCGGCCTGTCATCCTGCAAGTGAAAACCATTTCAGGTGACTACCTCTTGAAGCTCATCAAGAGAATGCCAAGAGTTTGCAAAGCAGTAATCAAAGCAAAAGGTGGCTACTTTGAAGAACCTAGAATATTACATATTTTCTGTTGTTTCACACTATTTTGTTATGTATATAATTCCACATGGGTTAATTCATAGTTTTGATGCCTTCAGTGTGAATCTACAATTTTCATAGTCATGAAATAAAGAAAACTCTTTGAATGAGAAGGTGTGTCCAAACTTTTGGTCTGTACTGTATATATATATATATATATATATATATGTATGGCAGGCTGGATTCCCAGCCTGCATTTGTGGGAGGGGCGTAGGGTATTTAGCCGGCCCCACGCTCTCCTCCCAGGTGTCGGCATCGCGGCTCGTGCAGTGTGACGTCTTACCTGTGCGACTTCCGGTTCCGGCTCCCAGCTCCTGCGTGTAGCGGCGACCGCGTCTCCCGGCTTCGTCCATCTCCTCTGCGGCGTTGGTAAGTAGGCTCCGTGCCTCGGTTCCTTTACAGGTCGGGTGTTTGCGCGGCCGCAGTCTGCCGCGCGCCTCCACGCATTCCTCCGGGCCTGAGGGGTCCGCCGCTTACTGCCGCCCGCATCGCGCATGACCACCCGCTGCCTCACATTCCAAACCGGCCGGAACGACACGCCTCCTTCTCCGCCCATCTCCCGCCCGCTCCTGCGCCGCTTCTCGGGACCGGTCCCTTTCATCACTCCCCCCGCTCGGGCGTGGGGGTCCGGTCTTGGGAACACGTGGCAGGGCAGTCTGGGTGTCCATTGTGGGTCTGTGGCACATAATTGCCCTGTGTATGTGTGCATCAGGAATAAACTTCCCAGATTGGCAGACCCTGCAGCGCCGGGGAATGTCAGCAGATATGAACTCTGTCCGGCACAGACTTTCGGACTACTGGGCGCCCCTGAGCCGTTCGTCAGGAGGCGCACCGTCTCTGCCATATTTAACCCCTGCCGCGCCTTTACTCTCGGGGGGCTGACTGCGCGTTCCAACGCCCGGGAGCACCCCACTGGGAGCCCGGATGCATTCCACTAAGTGACGCCCTCCGGCCTTGTGGGGGTTGCAGCCGGGCTCCGCGCCGGGGCGTGTAAAATATCCGTGTCCGTCCCCTGATATGTTTCTCTTTCGTGTCCTGTCACCTGAGTAAGTTCTCGTCATGTCCTTTTCACTCTTCACGTCCTGTCACCTGATACGTTCAGGTCCGTTTTCTTGTCTTATCACCTGATACGTTCAGGTTCGTTCCTGTCTTGTCACCTGATACGTTCAGGTTCGTTCCTGTCTTGTCACCTGATACGTTCAGGTTCGTTTCGTGTCTGGTCACCTGATACGTTCAGGTTCGTTTCGTGTCTGGTCACCTGATACGTTCAGGTTCGTTTCGTGTTTTAGTCACCTGATACGTTCGTTTCGTGTTTTAGTCACCTGATACGTTCAGGTTCTTTTCGTGTCTGGTCACCCATCATGTCAGGTTCTCCTCATTTCGTCACCTGATACGTTCAGGCTCGTCTTCATGTCCCGTCACCTGATACGTTCAGGTTCATTTTGTGTGCTGTCACCTGACTTGTTCAGGTTTTCCTCTTGTCCAGTCACCTTGAATCCAGGCTCCCTCCCTGTCCAGGTCACCCTTCATGTCCGGCCACCTGATACGTTCAGGTTCGCTTCATGTCCTGTCTCCTGTCACGTTCGGTTTCACTTCATGTCCTGTCACCTGATACGTTCAGGTTCTTGTCGTTTTCCGTCACTCTTCATGTCCTGTTCACCTGGCACGTTCAGGTTTTCATGTCCACCTGCCCTGTCAGGCCCCGTTCTTGTCTCCTTCCCATCACGCACGGATTTTCAGGGCCGGTTGCCTGACACTCCCACACTCACTCACTTCCATGGCCATCCCCGTTAGGACCTTCACCTGTCTTTGTCACACCCACGTTTCAACTTGTCTCTCACCATCCTGCCACGCCGCCTTTCCTGCCTCAGGTATACGTATCACGGTCAGGCTCTTCACCTCTCACACGCGGGTCCCGTGTGGCTCTCCGTTGCTGCCATGCGCGGGTCATGTCGCCTCACTGGCCGTCGCTCTGGTAGGAGTCCACTTTGGCGTACGTTTGAGGCCTCATCACCAGGGGCATCTCGGCCTTCGGTTTGTTTCACAGGACCCAAC
This sequence comes from Bufo gargarizans, assembly GCF_014858855.1. Classification (NCBI taxonomy): domain Eukaryota; kingdom Metazoa; phylum Chordata; class Amphibia; order Anura; family Bufonidae; genus Bufo; species Bufo gargarizans. The sequence goes on from NC_058088.1 coordinate 140,636,910, forward strand.
TCCTTCCAGTCACCTGTCAACCAGCTCTTGCTTCTTCTTTTCCTCACGCACGCAGGCCTTTTTGTTTTTCATGTTTCATCTTTTACTTACCTTCATTCTCGTTTTTATCTTGCCATCACGGCTTCACAAGGGCCACTCGGCCATGGCACCGTCTTCTTCTTCTCCAGCAACCCATCTCCTGGCACACCATGGGGTCTTCAGTCCGATCAGCCGGCACGTTCCATCACTCTCGTGTAATTCCTGACCCGCTCAGGTTGTCATTTCTTTCTTCCCCCATTCAGGTCTCGTTCTTTTCCTGATCGTCATCCGCGTAAGTTCCATTTTCAGAAATTTTGTTGGTATACCTCTCCACGCAGGTACCTGTTAAATTTCCTCCTCGCTCACCAATCCCAGGTTACGAGGTGCAAGTCTCACCCTCCCTGCGGACCTTCCCGGGTTCTTTCTTGCTCATTCCCAGGTTCCCCTTTTCCACCCCAAGTTCCGCTGGGCCCAAGGTAAGATTTTTTTTTTTTTTTAATTTCGGGTTTTCCCCCTTTTGGGGGTTCTCTTGCATGAGTTTGTCTTTTCAATCCAGATCCTCCCAACAGGGTCCGACCCAAATGGCGTGCCCTCTCCCCGAGACCATGTCCCACGTTTCGGACATTGAGGACTCAATGTCCATTCCTGAATCAGCGGTCTCCGAGGCAGCCAGCCGCGCGTCCTACAGACACTGGACCGTCCCCAGGCTGGTCGCCGAGCTCAAAAGGAAAGGGATCCGCCACTCGGCATCAGCGCGAAAGGCGGAATTGTATCGCCTGCTCTTTCCCCAGTCACCCAGGGCTTCCGAACCACCCGGAGCCACTGAAGACCTGGTCTCCATGTCAACGATTCAGCTCTCCTTAACCCAACTCCATGCAACCATCAACAACCTGGCATCTTCCATATCGCACATCGACTCAAGGCTCCAGGCCGTCGAGAACACGATTGCCACACCTCCTCCTCCCGCTGAGCCCGAAGCTGTTCCGTCAACCTCCTACGCCAACACCCCAGGTACGAGCCTTGCTTCGCCCGACATCGCCCCCGCTTTCTTCATTCCAGAAAACATCAGGCGGGATATCCTGGCAGGGAAGGACATCAATTTGGCCGCCATCCTGATCTCCACACATGACACGGTCGAAAACCGGACAATCGCCTGCGGTGATGTGTCAGTGGTACTGAGGTCCAAGGACGTCCGCCTAAACAAGAAGCTAACCATCCCTGAGTTTATGCTGACCTTCAGCCTGTACCGGGACATCGTGTGTTCCATTCATCCCCACCGCAGGGAGGAACTGGACATATACATGTACAAGGTCACTGAGTTGGGATACAAATATGGCGGTTCCGCTTTTTATGAATACCACCGGTCCTTCTCCGCCAAAGCGGCAGCAGCGTTCCTCCAGCACCAGCATGTCACCAACTGGGCGGTCTTGGACATGGAGATCTTTTGCAGGCATTTCGCCGGGCTGAAATCCCCTGCTTGTGCCGGTTGCCAGTCAGTTCTCCATTCGTCTGACTGGTGCCCCCATGTCCCTAACCCATCCCCGGCCAGGCCTTTGTTCAGCTCCGGAGCGCAGAAACCCAACCCCGCCACGGACAAACTAGGTCGTCCCATCACCTTCCTAGGGAAGAATCAAATCTGTAACAATTTCAACCTGGGTTTCTGCAGTTTCGATAAGTGCAAAGCCTTGCACATCTGCTCCATTTGTTTTAGGGCCCACCCTCAGTCCTCTTGTTCCCAACGCACGGCCAAACGCCCGTGACTAGGCGGGGTCAACATCGACCTGTTACTCTCCCTCCTCCAGCAACATCATGACCCCAGTTTTGTCCTGTTCCTCAAACAGGGTTTCACGGAGGGGTTCCATACAGGGCTAGTCACCCTTCCACAGTCCACTCATGAGTGCCCCAACCTTCTCTCTTCTCTTGCGGATCCCGGAGCGGTGGATGAACTGCTGGAGGCGGAGTTACAGAAGGGCTTCATGATCGGTCCATTCGCTGAGTCCCCTTTCCCGGTGTACCGAGTCAGCCCCATAGGTTTGGTGACCAAAAAATCATCTAATAAAAAGAGATTGATCTACGACCTGTCCGCTCCTCATGCGTCCAGCATCCCCAGCCTAAATTCCCTGGTCCCGTCGGACGAATTCTCCATGCAGTACTCTTCACTGGACGAGGCCGTGGAGCTCATCTTACAGGTCGGGGCAGGAGCTTGGTTGTCAAAAGCGGACATCTCCGATGCCTTCAAGTTACTGCCTATCCTGCCCCACCTGTGGAAGTTCTACGGCATCAAATGGAGGGCAAAGTATTATTTTGCCACCCGCTTGACGTTCGGGTCAAAGAGCAGTCCTTGGCTCTTTGACCAGTTCGCCCAAGCTCTCCACTGGGTCCTGGTCAATCACGTCCACTGCCCGAGGGTCATCCACTATCTGGACGACTTCTTGCTCATTGAGCAGCCTGAGCATGCCCCGGACAGGCTGGTCAGCCTCCTCAGCCTGTTCAATCGCCTGAAAGTTCCGGTGGCCCCAGCGAAGGTGGAAGGCCCCTCCAGGGTAATCACCTTCCTGGGTATCACCCTGGACACAGTCAAAATGGAGGCCAGCCTTCCCCTGGACAAACTAAGCAGGCTAAAGGACTCGGTGGCCAGGCTTGTGGGTACCCGCACGGTGTCAAAGTTGGAACTCCAGTCTCTGTTGGGGTCCTTCAACTTTGCCGCCAGGATCATGCCACAGGGCAGATCATTCACCGCCGGCCTGCTCAGACTCCTCCCAACAGCCTCTGATCAGCATGCCCTCATTTACCTCGGACGCGATGCGTTGGCAGATCTGGCCATGTGGTCCCTATTCTTGTCCAGCTGGAATGGCATCTCCCTCTTCGTTCCTCAGTGGGACGATGCCTCCCCCTTGGTTTTCTCTGATGCTGCGGCTTCTCTCGGTTTCGGGGCCATCTGCGGGGACCAATGGTTTGCGGGCCCTTGGCCCACGCAGGTCTCTTCGGACCAGGAGGCTGCCAGGTCCTCGCCCCTACTCGAGGTCTACCCCATAGTCGCAGCCGCTCTCATCTGGGGGCAGTCATGGAGCAATAGGCCGGTGCGTTTCATGACCGACAACCAGGCAGTCGTCGACATCCTCGCCAGGGGTAGGTCCAGTTCACCGAAGGTCATGCGTCTGGTCCGTAAGCTCACCTGGCTGTCTCTCCAGTACAATTTTCATGTCTACCTGCAGACACATAGAGGGAAAGAAAAATACCGCAGCCGATGCTCTGTCCCGTTTAAATTTCAATTTGTTTTTTCAGGTCATGCCGGGAGCACAGAGAGTCGGGATCAACCCACCAGGGTTCGAAGCCCTGATCATGGATTAGAGGAATACATTTCCGCGGCCCACGGTCTCATCCGCAGGTCCCTCTCGGTCAATTCAGCCCGCAACTATCTCACGGGGTGGAACACCTTCAGGCGGTTCGCACACCTTCATCCCAGGGGGGACAGGGACAGAGTCTCTTTCATCCTGGCCTTCCTGGCATACTGCCACAAAGAGCTCCGATTGTCCCACAACACCATCAGACTTTACCTAGCAGGCATCCAGCACCACCACATGATTAGTCACCCCAGTCATACCTCTTTCTTTTCCTCCCAGGCGGTCAAGGCGGCCTTGAGAGGCATCCAGAAGCTCTCTTCTCCTCCCACTCCCTCCAGACAACCAGTCACAGGGGACTTATTCCAAAAAATTTCTGGCGCCCTAGATGGCAGTCCTTTTGGCCCTTTCCGAAGTCTGATCCTCAAAGCTGCCCTCTATCTCAGCTTCTATGGGTTCCTCAGGCCTGGGGAATTCTGCTGCACCTCAGCCCAGAACCCAGGGCCAGCAATCAGCCAGCTAAGCCGTAGTTCAGACCACTTCACCCTCTCTCTACTTTCCTCCAAAACCTCCCAAGTCGGTCCACCGGTCCAGATCGAGTATTTCAATTCGTCCAATCCTTGGTGCCCAGTGTCGGTATTCAATCAGCTACTCTCCATTCTCCACGAGAGAACTCCCGACAGCCCCCTACTGCCTTTTCCCGTGCTTCCAATGACATCCGCGCAATTCATCAAGCACATTCGCTCCATAGTTTCAGGTCTGGGGTTCCATGGTGCCTCCATCTCCGGCCACTCTTTCCGGATAGGGGCCGCATCCGCAGCTTCCAAACATGGCGTTCCCGCTCACGTCATACGAAAGATGGGACGATGGCAATCCACATGTTTCTCCCGTTACATCCCACATCCACGGGTCGAGATCGCCAAAGCTTTCTCCAGTTTGGTCTTATAAATTCTCATTTCAATAAACAGCCTAAATCCATGTTTTGCCCCCTTTTTTGGCTACCCGCGTCACATGGCTAAAGGCACACCACCAGCCAGTTAGGTCCCACCACGTCCGGTGTCTCCTCCTTCGTTCCCACACTCCCCCCGGAGCCTTGACCACAAGTATGGCAGGCTGGATTCCCAGCCTGCATTTGTGGGAGGGGCGTAGGGTATTTAGCCGGCCCCACGCTCTCCTCCCAGGTGTCGGCATCGCGGCTCGTGCAGTGCCCCACCCGACCCTCCCTCATCTCCAGTCTCACCCTCAACTCAGACTCCCCGGGTTAGCCCCCTTTTTTGGCTACCCGCGTCACATGGCTAAAGGCACACCACCAGCCAGTTAGGTCCCACCACGTCCGGTGTCTCCTCCTTCGTTCCCACACTCCCCCCGGAGCCTTGACCACAAATATATATATGACAAGACATGAGACTATTTATACAGATAGATTTATTCTAGTGATCTGAATCAAAAGTCGCAATGAGGCCAAAATACATTAGTGGCAGAAAACGAGCAAACAACAAACAAAAACAATTAAAAAAAATGACAAACAACAAAAAATCTGAGGCCATGAGAGTCAAATAGCATCTAGACTCATGCATTTAGGCATTGCTGCAGCCCTCCTGTGAAAATTGCTCTGAATACAATATACAGGCTCCATAAAAACTAGCTGATAGTTTTAAAGTTTTCCTTTCTTTTGGGTACTTTATTATTTAATGTTATTAATTTGTTTGAGATAAATAAAAAAGTTACATTTCATAATCTACAAGTAAGAGTTGATCCCTAGTGGGATTAAATTGGCCAGGTGACCATTGTTTACGTTGACTAACACCTTTACTTGCCACTGTCACATGAATATATCATAGTTATTCAGCCGGTTAATTGGGTGGGTTTGACCTACCTATTTTTGCATCCTCTTTTGCATCCGTGACACGGATATACAATTGTTCGTCTGTCAGGCAATTTTGTGGGTGACTAACAAAATGAGGTGAGCATCAACTAGGGGATGTGGCCCTAGTGCTGCTGGTGGTGGAGCTCCTGCTGCAGGACGTTGTCGATCTGTGAAAGCTACGTGCCCAAATAAAACACCTTCCTCTGGAGCATTCAGGCGACAGGACGTTCTGCAACATTTTGTAGGCCCGAGTACCTCTCTAAGAATGGTCAGACCGGAACATGTCCCATGCAAGAGTTCTGCTATCTATCCCCCAACACTGGAGAGAAAGAGGAAGTACCCCCCTACTCACCCTCAAGCCCTGGCCCTGAATACCAGCATTTCAAAAGTACTGGCCTTTGAAATCCTGCAATTCTGTCTGGTGGAGACTGACCGATTTAAAAATGTAATGACGACAGCTATCCCACAGTACGTGGTTCCCAGCTGCCAGTACTTTTCAATTCAGGCTATCCCTACTCTGCACGAACAAGTGGCAGAAAAAAACAGGTGTGCACTGCGCAATGCCATCAGTGGCAAAGTCCACATAACCACCGACATGTGGACCAGTAAGTATGGGCAGGGACGAGCATGCATCCCTTACTGCCCAGTGATAAATGTAGTGGCGGCTGGGCCTGAGGCGGACAATGGTTTGGCGCATGTCCTACCACCACGAGGATTGCTGGACGTTTTTCGGTGCCTCCTGTTGCCTCCTACTCCTACTCCACTTACTCCTTCGGTTCCTCCTCATCATGTCAGCGCAACACCTGCACCACTAACTTCAGCACAGCCAGGGTGAAAAGACAGCAGGCTGTTCTGAAACTCATGTGTTTGGGGGAAAGACCCCACACCGTGCAGGAGCTGTTGGCATGCATGGAAGAACAGACTGATGAGTAGTTGGTGCTGCTGAATATCAAGACCGGCCTGGTGGTGTGTGACAAAGGGTGAAATCTCATAGCAGCTCTGGGGTTAGATGTTTTGATGCACATCCCTGGCGCATGTGCTGAACTCGAAGATGCAGAGATTCCTGAAGAATTACTCCCATATGTCAGAGCCTCATATGCAACATATCCACAAGGTGGATCTCCACCTTGCACATGCTGGAGAGATTATGTGAGCAGCATGCCATAGTGGAGTTTCAGCTGCAGCACGCATGGGTGAGTCGCTCTGCGAAACAGCAACTTTTCACCACCAACCAGCCGGCCTCCATGCGGGACTTCTGTGCTGTGTTACGCTTCTTCAAGTATCCACCAACATGGCCAGCGGTAATGACGATGGTCATCAGCCTTACTATCCCACTTCTACATCTCCTTTAAAAAACGCTTCAGTCACTGATAGAGTAGGAACTGGGATCATTCCCATGGTTGTCAGACCAGTCATCTATAGGTGGCTCTGAGGGTGGGTTCCTGCACCAACAGGGGCCAGGTACCCAACTCTCCAGCTAGGGCACAGTTTTGGAAGATGAGGAGGAGGATCCCCTTTCACAGAAGGGTGGCACCCAAATCAGCTCACATGCATCACTGGAGCGTGGCTGGGGGATATAAAGGACACAGACGATACACCTCCCACCGAGGACAGCTCATTGTTGCCTCTGGGCAGCCTGGCGCAAGCACACATGAGCGACTACATGCTGCAGTGCCTGCGCAACAACCGCTGAGTTGCCTGCATTCTAAGCGGTGCTGATTACTGGGTGGCCACCCTGCTGGATCCCCGCTACAAGGACAACCTCCCGTCCTTACTTCCATCCCTGGATCGTGAGCAGAAGATGCACGAGTAGAAGCAAACGCTGGTAGAGGCGCTACTAATGGCGTTCCCACCTGACAGCGGGGTCTCAGTGGAAGCACGAGGCGGAGATGTAGGAGGGGGAAGTCGCCAATGCAGCAGGGGCACCGTCAAAACTTCAGAAGGGAGGGATAGCATAGCCAAAATGTGGAAAAGCTTTGTCTGCACGCCACATTATATAGCACCACCATCTGATATGGACTGTCTTAGCAGGAGGCAGGCTCAAGATCATTATTTCTTGGATTGGCAGAGTAGAGAAGTATACCCTGTGCACCCAGCCATTGTTGTACTCCAGGGCAGTTTGTGTGTTCTCTTTGCTATTTCCCAATATTTTGGAGCCTCCACAAAACAAAAAAAACAAAAAAACGGTTGTGTCCTCTTCTGCCTGCACCACCATGTGTGCCTCCTTCATCTGCTCCGCCACATCCACCTCTTCCACCTGCACCGCCACGACCGCCTCCTCCTCCACTTGGGACCTCTGCCTCCAGGCTCAAAATTATTATATCTCATATTGGCAAAGTATAGAAGTATATCGGGAGCACCTAACAATTGTTGTACTCCAGCAGAGTTTGTGCATTCTCTTTGCTATTTCTCAATGTTTGGTGGTCGACAGTTACCAATCTCTCCCCCCTTCCCCCCAAAAAAATTATGAATTGTAATTGTAAGACAACTCATTTTGAATCTATCCATTATTCTGTGGAGTGTGTCTGTGACGCTCTGGCATTTTTTTTAAATACTCCTTTGGCCTCCTTCTTAGACTACATTCACAAGACTGTACGTGTTTTGCTTTCATAAAAAAAATCCAGATAACGTCTTTTTGGCATCCGTATTGCAATAGAACGGACATGGACAACAAAATATGTTCATGTGCATGTAGCCTTACTGCAGTAGGAGAACAATTCATTTAATATACAGTACAGACCAAAAGTTTAGACACACCTTCGCATTCAAAGAGTTTTCTTTATTTTCATCACTATGAAAATTGTAGATTCACACTGAAGGCATCAAAACTATGAATTAACACATGTGGAATTATATACATAACAAAATAGTGTGAAACAACTGAAAATATGTCATATTCTAGGTTCTTCAAAGTAGCCACCTTTTGCTTTGATTACTGCTTTACACACTCTTGGCATTCTCTTGATGAGCTTCAAGAGGCAGTCACCTGAAATGGTTTTCACTTCACAGGTGTGCCCTGTCAGTTTTAATAAGTGAAATTTCTTTCATTATAAATGGGGTTGGGACCATCAGTTGCGTTATGGAGATGTCAGGTGGATACACAGCTGATAGTCCTACTGAATAGACTGTTAGAATTTGTATTATGGCAAGAAAAAAGCAGCTAAGTAAAGAAAAACGAGTGGCCATCATTACTTTAAGAAATTAAGGTCAGTCAGTCCGAAAAATTGGCAAAACTTTGAAAGTGTCCCCAAGTGCAGTCACAAAAACCATCAAGCGCTACAAAGAAACTGGCTCACATGCGGACCGCCTCAGGAATGGAAGATCAAGAGTCACCTCTGCTGCGGAGAATAAGTTAATCTGAGTCACCAGCCTCAGAAATCACAGGTTAACAGCAGCTCAGATTAGAGACCAGGTCAATGCCACACAGAGTTCTAGCAGCAGACACATCTCTAGGCCTTCATGGTAGAATATCTGCTAGGAAACCACTGCTAAGGACAGGCAACAAGCAGAAGAGACTTGTTTGGGCTAAAGAACACAAGGAATGGACATTAGAACAGTGGAAATCTGTGCTTTGGTCTGATGAGTCCAAATTTGAGATCTTTGGTTCCAACCACCGTGTCTTTGTGCGACGCAGAAAAGGTGAACGGATGGACTCTACATGCCTGGTTCCCACCGTGAAGCTTGGAGGAGGAGGTGTGATGGTGTGGGGGTGCTTTGCTGGTGACACTGTTGGGGATTTATTCAAAATTGAAGGCATACTGAACCAGCATGGCTACCACAGCATCTTGCAGCGGCATGCTCTTCCATCCGATTTGCGTTTAGTTGGACCATCATTTATTTTTCAATAGGACAATGACCCCAAACACACCTCCAGGCTGTGTAAGGGCTATTTGACCATGAAGGAGAGTGATGGGGTGCTGCGCCAGATGACCTGGTCTCCACAGTCACCAGACCTGAACCCAATCGAGATGGTTTGGGGTGAGCTGGACCGCAGAATGAAGGCAAAAGGGCCAACAAGTGCTAATTATCTCTGGGAACTCCTTCAAGACTGTTGGAAGACCATTTCAGGTGACTACCTCTTGAAGCTCATTAAGAGAATGCCAAGAGTGTGCAAAGCAGTAATCAAAGCAAAAGGTGGCTACTTTGAAGAACCTAGAATATGACATATTTTCAGTTGTTTCACACTATTTTGTTATGTATATAATTCCACATGTGTTAATTCATAGTTTTGATGCCTTCAGTGTGAATCTACAATTTTCATAGTCATGAAAATAAAGAAAACTCTTTGAATGAGAAGGTGTGTCCAAACTTTTGGTCTCTACTGTATATAGTCCCCAGATAGGGTACTTGTGAGATTTATAACTGAGATAAAAAAAATTACCCAGTTTTAACCCAGCACATACAAGCAGCAACCTGACACAGAATTGACAGACACATGGAAAAGACAAAAAACAAAAACAGTGTTGGCTTCCTTCTCTGTTACTTCCACCTACACCTCCACATCCGCCTCCTCCTCCACTTGGACCTCCTGGCTCAAGTTTATTATGTCTTTTATTGAGTAGAGAAATATACCAGCCACACCCCCAAAAATGGCTAAATGTCACACACAGAATTGCCAGACACATTTAAAAACAAAACAGAGTATTGGCTTCTTTCTCTGTGGCAGGCGCAGCACTATTAAGTGCTTTTTGCGCCTTGGCATTAGAAGAATTCTGAAATCTCTGACTTTTTAGTCTAACCAGACTGTATATTACTCTGAAATTCCCCTGGCTCCGTTCTATGGAAACAGTAGGTTTAAAGAGCACACAAAATGCTTGAAATAACTTCTTTATTAACTTAAACTTTTCTCCATATATAACACTGCCGCCTGCCGCCTCCGCAGCAGATAGTCCATGTACATAATGCGTGTTGACAAGACATCACAAATCGATTTGCGGTTTGCTTCAATCGCCGACACGGGGGGGGGGGTCACAGCCTAACTTCGCAAAAAAGTTCACGTTTGGGACCCGAACTTGACCCGAACTTGAGCCAAAAATGGCTCTAAAAAAGTAATTGAAAGGGCTAGAGGGCTGCAAAAGGCAGCAAAATGTGGTTAAGAGCATGGCAAGGGCTCTGCAAACAAATGTGGACTGGGAAAAAACTTCAAATAACATAAAATATGTAAAAATAAAAAATAATAATCTTGATCTAGGAGGACGAGGTCCATATGGCGTAGGAGGTTGAGAAGGCAGTGGATGTGGCGGTGTAGGTGGAAGCGGTGGAGGAGTTGGTAGCCAACACTGGTTTTTAGTTTAGTTTTTTATTTTATTAAAAAAAATTTGTTCCAATTTACGAAGACTCCAAGACATTGGGAAAAATAAATAAAAAATAAAACAAAGAGAAAGTGCGCTGCAGTACAACAATGGCTGGGTGAGGCAGTATACATGTCTATTTTGCACAAGGTACGGACAAGTCCTGTGGGATCCCTGCCTGGTTCATTTGAATGAACTTGAGCTTGTCCACATTGGCTGTGGACAGGCGGCTGCGCTTCTCTTTAATAATCCCCTTGCTAAACAAATGTTTAGACAATACACTGGCTGCAGGGCAGGCCAGCACCTCCAAGACGTAAAGGGCAAACCCAGGCCATGTGCCCAATTTGGAGACCCAGAAAATGAAGGGAGAAAACCCATCAGTCAGTACGTGCAGGCGTGTGCACACATACTGCTCCACCATGTCGCATGTCCACGTGAAGGCCTTGATACAATTGGATATCCTCATTATCAAATTTGTTCTTTTATGCGCCTACCATGGTGATCATGGGTAACGGGGAATCAGGGTTCCATGCTGGAGAGGGAGCCTGAGAAAGGGATACCACATCCATGGAAGGTGAATGGATGAAATGAAATGTGATCGAGCAGAAATGTGGGACAAGTTATTGAAACAGAAGCATCAAAGTAAAGGAGGGGGCGGCAATTACCCACTAGGTAGTGACTATAAATAACAATGCAGGACTCTTAAGATGCCCTGTTATTGTAATGATTAATAAAACATTACAGGGAATGTCACTGCGGTATTTTGGATTAGGAAAAATTAGACAGGAGAGGCCCTGCTGCCACTTTGTTGACTCTAGATAATTTCTTCCACGTCCCCACGACGGCCTTGATCCAATTGGATATTGTAACGGATCTCCTGGCACCCCGACCGGGTATCTCCGTTGATGGATGCTCCTAGTGCTTCCTGAGGGCTCCAAGCACTCCGCTCTACGCCGTAACCACCACAGGAACAGCTCTTACAAGAGCTAGGAGTTATAGCCAGGGGAGTATATGCGTATACAATCCCCACACACATGAGACGAGGCTCTATGTTGCATGTAAAACAGGAACATTTTATTGAACACAAAAGCATTGACTTATATACACATTTTCCAACAAGGGTACCACCCCCGTGGACCTGGTTGGGAACTGAGGACATAACATAGCAGCCAATCCTCACAGTTTAAACCCAAAAACTATACATTCAACAAACACAATGGCATTGTCTGTGACGCAATTAACAAACACAATGGCATTGCCTGTGACGCACTTAATAGCAGAATAGGCATTGTCTTTGACCCAATCAATAAAATACAATTACCAAAACATAATGGGCTCTGCCTGTGATACAATTACCAAACATAATGGGCTAACTTACTCACAGGCAGAAAACACACATTTTTCCTACAAAACACAGAAAACACCTCAAAACCCCACACATCCCCATAATGTATACATCCATGGATAGCTCTGATCTGGGTGAACAACATATCCAAAAATCACCCAGATCCGAGCAGGGGTTCCCAAATTCCATGGAAGTCACATTTGGCTGACCACAAGCATGGCATTCCTGCCCAAAACAGTTCCACGGATTTAGGCTGTGCAGCTGGTCTACCTTCTCCTTCAAAGTTAGTATATGGGCCATAATCCTGAGGCAAGAGGCTAGCAAACAGGCCCCTCCAAAAACCAGTGGCGGGGTTATTTTGGCCACAGATATCTTCCCTATCAACTTTCGATGTTCTTTTATGCGCCTACCATGGTGATCATGGGTAATGGGGAATCAGGGCTCCATGCCGGAGAGGGAGCCTGATACCACATCCAAGGTAGGTCAATGGCTGAAATGTGATTGAGCGGAAATGTGGGACAAGTTATTGAAGCAGAAGCATCCACATAATGGAGGGTGCGATCGGCAATTACTGACTCCCGAATCAGGGAGGTAACAATAAGGGACTCTTAAGATGCCCTGTTATTGGAATGATTAATAAAAGATTACAGGGAATGTCACTGCAATATTTTAGATTAGGAAACATTAGACAGGAGAGGCCCTGCTGCCGCTTTGTTGACTCTAGATAACTTCTGCCTGATCGCACATCCCTGTGATGGCCTTGATCCAATTGGATATATTCCCTATCAACATTCGATGTTCTTTTATGCGCCTACCATGGTGATCATGGGTAACGGAGAATCAGGGTTCCATGCCGGAGAGGGAGCCTGAGAAAGGGATACCACATTCAAGGGAGGTCAATGGTTGAAATGTGATCGAGCGGAAATGTGGAACAAGTTATTGAAGCAAAAGAATGCAAGCAAAAGAGGGGGCGCACTGCAAGTACCCACTAGGTATTGATGATAAAAAACAATACAGGACTCTTAAGATGCCCTTTTATTGGAATGATTAATAAAAGATTACATTGAATGTCACTGCGGTATTTTGGATTAGGAAACATGAGACAGGAGAGGCCTTGCTGCCGCTATGTTGACTCTAGATAACTTCTGCCTGATCGCACATCCCCGTGACGGCCTTGATCCAATTTGATATGTTCCCTATCAACATTCGATGTTCTTTTATGCGCCTACCATGGTGATCACAAGTAACGAAGAATCAGGGCTCCATGCCGGAGAGGGAGCCTGAGAAAGGGATGCCACATCCAAGGTAGGTCAATGGCTGAAATGTGATTGAGCTGAAATGTGGGACAAGTTATTGAAGCAGAAGCATCCAAGTAAAGGAGGGGGCGCGCTGCAATTACTGACTCCCTAATCAGGGAGGTAACAATAAGGGACTCTTAAGATGCCCTGTTATTGGAATGTTTAATAAAAGATTACAGGGATTGTCACTGTAGTATTTTGGATTAGGAAACGTTAGACAGGAGAGGCCCTGCTGCCGCTTTGTTGACTCTAGATAACTTCTGTGTGATTGCACGTCCCTGTGACGGCCTTGATCCAATTGGATATGTTCCCTATTAACATTCGATTTTCTTTTATGCGCCTACCATGGTGATCACAGGTAACGGAGAATCAGGGTTCAATGCCGGAGAGGGAGCCTGAGAAAGAGATACCACATCCAAGGGAAGTCAATAGATGAAATGAAATGTGGTTGAGCGGAAATGTAGGACAAGTTATTGAAGCAGAAGCATGCAAGTAAAGGAGGGGGCGTGTGGCAATTACCCACTAGGTATTGATGATAAATAACAATACAGGGCTCTTAAGATGCCCTGTTATTGGAATGATTAATAAAAGATTACAGGGAATGTCACTGTAGTATTTTGGATTATTGGATTAGGAAACATTAGACAGGAGAGGCCCTGCGGGGAATCAGGCTTCCATGCCGGAGAGAGAACGTGAAAAAGGGATACCACATCCAAGGGAGGTCAATGGCTGAAATGTGATCGACAATTTGTTAAAGCAGAAGGATCTAATTAAAGGAAGGGCGCGCGTCAATTAAAGACAAATTTTAGAAATTTAAGTCCCTGTCACCTATGCAGAGCAGGGGTTTTTCATCTGCAAAAATGGTAAAATGTCACCTGAAAATGTATCACACGATTTTTTTAAATTTAGGTCCCTGTCATCTATGCAGAGCAGGGGTTTATTCACAGCAAAATGGGTAAAATGTCAAGAATGTAACAGACACTTTTGCACCCTGTTCCCTCTTTTGCTGTGCTAGTGCCTCTGTGCAACCACCGCCTCTTCCTCCAAACTGCACACGTCATTTGCAAGACCTTGATTACACGTGGAGTCTAGTACCTCATCATCCTCCACATCATCTTCTAGCCACTCTTTACCCCTGCCCTCCTTGTCGGTCTGCAGACTGCAGAAAGCTGCAGCAGTTGGTACCTATGTTTCATCATCATCAGAGACGTGCTGCGGTGGTCTTCCTATGTCCTCATCTCTTCCAGTTCTGGGGCAGGGCTATGTGGATGGCCCTGGAAGACCCTGCTAGCAGAGTTATCAAAATGCAGAAGAGACTGCTGCATGACTTGGGGCTCAGACTACTTGGCTGATTTGCGAGGGGGTGAGGTGAGAGACTGATGGTCCTGGGCTGCAGGTGCCAACTCTGATCTTTCAGCAGGGGACTGGGTCGGAGACAATGTGAAAGAACTGAAGGCACTGTCAGCCACCCAATCTACTATTGCATGTACTTGTTCAGGCCTCACCATTCGTAGAGCCGCATTCGGCCCTACCAAATAAAGTTGAAGGTTCTGTCGCCTACTTGCACCTGAGGAACGTGTTTCACTTGTGTGTGTAGCTGGCACCGATCGACCACATCCTCTCCCTGCAACAGGAGCTCCACCAACACCAGCAGCACCACAACCAGGGCCACATCCCTTACATGGAAGATGCTCTCCTCATTCTTTGCATTGACCCACCAAACTAACAGATGGTTTATGTCAGGCTACAACGTAACCACCAATAGTCAACAATTAAGTTCAAAGTCAGTAAGGCATTGCTGGTGTCATAAAGAGTAAAAATGTATTGAGGTCACACAACAGTGTAACAGGCGAATTTCATACAATTAATTCACGGTCACAAAAAATTTTAATTTGTCAACCAACAATGTAACAGCAGTATTGACTGGTTGAATTGGACTGTCAGAAATGCAGCAAAGGTCGCAAATGTAGTATCTTGCACAAAATGGGTGTTTTTTTTAAACCAAAATATAACAGCAGTATTTAACGCTTGTATTAGACTCTCAGAAATGCAGCAAAAGTAGCAAATGTAGTATCTTGCACAAAATGGGTGTTTAAAAACAAACAAACACAATATAACAGCAGTATTTAAAGGCTGTATGGGACTGTCAGAAATGCAGCAAAGGCCGCAAATGTAGTATCTTGCACAAATTTATTTATTTTTTTAAACCAGAATAAAAAAAAAGCAGTATTTAACGCTTGTATTAGACTCTCAGAAATGCAGCAAAGGCCGCAAATGTAGTATCTTGCACAAAATGTTTTTTTTGTTTTTTTTAAACCAGAATATAACAGCAGTATTTAATGCTTGTATTGGACTCTCAGAAATGCAGCAAAAGCAGTAAATGTACTATCTTGCACAAATAGGGTGTTTTTTTTTAAACCACAACATAACAGCAGTGTTTAAAGGCTGTATTGGACTGTCAGAAATGCAGCAAAGGCCGCAAATGTAGTATCTTGCACAAAATGGGTGTTTTTTTTAAAGCCAGAAAATAACAGCAGTATTTAACGTTAGTATTGGAATGTCAGAAATGCAGCAAAGTCCGCAAATGTAGTATCTTGCACAAAATGGGTGTTTTTTTTAAACCAGACTATAACAGCAGCATATAACGCTTGTATTGGACTGTCGGAAATGCAGAAAAGGCCGGGAGTGTAGTATCTTGCACAAAATAGGGTGTTTTTTTTAAACCACAGTATAACAGCAGTCTTTAAAGGCTGTATTGGACTGTCAGAAATGCAGCAAAGGCCGCAAATGTAGTATCTTTCACAAAATGCGTGATTTCAAAAAAAAAAACTGAATATAACAGCAGTATTTTACACTTGTATTGGACTGTGAGAAATGCAGCAAAGGCCGCAAATATAGCATCTATCACAAAATTGGTGGGGGTTTTTTAAAACCAGAATAAAACTGCAATATTTAACGCTTTTATTTGACTGTCAGAAATGCAGCAAAGGTTGCAAATGTAGTATCTTGCACAAAATGGGTAGTTTTTTAAAACCAGAATATATAAGCAATAGATCATGAGGGGCACTCCACGTTTGGGAAAAGAAGGCAGCAAGTCAATAATCATACATATTTAATATAAGGAGCCAATACATAAAACAATTAAAACACCCATAAGATCAAACAATGTATACAATAAATATGGACCTCAAATGATCGCAGGGAAATCACAAATGCTCATAAGAAAAACATAAAACTCATAAAAAAATCCCACGTGGTATGGAGTCTCAAACATACACCCCTTACACAGTGGTGGTGACAGTGAGCACTTCACAACCTTTTATACATCCCCAAAAGTAGGCTGTGGGTGAAACTGGTTTAATTGGGACATTAGAGAAATCCGATCTGGAATCCTATTCCCATTTTTATCTCTCTAAGAACCAGATTGATCCACCTCCAGTCCTTGGGTCAAGTGGTCTTACAAAGAGAGATTCCATCGTATGTTGTATACTTAATATAAAAAAACATTATAAAACCTACATAAAATATGCATAAAATATATGGCTTTTACTCTGTATAAAAACATATAAGAACGTATATAAATGCAAAAACTATAAAAAACGCACAAAAAACTCATATGTTGGGTGCGTTTTCACTGCGTTTCCGATGCGTTTTTCATAGTGGTGCTATAGACCAGAATATAACTGCAGTATTTAACACTTGTATTGGACTCTCCAAAATGCAGAAAAGGCTGCAAATATAGTATCTTGCACAAAATTAGTGTTTTTTTAAAACCAGAATATATCTGCAGTATTTAACACTTGTATTGGACTCTCAGAAATGTAGCAAAGGCCGAAAATGTCGTGCCATTTTGGGATGTTAAATGTCTATGTGTATTGTAAAGGGTGGGACAATGTATACATTGAGCAGTGAGGTCTGTTCCATTGTCTCTCTGTGTGTATTGGCGATGTCCCTTTGTCCTGAGAGATAATTGAATTACGTCTCGGTTGTCTCCAGGACAGAAGACTATTGTGTATTCTCCTGCCTGTGATGATTACATCAACCCAGTGTGAGGTAATTGTATCACAGGCAGAGGGGAGGATTTTGTGTGGGAGTGTCTGAGTGTATTGTACGTGGTTATTGGCTGTTTTTACAAAAGTGTAAATGGGGATTGAGGGGGCACACTCAAACGGGAAACACTGGTTGGATGATACACAATATATTTTAATACTTTAAAAACACTCCCTTAAAATAAATATAAAATGCATATAAAATATACATCCGTGGTCAATATACTATAAAACACTCCTACACAATGACCTATATGCAGCAGTGACAATGTCCCAATCCACTATTCCTATATTGGTATTATCAACAGAGTCCCGTTATATTGTATTCCTTGTATGGCCCAGTAGCCCAATCTCAACGGAACAATGTTGTAGTGGTGGCACTATGGCCTGGTGAGTAGTGTCTATGACACTGTGGCACAATGGCCTAATGAATGGTGTCTCTGACACTGTGGCAAATCTTAATAGCGCAAAAACTTGTAATGGTCTCCTGTAATGTCCGAAAGCGCTAGAGGTGTATGACAGTGGTTGGATTGACAGTCCGGTTTACTTACAGCCTCTTGTATTTCTTCGGTGTGCATCCGGTCTAAACCCGGTCTTACCCTTCTTCACTGCCTGCCTGCAGCACTGGTTTCTCCGGCGACCGTACACGCGCAGCGTCCCGTGTAGTGTGTTTGGCCGTACGTGGCGTCCCACGTGGCCAAGTTGTCTAGGGTACCGGATAGACGCTGGGTTGACGTCACTGTTATGCGACTCACACTCCGGTGCCAGGAATAGTTCTTATGCTCCTTTGTGTTTTATTGTCCGGCTTCTTTGTTCTCTTTGTGAATCCTTACTCACTCTGCAGTCCCAGACGCGTTTCAGGGTCTTACGCCCCTTCCTCAGTGGCCAGCTGAGTGAGTGGATTCTCACTCTTTATAACAGAAATTTTCTTACCCATAATCCCACTATTTCTGAGCTTGTCCAAATTTGTGGAGTGGATTGGGATTAACCTGTTATATTGTCCTATTATATCATTAAAACATACTTAAATGAACTTTATAATAATAAATATCCCACTTATATACCTTTAAAAACAATGCATGGAGAAGACTGCAAGGTCAAATCCTCATTTGGAAGGTAACCGCATCACAAAACACAGTGTGAATTGCGCTCTATGTGCGGTTTCTTGTAATTTTCGTAAATTTCAATGTTATGACATGATGGTTGTAGTTATGAGGGGCCGTCCGGCAGGGAGGGGAGATCACAGTGTCGATAAACGACCAAACTGCGATGTCCCATCTCCACCGGACAACACCCCACCCTTTACAGGAACCCGAATACCTCCATCTCAGCATTGAGGCCCCTGGGGATAATTGTGTCATATTCGAAAATTCTGCGAGATTCTTGTCTAGACATGTGCGCTATATGGTTGCCTCCTCTCCATACTTTCTTTACCCTTTCCATGGCCACAAATTTCAGGCCAGTTGGGTCACAATTATGTTTAATTTTAAAGTGTTTAGATAGAGAGTGCGTTTCTAGGCCTTTCCTAATATTTGCCACATGTTACGCTACCCTTTTTTTGAGCGTTCTTTTTGTCCTACCGATATACTGTTTTCTACATCCACATTGTAGTAGATATATAACATCAGTGGAGTCACATGTTAAGCACTCCTGGATATCCAGACTAAAGGAATTTACTGTGGATGCTACTGTTGTAGTTTTTGGGGGAAACTGGTGATCTTGCAATTGGCACATCTCCCACATTTGAAGAAACCCTTTACCGCCAGCCAGTTCTTTTTCTGTTGTTCCTGGCTATCCTTTTTGACTTTTATGGTGGGGGCTATTTTGCCGGCTAAATTACTCGCCTTCGTGTATGTTATTTTAGGTGTGTCACTTAGAAGAGGACCAATCACCTTATCGTTGAGCAGGTGTCCCCAATGTTTCCGGATACTTCTCTCTATCATCCTGTATTGAGAACTAAATGGGAAGATAATCCTCAATGTTTCATCTTGTGGCTGAGGCAAACCAGCCATAAAGAAATCTTTTCTATCCATCCTTTTTACTTTTTCTAGAGATTTATTGATAACCTGAGCTGGATAATCTCTTTCCAAAAATTGCTGTTTCAAGCCTTTGGCCTCTTCATCAAATTTGCTATCCATCGTGCAGTTCCGCCTAAGTCTACGGAACTGACTGGTTGGTATGTTGATAAGCCATCGTGGAAGGTGGCAACTAGCAAATCTGATGAAACTGTTTTTGGCCACTGGCTTGAAAAATTTATTACAGTGTAGCTGGTCATCTTTTATCCATATCTCTAGGTCCAGAAATTAAACCTTTTCCTTGCTAACTATGGGACTAAATACAAGGTTCCTATCATTGTTATTGAGATTGAGGGGGCACACTCAAACGGGAAACACTGGTTGGATGATATATTTTAATACTTTAAAAACACTACCTTAAAATAAATATAAAATGCATATAAAATATACATCCGTGGTCAATATACTATAAAACACTCCTACACAATGACCTATATGCAGCAGTGACAATGTCCCAATCCACTATTCCTATATTGGTATTATCAACAGAGTCCCGTTATATTGTATTCCTTGTATGGCCCAGTAGCCCAATCTCAACGGAACAATGTTGTAGTGGTGGCACTATGGCCTGGTGAGTAGTGTCTATGACACTGTGGCACAATGGCCTAATGAATGGTGTCTCTGACACTGTGGCAAATCTTAATAGCGCAAAAACTTGTAATGGTCTCCTGTAATGTCCGGAAGCGCTGAGCTGCTGTGATCCTTTCTTCTCTGTTTTTCCAAAACCCTGTGGGTGGTAACCTTGTTGGAAAATGCGTATAAATCAATGCTTGTGTGTCCAAATAAAGAGTTCCTGCTTTACCCCTTCATGAGGTTTTGGCTCATTTTTGGGGAATAGGATAACTACACTCTTGGGGATTGCTATGTCACAATACTCCCCTGAGTATAAGCTCTTGTAAGAGCTTGTTCATGGTTTCTGCTCTCGGGATTTAGGAGAGGTTCACCCACTGGAAGCTGAAGCCTGGTCTTGGGTCCAGAGTGGGTGGAGGACGGTGAGACCCCAAACAAGCTGCAGCGGTTCGTAGGGTCTGTGGTGGTTATGGTGTCAAGTTGAGTGCTTGAAGCCCTCGGGAAGCACTAGGAGCGTCCATCAATGAAGGTACCCGGTCGGGGTGCCAGGAGATTCGTTACACCCCCCAAAAAAACTGATTGAAGCAGGGATTTTATATACCAAATAATATACATTCTATATAGTGCATTTTGGTAGTGCAGCATTTGTCTTCGGTTTAGCTGCATTACCGCATTTACACAGAGTAAAAACACTATTTAAAAAAATAATTTCTACTGGTGTGATTAACCAGTTTCCCCCCCAACAAAACTGATTAAAGCAGGGGTGTTATATACCAATAATATACTTTCTATAAAGTGCATTTAGGTAGTGCAGCATATGTTTGCTGTTTTGCTGCATTACCGCATCTACACAAAGTGAAAAACACTGAAGAAATAATTTCTACTGGTGTTATTAACCAGTTGCCCCTCCCCCAAATGATTGAAGCAGGGGTGTTATATACCAATAATATACGTTCTATATAGGGTATTTAGGTAGTGCAGCATTTTTCTGCTGTTTTGCAGCTTTACCGCATCTACGCAGAGTGAAAAACAATATTTAAAGAAATAATTTCTACTGGTGTGATTAACCAGTTGCCCCCCAAAAAACTGATTGACACAGGGGTGTTATATACCAATAGTATTTCTATATAGTGCATTTAGGTAGTGCATTATTTATTTGCGGTTTTGCTGCGTTAACGTATCTACACACAGTGAAAAACACTATTTGAAGAAATAATTTCTACTGGTGTGATTTACTAGTTGCCCCCCAAAAAAACTGATTGAAGCAGGGATTTTATATACAAATAATAAATGGTATAATAGTGCATTTTGGTAGTGCAGTATTTGTCTTCGGCTTTGCTGCATTACTGCATCTACACAGAGTGAAAAACAATATTTGAAGCAATAATTTCTACTGGTGTAATTAAGGATACTTTCACACTTGCGGCAGGACGGATCCGACAGGTTGTTCACCCTGTCGGATCCGTCCATCCGCTGTTTCACCATGCCGCCGCTCCGTCCCCATTGTCTATAATGTCCGACTTTTTAGCCCGACGGCCTCTGACCGTGAACTGCCAAACTGCGCCGGAGCGCCTCCCCGTCCCCATTATAGTCAATTGGGACGGAGCGGCGGTCCGGCGGCACGGCGAAACAGCGAAACAACGGATCCGACAGGGTGAACAGACTGTCGGATCCGTCCTGCCGCAAGTGTGAAAGTTGCCTAACCATTTGCCCCCCAAAAAACTGATTGAAGCAGGGGTGTTATATCGCAATAATATTTCTATATAGTGCATTTAGGTAGTGCAGTATTTGAGGTTTTGATGCATTACCGCATCTACACAGAGTGAAAAATACTATTTGCAGAAATAATTTCTACTGGTGTGATTAACCAGTTGCCCCTCAAAAAAACTGATCAAAGCAGGGGTGTTATATAACAATAATATACTTTCTATAAAGTGCATTTTGGTATTGCAGCATTTGTTTGCGGTTTTGCTGCATTACCGCATCTACACAAAGTAAAAAACACAATTTGAATTTTAAAAATTTCTACCAGTGTGATTAACCAGTTGCCTACATAAAAAAACTGATTGAAGCAGGGGTGTTGTATACCAATAATATACTATCTATATATTGCATTTTGGTAGTGCAGCATTTGTTTACGGTTTTGCTGCATAACCGAATCTACACAAAGTGAAAAACATTATTAATTTTTTTTTTTTCTACTGGCCTGATTATCCAGTTGCCCCCCCAAAAAAAGTGATTGAAGCAGAAGTGTGATATACCAATAATATACTTTCTATATAGTGCATTTAGGTAGTGCAGCATTTGTTTGCGGTTTTGCTGCATTACCGGATCCACACAAAGTGAAAAACACTGAAGAAATAATTTCTAATAGTGTGATTAACCAGTTGCCCGCCCAAAAAAAACCTTCAAGCAGTGATTTTATATATAACAATAATAAACTTTCTATATAGTGCATTTAGGTAGTGCAGCATTTGTTGTTTTGCTGCATTACCGCATCTACACAGAATGAAAAACATTATTTGAAGAAATAATTTCTACTGGTGTGATTTACCAGTTGCCCCCCAAAAAAACTGATTGAAGCAGGAGTGTTATAGACCAATAATATACTTTCTATATAGTGTATTTAGTAAGTGAAGCAATGGATTGCAGTTTTTCTGCGTTAGCGCATCTACACAGATTGAAAAACAATATTTGAAGAAATATTTTCTACTAGTATGATTAACCAGTTGACCACCCAAAAAAACGATTGAAGCAGGGGTGTTATATACCAATAATATACTTTCTATCTAGTGCATTTAGGTAGTGCAGCATTTGTCTGCTGTTTTTGCTTCGTTACCGCATCTACACAGAGTGAAAAACACTTTTAAAGAAATAGTTTCTAATGGTGTGATTTACCAGTTGCCCCCCCAAAAAACTGATTAAAGCAGGGGTATTATATAGCATTAATGTTCTTTCTATATAGTGCATTTAGGTATTGCAGCATTTGTGAGCGGTTTTGCTTTGTTACCGCATCTACAGAGAGTAAAAAACACAATTTGAAGAAATATTTCTACTGGTGTGATTAACCAGTTGCCCCCCCGAAAAACTGATTGAAGCAGGGGTGGTATATACCAATAATATACTTTATATATAGTGCATTTAAGTAGTGCAAAATTTGTCTGCGGTTTTGCTGCATCATCGCATCTAAACAGAGTGAAAAACACAATTTGAAGAAAAAATGTCTACTGTTATGATTAACTAGTTGCCCCTCTAAAAAACTGATTGAAGCAGGGGTGTTATATACCAATAATATACTTTCTATATAGTGCATTTTGGTAATGCAGCATTTGTTTGCGGTTTTGCTGCATTACCGCATCTACACAGAGTGAAAAACAATATTAGTAGAAATAATTTCTACTGGTATGATTAACCAGTTGCCCTCCAAAAAACTGATTAAAGCAGGGGTGTTATATACTAATAATATGCTTTCTATATAGTGCATTTGGTAGTTCAGCATTTGTTTGTGGTTTTTCTGCATTACCGCATCTACACAGAGTGAAAAGCTATATTTGAAGAAATAATTTCTACTGGTATGATTAACCAGTTGCCCTCCAAAAAACTGATTGAAGCAGGTGTGTTATATACCAATAATATACTTTCTATATAGAGCATTTAGGTAGTGCTGCATTTGTTTGTGGTTTTGCTGCATTACCGCATCTACACAGAGTGACAAACACAATTTGAAGAAATAATTTCTACTGCATGTGATTAACCAGTTGCCAGCCAAAAAAACTGATTGAAGCAAGGGTGTTATATACCAATAATATACTTTCTATATAGCGCATTTAGGTAGTGCAGCATTTGCAGTTTTGCTGCATTACGGCATCTACACAGAGTGAAAAACAATATTTGAATAAATAATTTCTACTGATGTGATTAACTAGTTGCTCCCCAAAAAAACTGATTGAAGCAGGGGTGTTATATTCCAATAATATACTTTCTATATAGTGCATTTAGATAGTGAAGCATTTGTCTGCGGTTTTGCTGCATTACTGCACCTACACAGAATAAAAAAACACTATTTGAAGAAATAATTTCTACTGTTGTGATTAACCAGTAAAACTTATTAAAGCAGGGGTGTTATATACCAATAATATTCTTTCTATATAGTGCATTTAGGTAGTGCTGCATTTGTTTGCGGTTTTGCTGCATTACCACATCTACACAGAGTGAAAAACACAATTTGAAGAAATAATTTCTACTGGTGTGATTAACCAGTTGCCCTCCAAAAAAACTGATTGAAGCAGGGATTTTATATACCAATATACTTTCTATATAGTGCATTTAGGTAGTGCAGCATTTGTTTGCAGTTTTGCTGCATTATGGCATCTACACAAAGTGAAAAACAATATTTAAAGAAATAATTTCTACTGGTGTGATTAACTAGTTGCTCCCCAAAAAAACTGATTGAAGCAGGGGTGTTATATAGCAATAATATACTTTCTATATAGTGCATTTTGGAAGTGCAGCATTTGTTGGCGGTTTTGCTGCATTACCACATCTACACAGAGTGAAAACACTATTTGAAGTAATAATTTCTACTGGTGTGACTAACCCGTTGCCCGTCCAAACAAATTATTGAAGCAGTGATTTTATATACCAATAATATACTCTATATACAGATGTAGCAACGTTAGCAATCCCTTTTTTCTCATAAGGAAAGAAACAAATCGCGATGCTAACCTGCAATTCATAACAAAGCCAGTAGATAACTGCATTATCAAATCTTAATTAAAACCACAGTAACTGTTTTAACTAAATAATATCTACCTGTTTTTAATACATTAATTTATATCTTACAGAACTCTTTAAGAGTTAAACACTATTATTTTATATTTTAAAATTGTTTTATTTAATAACATTATTAACTCACAAAACAAATAAACACACAAGCTATATGCCAAAAGCCAGGTACAATGCAAGCTAGCACCTATTCATAAAATGGGTAACTGGGATACCTTACAATGGCAGCCTGGTGGACTATGAGATTTTTCAAACCATCTCTCATCTAACTGAGTCAGTAAACCTCAAAATTGTCTAAGAGCTTTTGGATAGCTTGGGGGACCATGCACCTAAATCTTTATCATTAGGGTGACAAAATTATAATATTTTATTTATTTATTTTTTACATTTTTTTATTTTTTATTGCTAGCTATTTCTTCTCTAACTGCTTAGGAAGGCTGTATAAAATTTACGGCTTTCTTATTGTTCTAATATATATTTAATAACCCATCTATGCTGTTTTGTTATGTAAACTAATTAGCATAAATATGCATATTAGCCTACGTTCCATCATGAACAGCGCCATCTATTGGATACATAGTCTTATGTCCTACAGTCTGCAGACTATTATCATTTTCCTCATGGACAGTGCCATCTATTGGATACATAGTCTTATGTCCTACAGTCTGCAGACTATTATTTTCCTCATGGACAGCGCCATCTATTGGATACATAGTCTTATGTCCTACAGTCTGCAAACTATTATAAATTTTCACATGGACAGCGCCATCTATTGGATCCATAGTCTTATGTCCTACATTCTGCAGACTATTATCATTTTCATTATGGAAAGAGCCATCTATTGGATACATAGTCTTATGTCCTACAGTCTGCAGACTATTATCATTTTCCTCATGGACAGCGCCATCTATTGGATATATAGTCTTATGTCCTGTAGAGATGGGAAGTTCGGATCTTCGATTCATGAATCGAATCTTCGGCTCATTCGCTGAGCTAACAAGAAGCAAGTGAATCGAAGCTAAGGTTGCGCAATGCGCATGTGCGGAAGCTTCGATTCACTTGCTGACTCGGCTCTTGGTCTGAGTCAGGAAGTTTGTTCTTTAAAACCCTGTGTGTAAGGGTCCACTCACACGTCCGTGGTGTGTTGCGGACCTGCAAATTGCGGACAAGAATAGGACATATTCTATCTTTTGCCGAGCTGTGGACTGGAAGTTCGGGGCCATAGAGAATGAATGGGTCCGCACCCGTTCCGCAAAATTGCAGAACGGGTGCGTACCCTTTTGCGGACGTGTGAATGGAGCCTAAATGTGTAATTATCTACCCCACTGTAGGGGGGGGGGGGGGAAGCATCCAGGGGGGGTGAATTTAACACTGGGGTAAATAATATAATTAAAATGGAGGGTTAAATGTGTAAATGTATTTTAAAAAAATACATCTCTTTCAATAGTTATATAGCTATTTGGTATTTGAGTGAATGACACCCTGTAATGGTATGAGTGAAGGACTAGCCAGTGGCCACAATACTCTCTGTGTGGGCCTGACACACACGGGCTTGCAAATGTGATTATATCACAGAAAAAATTTAAATATAATTTTTTTTTGTCTGCAAGATATTTGAGTGAATGACACCCTGTAACGGTATGAGTGGAGGCCTAGCCAGAGGCCACAGTACAGTCTGTGTGGGCCTGACACACACGGGCTTGCAAATGTGATTATATCACAGAAAAATGTTAAATATAATTTTTTTATCTGCAAGGTATTTGATTAAATGACACCCTGCAACTGTATGAGTGGAGGACTAGCCACTAGCCAGTGGCCACAGTACAGTCTGTATGGGCCTGACACACACTGGCTTGCAAATGTGTTATATCACAGAAAAATTTTAAATATCATTTTTTTTTATCTGCAAGGAATTTGAGTGAATGACACCCTGTAACGGTATAAGTGGAGGCCTACCCAGTGGCCACAGTACAGTCTGTGTGGGTCTGACACACACTGGATTGCAAATGTGATTATATCATAGAAATATTTGTAAATTATTTTTTTTATCTGCAATGTATTTAACCGCTTTAAGTCCGCCCATAGGATATAAACGTCCTATGGGTGGACCTCTATTTCTGAAAGCACGTTTTAAAACGTCCTTTCAGATATAGTAGCTGCACGCTAATCGTGCAGCTGCTGATCGGGTTGCCCGCTGTCAGTGACATCAGGGCAACCCAGAGATAAGGCAGGGACAGTTCCCAGGTGTCCCTGCCTTCTAGATCGCTGCAGACACAGCGCTCACCGAGCGCTGTGTCTGCAGAGTAGGAAGCGCTGTGCGCTTCCTGTTCCGGCCCGGCGGTCATGTGACCGCCGGGACCGGAGCGTGCAGGAGCTGTGTGAGGTCTCTCACAGACCTCGATCAGCCCTGCTCTGAGGCTGTACAGCGCAGAATCACGCTGTACAGCCTCTCTGGGGGGTGCATTTCCACTGTAACTGGGGCTACTATGTCAGCCCCAGTTACAGGAGAAATCAACAGTGAAAAAAAAAAGAAAAAGTGAAGCAAATGTCCCCCAGAGGTCTTGTATGACCTTATGGGGGACGAAAAGTGTAAAAAATAAATAAATAAAAAATAAAGGGTTGAAAAAATAAAAAATAAAAAAATTTCACATGTAAAAAAAAAACATAAAATAAAATAGACATATTTGGTATTGCCACGTCCGTAAAAACCAGCTCTATAAAAATATCACATGAGCTAACCCCTCGGGTGAACACCGTAAAAAAAAAAACCAAAAAACTGTGTCAAAACAAGCAATTTTTGTCACCTTGCATCACAAAAGGTGCAACACTAAGTGATCAAAAATGCGTAAGTCCCACAAAATGGTACCAATAAAACCGTCACCTCATCCCGCAAAAAATGAGCCCCTACATAAGAAAATCTCTCAAAAAATAAAAAAAAACTATAGCTCTTAGAACATGGAGACACTAAAACATCATTTTTTGGTTTCAAAAATGCTATTATTGTGTTAATGTGAAACAAATAAAAAAAAGTATACATATTAGGTATTGCCGCATCCGTAAAAACCAGCTCTATAAAAATATCACATGAGTTAACCCCTCAGATGAACACCGTAAAAAAAACAAAAAAAAAAAAACGGTGTCAAAACAAGCAATTTTTGTCACCTTGCATCACAAAAGGTGTAACACCAAGTGATCAAAAATGCGTATGTCCCACAAAATGGTACCAATAAAACCGTCACCTCATCCCGCAAAAAATGAGCCCCTACATAACAAAATCTCTCAAAAAATAAAAAAACTATAGCTATCAGAACATGGACACATTAAAACATAATTTTTTTGTTTCAAAAATGCTATTATTGTGTAAAACTTTAATAAATGAGAAAAAGTATACATATTAGGTATCGCCACGTCCGTAACAATCTGCTCTATAAAAATGTCACTTGACTGAACCCCTCAGGTGAATGCTGTAAAAATAAATAAATAGAAACTGTGCGAAAACAACCAATTTTTTGGTCACCTTGCCCCATAAAGTGTTATAATGAATGATCAAAAAATCATATGTACCCAAAATTAGTAATAATAAAACTGGCACCTTATCCCCTAATTTCCAAAATGGGGTCACTTCTTGGGAGTTTCTACTGTAAGGGTGCATCAGGGGGCTTCAAATGGGACATGGCATCTAAAAACCATGTGGAGTTCCTTTTCTTCTGCGCCCTGCCGTGTGCCCATACAGCAGTTTACGACCACATGTGGGGTGTTTCTGTAAACCGCAGAATCTGGGTAATAAATATTGAGTTTTGTTTGGCTGTTAACCATCGATGTGTTAAAGAAAAAAATTGGATTAAAATGGAAAATCTGCCCAAAAAGTGAAATTTAAAAATTTGATCTCCATTTTCCTTTAATTCTTGTGGAACGCATAAAGGGTTAACAAAGTTTGTAAAATCAGTTTTGAGTAACTTGAGGGGTGTAGTTTCTACAATGGGGTCATTTATGGGGGTATCCACTATGTAGGCCCCACAAAGTGACTTCAGACCTGAACTGGTCCTTATAAAGTGGGTTTTGGCAATTTTCTTAAAAATTTGAAGAATTTCTTCTAAACTTCTAAGCCTTCTAACGTCCTAAAAAAAAAAGAAATGACATTTCCAAAATGATGCCAACATAAAGTAGACATATGGGGAATGTTAAATAATAAATATTTTATGAGGTATCACTTTCTGTTTTAAAAGCAGAGAAATTGAAATTTAGAAAATTGCAAATTTTTCACATTTTTGGGTAAATTTGGGATGTTTTCATAAATAAAGGTGAAATATTTTGACTCAAATTTATGACGATCATGAACTACAATGTGTCACGAGAAAACAATCTCTGAATGACTCGGATAAATAAAGGCGTTCCAAAGTTATTACCACATGAAGTGAGATATGTCAGTTTTGCAAAATTAGGCCTGGTCAGGAAGGGGGCAAATGGCCCAGATGGGAAGTGGTTAAATGAATGACACTCTGTAATGGTATGAGTGGACGACTAGCCACTAGCCAGTGGCCACAGTACAGTCTGTGTGGGCCTGACACACACGGGCTTGCAAATGTGATTATATCACAGACAAATTTTAAATAGATTTTTTTTATCTGCAAGGTATTTGAGTGAATGACACCCTGTAACGGTATGAGTGGAGGCCTAGCCACTAGCCAGTGGGCACAATACAGTATGTGTTGGCCTGACACACACGGGCTTGCAAATGTGATTATACAACAGAAAAATTTTAAATATAATTTTTTTTGTCTGCAAAGTATTAGAGTGAATGACACCCTGTAACGGTATGAGTGGAGGACTAGCCAGTGGTCACAGTACAGTCTGTGTGGGCCTGACACACATAGGCTTTCAAATGTGATTATATCAAAGAAGAATTTTAATTAGATTTTTTTTTATCTGCAAGGTATTTGAGTGAATGACACCCTGTAACAGTATGAGTGGAGGCCTAGCCACTAGCCAGTGGCCACAGTGCAGTCTGTGTGGGCCTGACACACACTGGCTTGCAAATGTAATTATATCACAGAAAAGTTTTAAATATATATTTTTTTATCTGCAAGGTATTTGAGTGAATGACACCCTTTAACGGTATGAGTGGAGGCCCAGCCAGTGGCCACAGTACAGTCTGTGTGGGCTTGACACACACACGGGCTTGCAACTGTGATTATATCCCTGAAAAATTTTAAATATAATTTTATTTATCTGCAAGGTATTTGAGTGAATGACACCCTGTAACGGTATGAGTGGAGGCCTAACCACTAGCCAGTGGCCACAGTACAGTCTGTTTGGGACTGACACACACAGGCTTGCAAATGTGATTATATCACAGAAAAATTTTAAGTAGATTTTTTTTTTATCTGCAAGGTATTTGAGTGAATGACACCCTGTAACGGTATGAGTGGAGGCGTAGCGTGTGGCCACAGTACAGTCTGTGTGTGCATGACACACACGGGCTTGCAAATGTGATTATATCAAAGAAAAATTTGAATTATATTTTTTTTTATATGCAAGGTATTTGAGTGAATGTCACCCTGTAACAGTATGAGTGGAGGCCAAGCCACTAGCCAGTGGCCACAGTACAGTCTGTGTGGGCCTGACACACACGGGCTTGCAAATGTGATTATATCACAGACAAATGTTAAATAGATTTTTTTTATCTGCAAGGTATTTGAGTGAATAACACCCTGTAACGGTATGAGTGGAGGCCTAGCCACTAGCCAGTGGGCACAATACAGTATGTGTGGGCCTGACATACACGGGCTTGCAAATGTGATTATACAACAGAAAAATTTTAAATATAATTTTTTTTATCTGCAAAGTATTACAGTGAATGACACCCTGTAACGGTATGAGTGGAGGACTAGCCAGTGGTCACAGTACAGTCTGTGTGGGCCTGACACACACAGGCTTTCAAATGTGATTATATCAAAGAAGAATTTTAATTAGAATTTTTTTATCTGCAAGGTATTTGAGTGAATGACATCCTGTAACAGTATGAGTGTAGGCCTAGCCACTAGCCAGTGGCCACAGTGCAGTCTGTGTGGGCCTGACACACACCGGCTTGCAAATGTAATTATATCACAGAAAAGTTTTAAATATATATTTTTTTATCCGCAAGGTATTTGAGTGAATGACACCCTGTAACGGTATGAGTGGAGGCCCAGCCAGTGGCCACAGTACAGTCTGTGTGGGCTTGACACACACGGGCTTGCAACTGTGATTATATCCCTAAAAAAATTTAAATAATTTTTTTTTTTATCTGCAAGGTATTTGAGTTAATGACACCCTGTAACGGTATGAGTGGAGGCCTAGCCACTAGCCAGTGGCCACAGTACAGTCTGTTTGGGACTGACACACACAGGCTTGCAAATGTGATTATATCACAGAAAAATTTTAAGTAGGTTTTTTTTATCTGGAAGGTATTTGAGTGAATGACACTCTGTAACGGTATGAGTGGAGGCGTAGCGAGTGGCCACAGTACAGTCTGTGTGTGCCTGACACACACGGGCTTGCAAATGTGATTATATCAAAGAAAAATTTTAATTTGATTTTTTTTATCTGCAAGGTATTTGAGTGAATGACACCCTGTAACAGTATGAGTGGAGGCCTAGCCACTAGCCAGTGGCCACAGTGCAGTCTGTGTGGGCCTGACACACACTGGCTTGCAAATGTAATTATATCACAGAAAAGTTTTAAATATATTTTTTTATCTGCAAGGTATTTGAGTGAATGACACCCTGTAATGGTATGAGTGAAGGCCCAGCCAGTGGCCACAGTACAGTCTGTGTGGGCTTGACACACACAGGCTTGCAACTGTGATTATATCCCTGAAAAATTTTAAATATAATTTTTTTTTATCAGCAAGGTATTTGAGTGAATGACACCCTGTAACGGTATGAGTGGAGGCCTAGCCACTAGCCAGTGGCCACAGTACAGTCTGTTTGGGACTGACACACACAGGCTTGCAAATGTGATTATATCACAGAAAAATTTTAAGTAGATTTTTTTTATCTGCAAGGTATTTGAGTGAATGACACTCTGTAACGGTATGAGTGGAGGCGTAGCGAGTTGCCACAGTACAGTCTGTGTGTGCCTGACACACACGGGCTTGCAAATGTGATTATATCAAAGAAAAATTTGAATTAGAATTATTTTTTAAATGCAAGGTATTTGAGTGAATGACACCCTGTAACAGTATGAGTGGAGGCCTAGCCACTAGCCAGTGGCCACAGTACAGTCTGTGTGGGCCTGACACACATGGGCTTGCAAATGTGATTATATCACAGACAAATTTTAAATAGATTTTTTTTATCTGCAAGGTATTTGAGTGAATGACACCCTGTAACGGTATGAGTGGAGGCCTAGCCACTAGCCAGTGGGCACAATACAGTATGTGTTGGCCTGACATACACGGGCTTGCAAATGTGATTATACAACAGAAAAATTTTAAATATAATTTTTTTTTTCTGCAAGGTATTTGAGTGAACGACACCCTGTAACGGTATGAGTGGAGACCTAGCCAGTGGCCCCAGTACAGTCTGTGTGGGCCTGACACACACAGGCTTGCAAATGTAATTATATAAAAGAAAAATTTTAATTGGAATTTTTTTTATCTGCAAGGTATTTTAGTGAATAACAACCTGTAACAGTATGAGTTGAGGCCTAGCCACTAGACAGTGGCCACAGTACAGTCTGTGTGGGCCAGTACAGTCTGTGTGGGCCTGCTTGCAAATGTGATTATTTCACAGAACAAATTTAAATAGAGATTTTTTATTTTATCTGCAAGGAATTTGAGTGAATGACACCCTGCAACGGTATGAGTGGAGGACTAGCCACTAGCCAGTGTCCACAGTACAGTCTGTGCGGGTCTGACACACACTGACTTGCAAATATGATCATTTCACAGAAAAAAAATATATATAATTTGTTTTTATCTGTAAGGTATTTGAGTGACTGACACCCTGCAACGGTATGAGTGGAGGACTGGCCACTAGCCAGTGTCCACAGTACAGTCTGTGTGGGTCTGACACACACTGACTTGCAAATATGATCATTTCATAGAAAAAAAAATAATATATATTTTTTTATCTGTAAGGTATTTGAGTGAATGACACCCTGTAATGGTATGAGTGGAGGCCCAGCCAGTGGCCACAGTACAGTCTGTGTGGGCCTGACACACACGGGCTTGCAACTGTGATTATATCCCAGAAAAATTTTATATATAATTTTTTTTCTGCAAGGTATTTGAGTGAACGACACCCTGTAACGGTATGAGTGGAGACCTAGCCAGTGGCCACAGTACAGTCTGTGTGGGACTGACACACACAGACTTGCAAATGTAATTATATCAAAGAAAAATTTTAATTGGATTTTTTTTTATCTGCAAGGTATTTTAGTGAATAACAACCTGTAACAGTATGAGTGGAGGACTAGCCACTAGCCAGTGGCCACAGTACAGTCTGTGTGGGCCTGACACACACGGGCTTGCAAATGTGATTATATCACAGAACAAATTTAAATAGAGATTTTTTATCTGTAAGGTATTTGAGTGAATGACACCCTGTAACGGTATGAGTGGAGGCCTAGCCAGTTGTCATAGTACAGTCTGTGTGGGCCTGACACACACGGGCTTGCAAATGTGATTATATCACATAAATAATTTAAACATTAATTTTTTTATCTGCAAGGTATTTAAGTGAATGACACCCTGTAATGGTATGATTGAAAGACTAGCCACTAGCCAGTGGCCACAGTATAGTCTGTGTGGGCCTGGCAAACACTGGCTTGCAAATGTAATTATATCACAGAAAAATTTAAAATATATATTTTTTTATCTGAAAGGTATTTGAGTGAATGAGACCCTGTAACGGTATGAGTGGAGGCCTTGCCAGAGGCCACAGTACAGTCTGTGTGGGTCTGACACACACAGGCTTGCAACTGTGATTACATCACAGAAAAATTTTAAATCAATTTTATTTTTTATCTGCAAGGTATTTTAGTGAATGACACCCTGTAACGGTATGAGTGGAGGACTAGCCACTAGCCAGTGGCCACAGTACAGTCTTTGTGGGCCTGACACACACTGGCTTGAAAATGTGATCATATCACAGAAAAATTTGAAATACTGTTTTTTTATCTGCAAGGTATTTGAGTGAATGACACCCTGTAACGGTATGAGTGGAGGCCTAGCCATTGGCCACAGTACAGTCTGTGTGGGCCTGACACACATGGGCTTGCAAATTTGATTATATCACAGAAAAAATTTAAATATATTTTTTTTTCTATGCAAGGTATTTGAGTGAATGACACCCTGTAACGGTATGAGTGGAGGCCTAGCCAGTGGCCACAGTACAGTCTGTGTGGGCCTGACACACACGGACTTGCAAATGTGATTATATCCCAGAACATTTAAAATGGATTTTTTTTATTATCTGCAAGGTATTCTAGTGAATAACACCCTGTAACGGTATAAGTGGAGGCCTAGCCAGTGGCCACAGTACATTCTGTGTGGGTCTGACACACACTGGCTTGCAAATGTGATTATATCCCAGAAATATTTTAAATATTATTTTTTTATCTGCAATGTATTTAAATGAATGACACTCTGTAACGGTATGAGTGGACGACTAGCCAGTGGTCACAGTACAGTCTGTGTTGGCCTGACACACACGGGCTTGCAAATGTGATTATATCACAGACAAATGTTAAATAGATTTTTTTTTATCTGCAAGGTATTTGAGTGAATAACACCCTGTAACAGTATGAGTGGAGGCCTAGCCACTAGCCAGTGGGCACAATACAGTATGTGTGGGCCTGACATACACGGGCTTGCAAATGTGATTATACAACAGAAAAATTTTAAATATAATTTTTTTTATCTGCAAAGTATTACAGTGAATGACACCCTGTAACGGTATGAGTGGAGGACTAGGCAGTGGTCACAGTACAGTCTGTGTGGGCCTGACACACACAGGCTTTCAAATGTGATTATATCAAAGAAGAATTTTAATTAGAATTTTTTTATCTGCAAGGTATTTGAGTGAATGACATCCTGTAACAGTATGAGTGTAGGTCTAGCCACTAGCCAGTGGCCACAGTGCAGTCTGTGTGGGCCTGACACACACCGGCTTGCAAATGTAATTATATCACAGAAAAGTTTTAAATATATATTTTTTTATCTGCAAGGTATTTGAGTGAATGACACCCTGTAACGGTATGAGTGGAGGCCCAGCCAGTGGCCACAGTACAGTCTGTGTGGGCTTGACACACACGGGCTTGCAACTGTGATTATATCCCTAAAGAATTTTAAATATTTTTTTTTTTTATCTGCAAGGTATTTGAGTTAATGACACCCTGTAACGGTATGAGTGGAGGCCTAGCCACTAGCCAGTGGTCACAGTACAGTCTGTTTGGGACTGACACACACAGGCTTGCAAATGTGATTATATCACAGAAAAATTTTAAGTAGGTTTTTTTTATCTGGAAGGTATTTGAGTGAATGACACTCTGTAACGGTATGAGTGGAGGCGTAGCGAGTGGCCACAGTACAGTCTGTGTGTGCCTGACACACACGGGCTTGCAAATGTGATTATATCAAAGAAAAATTTGAATTTGATTTTTTTTATCTGCAAGGTATTTGAGTGAATGACACCCTGTAACAGTATGAGTGGAGGCCTAGCCACTAGCCAGTGGCCACAGTGCAGTCTGTGTGGGCCTGACACACACTGGCTTGCAAATGTAATTATATCACAGAAAAGTTTTAAATATATTTTTTTATCTGCAAGGTATTTGAGTGAATGACACCCTGTAATGGTATGAGTGAAGGCCCAGCCAGTGGCCACAGTACAGTCTGTGTGGGCTTGACACACACGGGCTTGCAACTGTGATTATATCCCTGAAAAATTTTAAATATAATTTTTTTTTATCAGCAAGGTATTTGAGTGAATGACACCCTGTAACGGTATGAGTGGAGGCCTAGCCACTAGCCAGTGGCCACAGTACAGTCTGTTTGGGACTGACACACACAGGCTTGCAAATGTGATTATATCACAGAAAAATTTTAAGTAGATTTTTTTTATCTGCAAGGTATTTGAGTGAATGACACTCTGTAACGGTATGAGTGGAGGCGTAGCGAGTTGCCACAGTACAGTCTGTGTGTGCCTGACACACACGGGCTTGCAAATGTGATTATATCAAAGAAAAATTTGAATTAGAATTATTTTTTATATGCAAGGTATTTGAGTGAATGACACCCTGTAACAGTATGAGTGGAGGCCTAGCCACTAGCCAGTGGCCACAGTACAGTCTGTGTGGGCCTGACACACATGGGCTTGCAAATGTGATTATATCACAGACAAATTTTAAATAGATTTTTTTTATCTGCAAGGTATTTGAGTGAATGACACCCTGTAACGGTATGAGTGGAGGCCTAGCCACTAGCCAGTGGGCACAATACAGTATGTGTTGGCCTGACATACACGGGCTTGCAAATGTGATTATACAACAGAAAAATTTTAAATATAATTTTTTTTATCTGCAAAGTATTAGAGTGAATGACACCCTGTAACGGTATGAGTGGAGGACTAGCCAGTGGTCACAGTACAGTCTGTGTGGGCCTGACACACACGGGCTTTTAAATGTATTTATATAAAAGAAGAATTTTATTAGAATTTTTTTTATCTGCAAGGTATTTGAGTGAATGACATCCTGTAACAGTATGAGTGTAGGCCTAGCCACTAGCCAGTGGCCACAGTGCAGTCTGTGTGGGCCTGACACACACCGGCTTGCAAATGTAATTATATCACAGAAAAGTTTTAAATATATATTTTTTTATCTGCAAGGTATTTTAGTGAATGACACCCTGTAACGGTATGAGTGGAGGCCCAGCGAGTGGCCACAGTACAGTCTGTGTGGGCTTGACACACACGGGCTTGCAACTGTGATTATATCCCTGAAAAATGTTCAAATTTTTTTTTTTATCTGCAAGGTATTTGAGTTAATGACACCCTGTAACGGTATGAGTGGAGGCCTAGCCACTAGCCAGTGGCCACAGTACAGTCTGTTTGGGACTGACACACACAGGCTTGCAAATGTGATTATATCACAGAAAAATTTTAAGTAGATTTTTTTTTTATCTGCAAGGTATTTGAGTGAATGACACTCTGTAACGGTATGAGTGTAGGCGTAGCGAGTGGCCACAGTACAGTCTGTGTGTGCCTGACACACACGGGCTTGCAAATGTGATTATATCAAAGCAAATTTTGAATTAGAATTTTTTTTATCTGCAAGGTATTTGAGTGAATGACTCCCTGTAACAGTATGAGTGGAGGCCTAGCCACTAGCCAGTGGCCACAGTGCAGTCTGTGTGGGTCTGACACACACTGGCTTGCAAATGTAATTATATCTCAGAAAAGTTTTAAATATATATTTTTTAATCTGCAAGGTATTTGAGTTAGTGACACCCTGTAACGGTATGAGTGGAGGCCCAGCCAGTGGCCACAGTACAGTCTGTGTGGGCCTGACACACACGGGCTTGCAACTATGATTATATCCCAGAAAATTTATAAATATAATTTTTTTTTTTCTGCAAGGTATTTGAGTGAACGACACCCTGTAACGGTATGAGTGGAGACCTAGCCAGTGGCCCCAGTACAGTCTGTGTGGGCCTGACACACACAGGCTTGCAAATGTAATTATATAAAAGAAAAATT
This sequence comes from Bufo gargarizans, assembly GCF_014858855.1. NCBI lineage: Eukaryota > Metazoa > Chordata > Amphibia > Anura > Bufonidae > Bufo > Bufo gargarizans. The sequence goes on from NC_058088.1 coordinate 140,674,286, forward strand.
TTAATTGGAATTTTTTTTATCTGCAAGGTATTTTAGTGAATAACAACCTGTAACAGTATGAGTTGAGGCCTAGCCACTAGCCAGTGGCCACAGTACAGTCTGTGTGGGCCAGTACGGTCTGTGTGGGCCTGCTTGCAAATGTGATTATTTCACAGAACAAATTTAAATAGAGATTTTTTATTTTATCTGCAAGGAATTTGAGTGAATGACACCCTGCAACGGTATGAGTGGAGGACTAGCCACTAGCCAGTGTCCACAGTACAGTCTGTGCGGGTCTGACACACACTGACTTGCAAATATGATCATTTCACAGAAAAAAAAAATATATAATTTGTTTTTATCTGTAAGGTATTTGAGTGACTGACACCCTGCAACGGTATGAGTGGAGGACTAGCCACTAGCCAGTGTCCACAGTACAGTCTGTGTGGGTCTGACACACACTGACTTGCAAATATGATCATTTCATAGAAAAAAAATTAATATATATTTTTTTATCTGTAAGGTATTTGAGTGAATGACACCCTGTAATGGTATGAGTGGAGGCCCAGCCAGTGGCCACAGTACAGTCTGTGTGGGCCTGACACACACGGGCTTGCAACTGTGATTATATCCCAGAAAAATTTTATATATAATTTTTTTTTCTGCAAGGTATTTGAGTGAAGGACACCCTGTAATGGTATGAGTGGAGACCTAGCCAGTGGCCACAGTACAGTCTGTGTGGGCCTGACACACACAGACTTGCAAATGTAATTATATCAAAGAAAAATTTTAATTGGATTTTTTTTATCTGCAAGGTATTTTAGTGAATAACAACCTGTAACAGTATGAGTGGAGGCCTAGCCACTAGCCAGTGGCCACAGTACAGTCTGTGTGGGCCTGACACACAAGGGCTTGCAAATGTGATTATATCACAGAACAAATTTAAATAGAGATTTTTTTGTCTGCAAGGAATTTGAGTGAATGACACCCTGCAACGGTATGAGTGGAGGACTAGCCACTAGCCAGTGGCCACAGTACAGTCTGTGTGGGCCTGACACACACGGGCTTGCAAATGTGATTATATCACAGAACAAATTTAAATAGAGATTTTTTATCTGTAAGGTATTTGAGTGAATGACACCCTGTAACGGTATGAGTGGAGGCCTAGCCAGTTGTCATAGTACAGTCTGTGTGGGCCTGACACACACGGGCTTGCAAATGTGATTATATCACATAAATAATTTAAACATAAAATTTTTTATCTGCAAGGTATTTGAGTGAATGACACCCTGTAATGGTATGATTGAAAGACTAGCCACTAGCCAGTGGCCACAGTATAGTCTGTGTGGGCCTGGCACACACTGGCTTGCAAATGTAATTATATCACAGAAAAATTTAAAATATATATTTTTTTATCTGAAAGGTATTTGAGTGAATGAGACCCTGTAACGGTATGAGTGGAGGCCTTGCCAGAGGCCACAGTACAGTCTGTGTGGGTCTGACACACACAGGCTTGCAACTGTGATTACATCACAGAAAAATTTTAAATCAATTTTATTTTTTATCTGCAAGGTATTTTAGTGAATGACACCCTGTAACGGTATGAGTGGAGGACTAGCCACTAGCCAGTGGCCACAGTACAGTCTTTGTGGGCCTGACACACACTGGCTTGAAAATGTGATCATATCACAGAAAAATTTGAAATACTGTTTTTTTATCTGCAAGGTATTTGAGTGAATGACACCCTGTAACGGTATGAATAGATGCCTAGCCATTGGCCACAGTACAGTCTGTGTTGGCCTGACACACATGGGCTTGCAAATTTGATTATATCACAGAAAAAATTTAAATATATATTTTTTTCTATGCAAGGTATTTGAGTGAATGACACCCTGTAACGGTATGAGTGGAGGCCTAGCCAGTGGCCACAGTACAGTCTGTGTGGGCCTGACACACACGGACTTGCAAATGTGATTATATCCCAGAACATTTAAAATGGATTTTTTTTATTATCTGCAAGGTATTCTAGTGAATAACACCCTGTAACGGTATAAGTGGCGGCCTAGCCAGTGGCCACAGTACATTCTGTGTGGGTCTGACACACACTGGCTTGCAAATGTGATTATATCCCAGAAATATTTTAAATATTATTTTTTTATCTGCAATGTATTTAAATGAATGACACTCTGTAACGGTATGAGTGGACGACTAGCCAGTGGTCACAGTACAGTCTGTGTTGGCCTGACACACACGGGCTTGCAAATGTGATTATATCAAAGAAGAATTTTAATTAGAATTTTTTTTATATGCAAGGTATTTAAGTGAATGACACCCTGTAACAGTATGAGTGGAGGCCTAGCCACTAGCCAGTGGCCACAGTACAGTCTGTGTGGGCCTCACACACACGGGCTTGCAAATGTGATTATATCACAGAAAAATGTTAAATAGAATTTTTTTTATTTGCAAGGTATTTGAGTGAATGACACTATGTTTTGGTACGAGTGGAGGCCTAGCCAGTTGCTACATTACAATCTGTGTGGGCCTGACACACACAGGCTTGCAAATGTGATTAAATCATAGAAACATTTTAAATAGAATTTTTTTTATTTGCAAGGTATTTGAGTGAATGACACCCTGTAATGGTATGAGTGGAGGACTAGCCAGTGGCCACAGTACAGTCTGTTTGGGCCTGACACACACGGGCTTGCAAATTTGATTATATCACAGAAAAAAATTAAATATAATTTGTTTTATCTGCAAGGTATTTGAGTGAATGACAGCCTGTAACGGTATGAGTGGAGGCCTAGCCAGTGGCCACAGTACAGTTTGTGTGGGCCTGACACACATGGGCTTCCAAATTTGATTATATCACAGAAAAATTTTAAATATAATTTTTTTTTTATCTGCAATGTATTTGAGTGAATGACACTCTGTAACAATATGAGTGGAGGCCTAGCCTCGAGCCAGTGGCCACAGTACAGTCTGTGGGGGCCTGACACACACGGGCTTGCAAATGTGATTATATCACAGAAATTTTTTAAATAGAATTTTATTTATCTGCAAGGTATTTGAGTGAATGACACCCTGTAACGTTATGAGTGGAGGCCTAGCCAGTGGCCACAGTACATTCTGTGTGGGCCTGACACACACGGGCTTGCAACTTTAATTATATCCCAGAAAAATTTTAAATATAATTATTTTTATCTTCAAGGTATTTGAGTGAATGACACCCTTTAACGGTATGAGTGGAGGCCTAGCCAGTGGCCACAGTACAGTTTATGTGGGCCTGACACACACAGGCTTGCAAATGTGATTAAGGGTCCATTCACACGTCTGTTTATTCTTTCCTGATCTGTTCCGTTTTTTGCGGAACAGATCAGGACCAGATCTGGACCCATTCTTTTTCAATTGGTCCTGGAAAAAATCGGACAGCACAATCTGTGCCATCTGTTTCCGTTGTTCTGTTCCGCATCTCCGATAAAATATAAAACATGTCCTATTCTTTTCCGCAAAATTCGGAACCTTGTACAATCAAAAGTCAATGGATCCGCAAAAAAACTGATGACATTCGGATGTCATTACATATGTCATCCGTTTTATGCGGATTCCGTTCCTGGAAATTAAATCCTGCCCACAGAAACCAAAGGGGAAGGGCTTTGCAGAGCTGGATCCTGTTTTTTTTTAAATCAGACTGGATTTAAAGTTGTCAGGATGCCACTCTATGATGTGGAGAAATTGATTACGCTAATTGAAGAGCGTCCCAACCTATGGGATACCCAACTGGACTCCTACCATGACCGAGTCCAGAAGGAAAGGTCATGGGAAGAGATTGCCCAAGAAATAGATGGGGCTGAATTTGCTAAAGCAGACTCCAAGAAGCGTCACATCATCAGTGAGTAATTTATATATGTATATATGTCTGGTCATATTTCTTGTATGAAGTGCATGTATTCAGGAATGTGAAAACTATGGCTCTACAAACTACTCCTCCTCCTATGACGTGCTGTCTAGAGTAGTAGTTTTTCAGCATTTGGAGAGCAGTAGGCTGACCATGCATTCCATATAGCATAAAGATCCAGCTACATATTGATGCTTTTTTTTGCTTTGCAAACTTTTATAATCCTTACGTCTAAGAATTTTACTTTGCAAACCTGTGCATAGCAAGGCATTACTATACATCTGCATATGCATGCATTTTTACTGGTTTGCAAACATTTTAACCCCCCTATCCAAGATTTTTACTTTGCAAACCTGTGCATAGCAAGGCATTATTATAAATCTGCATATGCATGCTTTTTTTTTTAGGCCTTGCAAACATGTTAACTTCTTAGAGCATGGCTGCTCAAGCTGTGGCCATCCAGCTTTGGACAATCTACAACACCTAACATGCCATGCTATAGGCTGATAGCTGTCGCCTGTGCAGAAATGCTGGGAGTTGTAGTTTGGAAACAGCATGAGGGCCTGAGGTAGTGCATGCCTGCCTTACAGCTAATACAGTAAATTGAGTAGATGAGTGTTTGAATAGTGTGTAAATCTCAGATATGTTGGTTTTTTTAAATTATGGAAAATTAAGATTACATTTCAATGTCATCTTGATGATTATAGTTTGGTTCCTTTCAGACTGGCATTTCTGGGTCGACCTGTGAAATCAGTTTTAAGGCTCTCGCAAGCGGCCCATAAATGATCAGTTCTGGATCTATGCATTCTGATTGGATATGGTTCCATTTAGAATGCATAAATTTTGCGCCATCATGCCTCTTTTCCGCTCAGGAAGCGGGCATCTAAATGATGTATGAAGAATTTAGGTGTGCTCCTGGAGGTGCCAAACCAAAGGGATCCGTCCTGAGGTACAATGTAAGTAAATGTGTACGGATCTTTTTGCAGTTACACAATATGGTGCAATTGTAAACGGATCCATTTCACATCGCCTTTCAATGTAAAGTCAGGAGTCCCTATTAATATACCATTGGATCAGAATTTTCTCAAATCCAATGGTATTTTTTAACTTGAAGCATCCCCATCACCATGAGAAAGCCTCTATGTTATAATATACCAGGCATGCTCAACCTGCGGCCCTCCAGCTGTTGCCAAACTACAACTACCAGCATGCCCGAACAGCATACAGCTATCAGCTTACTGCAGGCCAACGTGGGAGCTTTAGTTGGACAACAGCTTGAGGGCCGCTGGTTGAGCATGCCTAGAATATACCATTGGATGTAAGTTTGTTTGTAATAACTCAGATCAAACAGTATATGCACACACAGAGGCGTTCCCATGGTGATGGAACCGCTTCTAGTTCTATTATACTAAGAACAGTGTACATAACCGCACCAGAGTGGTTAATTGTGGGGATCATAGCACCCTGTAACAGATAGGGTGTTGCCAGGCAGGCAAGGGTCAGTATGTACATTGTTCTTTTTATATTCCAACTTGAAGCATCCCTATCGCCACGGGAAGGCCTCTGTGTTAGATTATACTGATGGACCTGAGTTTGAGCCTTCAAACTGAAATTCAATTGTATATTCTGACATAGAAGTTTTCTCATGGTGAGAGGGATTTTTTTTTTTTGTTTTTTTTTTGGCTTAAATTTTTACTTGTTAATAATAATGTCACACTCATTGAGTGAGGAATCCCGTGGGTTTAGTTGAACTAGTTAGTCAATCTATCCGGACAGAATCAGTTATTCTCGTCTGCAAGGGGCCTATGGTATTTTCATATCCAATAGCTTGGCTAGTGACCCGGCGTCATTCTTAAAACAGTTGGCAAATAGCAACTCCCACAATGGTCCTAATAAGAGGATTTCTGTATGACATTCTGAAATGATGGGAAATGTAGTTTTGAAACTGCTTGACGTTTCCCGGATCAGCATGTCTGTCAAATAATAATCAATTTTAATTTTTATTTTTCCTTGAATAATTAACTTTAATAATACTTTTGAAAATATTTTACAGGACCCTTGATAACCTCAGCCAAGACCCGGATGAAGTCGAAGCAGCATCTGGACCATCTTCGATTGATAATACATCTGCCCCTCCATCCACGGAAGAAAATCCACCTTTGCCAACGGTATCTGAGGATGTCCCTGAAAATATTGCAGTGCCACAGCAGATAAACACCCAGCGTCGTTCCTCTGGTAGACGTAGGGGTCCCCCTCCCCCGATTCTGCTTTAGATACTCGAACCATTGTTGAATCAAGGGTTATGGAGTATCTAAACCAGAATCGTGGTGAGAGTCTGGACAAAACCATGGTAAAAAGTTTGGTGCCCTTACTTAAAAAAATACCCGAGGAACGAAAAGCTTGGTGTCTATCTGCTGTGGCACTTTTAATGGACCTATTTGCAGGTCCACAAGAACCCATTGAAACCGTTCACAATTTGGAGCACGATCGAGATGCAATGCTCAATTGGAGGCCATTTGGGCAAACTTATTCCTACTATCCACCACCATCTCGTTCCTATCGTGGAGAAACCTCTACCCAGGGGAGTTATCAATTTGAACATGGACACCCCAGGTCTTCAGAGGGAACTTGTCCCCCCAGTTCCAATCCTGGCCCTTTTACAAGGGAACTTTTTGATCTTTAATTTTTTCCTTAAAAAGAATGTTTACTATAATAAATGACATTTTTCATTTTAATATGTCTATTAATTTTTATTTAGACAATTAAAGTTAATAACATAAAAATATTACATTTTAAGTCCAACACACATTTAGGAAAAATTTAATAGTTAAAAAAAATACTTTTGTGGTTACAAAAGCACAATTCAAAAACACATTTCAAACAATTTTTAATAAATGTTATTTTGAGGTATTTGAAGGTATTTAATAATAAAAAAAATTAAACATTTTTTAAACACTATCACCAAAATTTGATATAATGATAGTCATTTGTCAAATATTAAATACCTCAGCTCGCAAGCCCACGTCAAGGGTCCTCATTATCTTAAAGTCCATAAACTAACAACAGGGGATCTAACTAAACTAAGAAAATGTAAATTTGTATAGTAATTTGGAAACCAGATTCAAGCTGAAATCAACGACTTCCACAGATGGCTTCCAATTGCCACGGTAATGCCCCCTCTGGACTGCTGAAAAGGTCGGCATAGAATTCCCGAACAGCTAGCCCAGCCGTTCCCGGTCATCCAGTCCGACTCAGATCAAAATTGACAGAAAATGGCTCATTTTGACCAATATCAGCATCAGCGGAGGCATCATGTATCCTGGTGAAGTTGTGCAGCAGTACACAAGCCTGAATCACCAGGGTGGCATTGTCCGGATGGATGAATACTCTCCACTTACTGGACAGTATTCCAAAAGCGCACTCCACATACCGACGGGCACGAGTCAAACGATAATTGAAGATGTGCTTCCTGTGATCAAGTTCGCGTCTAGGGAAGGGCCGCATCAGGTGGTGTGACAATGCGAATCCTTCCTCTGCCACGATCACAAATGGAGCCGGCGGACCTGCAGATACGGGTTGTCTTCTTGGTTCTGGCAGGGCAAGCTGGTTTTCACGAAGCCGTTCACCCATTCTGGAAACACTAAAGATGCGGCTGTCTGAAGTGCTCCCGTAGGCCCCGATATCCACAATTACAAACTTGTAGTTACTGTCAACCAAGGCCATCAGCACTACAGAAAAATATTGCTTGTAATTGAAGTACCGGGACCCTGAGTGAGACGGCTTCTTCACACGGATATGCTTTCCGTCCAGTGCCCCAATGCAGTTTGGAAACTGCGCTGATTGGTAAAATCCCTCGGCGATACAAAGCCAATCTTCCGCCTTGGGGATGGGCATCACCGTATCTCTGAGTCGCTGCCATATGACTAGACACGTATGGCAGACAATCCCAGAGATCCCAAGCAAAAATTCAAAGTGCAGCGATGCAAACGAATTTCCAGTTGCAAGGAATCTGTGGGAAAAAGAAAAAAATTATTATTTTTATTCTAATAAAAAAAACACAAAATATTCACATTACCAAAAAAACCTTACCTCAACGTGACAATAAGCCTTTGTTCGGCAGAGATGCTGCGCCGCATGCTAGTGTCCATGAAGTTAAGGTCTGGATGGAGAGACGACAAAAGGTGATCAAATGACTCCATGGACATACGGCAAAAATTTTGAAACTTGAAGGGGTCTTGACGCAGATCGTTATAAAGAGTATGAAATTGTCCCTTCTGATGTCTCTGCGCAACAATGGGATGAATCCACTGTCTCCTCCTCCTCCTCTCCGGTTCTTCTTCCAACATTGCTGCTTGATGTCCAAATAAACGAAATAGGACCCAATGGAACAGAACTCCAGAAATATCCTTCGGCATGTTATCGCAGTAGAGTTTGCACGGAAAAATGGCTAAACAGCAAAATTTCCACACAGAGCTCTTTACCTCACGATGAAACAAAGAAAATGGCACCTGATGTAACACATAACTAGACTTTTATTCACTTTTTTTTACATTTTTTTTTCAAAGAAATCCAAACAACTTTATTTGCTTTGTGAAATTTATACATGTTTCAGTTTTTTGCGGATCCGCAAAAAACGGATGACATACGAATGACATACGGAAACATTTTCAGGAACAACGGATCCGCAAAAAACGGACCGAAATTCAGGATATAGAAAAATACTGACGTGTGAATGTAGCATACATCATAGACAAATTTTTAATTGAATTTTTTAAATCTGCAAGGTATTTGAGTAAATGACACCCTGCAACGATATGAGTGGAGGCCTTGCCAGTAGCCAGTGGCCACAATACAGTCTGTGTGGGCCTGACACACACTGGCTTTCAACTGGGATTATATCACAGAAAAATATTAAATATATATTTTTTTTTTATCTGCAAGGTATTTTCTGTTACACCCTGTATGAATTGTGTGCACGTGCTGTCTGTGACTGAGCCTGCAGCCTCTCCCACACGGGCAGCCAGGCAACAGCAATACATATATATATATAAAATAAAAAATAAATAAAAGCACACTGATGTACCAGCCCTGAAAATGGCTTTTTGGGGTGCTGTCAGGTCGCTGTCCTTACTGCAAATGAGTCTGTGGACACATAAAAATGCCCTAGCTAACGCTTTCCCTATTGAATCAGCAGCAGCAGCACTGTCCCTCCTCTCACTGAGAATGCAGCTTCCGAATTAATCTAAAATGGATGCTGTCCAGGAGGTGGGAGGGTCTGGGAGGGTCTGGGAGGGAGGGTCTCCTGCTGATTGGCTGGAATGTGTCTGCTGACTGTGAGGTACAGGTTCAAAGTTTACTCAATGATGATGTTTAAAGGGCGGACCGAACATCGCATATGTTCGACTGCCGCGGAGAACGCGAACAAGCTATGTTCGCCGGCAAATAGTTCGGGCCATCACTACTGGTATACACAGAGCCTTAGAGTGCGTACGTGCGCGCAGGAACTTATGATAGTGTAGCTGGAACTGAAGGAACTGTGAGGTGGTCATGTGATCATGACGTTGGGATCAGGTGACCGTCATCATGTGGTTGGGGAGGACGCGGCCGGCGCATGCGCTGTGTGGCTGCTATTTGGAAGTGCTCCAATCAGGTCGCAAATTCTGGTGACTAGGAGGTGCTGAAGGAAGCACTCTTGCAACATGGGCGGGACCGCGCTGGACCACCCCTCGATGCAGGTGATTGGGGTAAGCATTGATTGATCCCTCCTCTTTTGCCTATATATGCCCAACTTGTCTTAGTATTGAATGTACCTCCTGACGAAGCCTACGTGGCGAAACACTGTTGTCACCAGTGAACAGCAGCAACATGGGTATGTAACGTGATTTTTAGTGTGGGTTGGACGGGCGGCACCAGGTATGTTTAAAGTAGCCATCAGTCATCACAGTACATGACCGCGGTCCTATTGCCCAACAGTGTTCACATGTCGGACGCTGAGACAGATTGGATGTTAGGTTATATACTGTGGGGATGAGCATTCATACCCCCTAACCACTCCAGTGTCTTTAGTCCTTACAATTGTTGCAAATTGAACTGTTCGTGGTGCAACTTACCTCGAGTGTGATTCTCCACATTGTTGAGCCCCAATAGAGGCTCAGTCTTCACGTCCTGTCCCTTTTGACTCTACTTGTATTGAGTGTGTTACTATATTGAATAAAAATTATACTTTTTATCATAACACATCCTTGTTCTTTTTTTGGTGTAGCTTGTGAGTAACTTGCTGTGAGAGGAACTTCAGGGCGGACAGTACTGTGTATAGGATAGTTAGTGAAACACTGTATAGGTAGTGCTCAGACGAGCAGGATTTGTCTTTGTGTTTTGCCTGAAATGTAAAGGCCCTTTATTTTGCTGTTGAAACCACAATAAATTGGAACTTTGTTTGGACTTCATCCTGTGTGTCACTGTCTCTGACTTTCCACAAGCCGGTCAATCCTGCCTCTACCAGAGCTAATTCCAACATATGATGAAGGATCCGAGCAGTCTTAAAGAGACATACACTTCATTAAGAGACTTTGCTGCACAGTATTCAAAATGGAGGAGCTACTCAAACAATTGTTACAGGCTAATGCAAGCCTCCAGCAGGCAACTGCCAACCAAATACAGGTCAGCGCATCCCTGCAAGAAGCCAGCACCACCCAGCGACGGGTACATGAGGAAACCATGCTTGTCCAGGCGGTAACAAATTCCTTGCTAGTGGAATCCAACAGACTGGCCTTAAAGGAACAGCAGCAGATTAACTGGCAGCTGCAGGAGCAAATACAGACTTTGGCAGAGAGAGTCCAGAGGCCTCAAGGGCTGCTTCTAAAGGTTCGTGCTGCAGTACAGACCTCCTTGCAGAAGATGACCCCCACTGAGGACATCGAGGCCTACCTCACGGTGTTTGAGCGAGTGGCAGAGTGGGAGAAGTTACATGCAGACTCATTATTAAAGGCAAGGGAAATATTAAAGGATAACTGTAGTATATATATTTTTTTTTTTGGAGTATTGGATTGAGGTGATTAATATCACCTTGTTGGCCCTATTTCAACTTTTCACTGTGTATTCAATTACCCCTTAATTCCACATTTATGTTCCCTGTACTGCCTACTTTTACCTGTGCTTAAAATAGGGTTGCTAGGCATGGTCCGTCTATCTGTTGAAGGACGGAGCATGCTGCGTGCAAGGTCACATTACTGACAGCCAGGGACTGTAAGTAAATGATTAAAACCAGGTCCTCCCCAGCAGCTGGTAACAGTGCCTGGGCTGTGTGCACTTTTCCCTGTCCCTGCGCTTGGCAGACGCTCCCTCACTCAGCAGAGCTGGAGAAGGCAGAGTTGAACCAGCGCAGAGCAGGGAAGGGAGATCTGCCATCTGCTCAGTGTATAAATGAAAGCAACATGTGGTAAGAGGACCCCTTTGTGCTGCAGGAGATTAACCCTTTAGGGGGGGAGGGTTCTGGTTACTGACACTTTTGGGGGGCTATTGTTACTGGCTAGTGAGGGCAGGAGGGATTAGCCTCAGGGTGAGGGCAGTGGCGGCCATCCTAACTGAATAGTGAAATTGCAGTTTTATGCAGACTGGTTGCTAAAGGCTGAATCTTATCAAATATGGGGTAAGTCAGTCTAATAGTAACTGATTCTGGAATATCATGTTATTAGAAACTAGATATATGAAAATTGAAATTAGGGTCTAAATGTGACAGTTATCCTTTAAAGTCATAAATGGTGTGCCTCAATTTCCAGGGACCGATAAAATGTTCCCCCACATGGCTATTAACTAAATTTTTGTATCAGGTTGCTAAAATACGTGGGGAAGTTGTTGAGCTGCTCATGGTGCCACATCCATACCGTAGAATGGTGTAAGACCTGGCTCATAAGCATGTGCTTGGTGGACACCTAGGCTGTGACAAAACCAGAGAATGCATTTTACAGAGATTTTTCTGGCCTGGTGTGTATACTGAGGTACAAAGGTACTGTGAGTCCTGCCCCGAGTGCCAGCTGACCGCGCCTATGTCAACTTTCAGGAGTCCGCTGGTTACCTTACCTATTATAGAGGTTCCTTTTGACAGGATTGCTATGGATTTGGTTGGCCCTTTAGTAAAGTCCACTAGGGGTCATCAGTATATCCTGGTGGTGTTGGATTACTCCACCTGTTATCCTGAGGCGTTCCCGCTACGAAACACCATCTAAAACCATAACACGAGAATTGTTTCACATGTTTACCCGTACTGGTATACCTAAAGAGATACTTACCGACCAGGGTACACCCTTCATGTCCAGAGTCATGAAGGAATTGTGTAAACTGTAAAAAAATTAAACACCTGCGTACATCTGTGTATTACCCACAAACTGATGGTCTTGTAGGAAGATTTAATAAAACTTTAAAGAGTATGTTAAGGAAGGTGATCAGGAAGGATTGGGACTGTCTTTTGCCATATCTTATGTTTGTCATCAGTGAAATTCCTCAATCATTCACAGGTTTTTCACCCTTTGAACTTGTATATGGCAGACATCCACATGGTCTCCTTGATATAACAATGGAAACCCGGGAACAAGAGCCCACTCTTTACAGGAGTGTGATAGAACATATCTCCCTAATGCAAGACCGAATTGCTGCTGTCATGCCAATTGTTAAAGAGCATTTAGAACAGGCTCAAGAGGCCCATAGCTGGATATATAACAGGTCTGCTAGAATAAGAACCTTTAACCCAGGGGACCGAGTGTTGGTTTTAGTGCCCACGGTAGACAGTAAGTTTCTCACTAGATGGCAGGGGGCTTATGAGATAATTGACCGAGTGGGTGAGGTAAACTGTAGGGTGTACCAGCCTGGTAAGAGAAAGCCAGAACAGTTGTACCATTTGAACCTCATTAAGCCCTGGAAAGACAGAGAGACTCTGTCAGCTCTGACTGTTCCCTGCAGTGGAACTCCTGAAGTGAGTGTGTCTGATTCCCTGTCAAAGTCACAGAGACAGGAGGTCAAGGAGTTCGTGCAGAGGAACACTGATGTGTTTTCAGAGTTGCCAGGGCAAACAAACATCATTAATAGAGTTGAGCGAACCAGAACTGTAAAGTTCGGGTTCGTACAGAACTTTAGGATTTTTGGACCCCGAACCCGAACATTTCTGTAAAAATTCAGGTCCGGTGTTCAGTGCTTTCTTGGCGCTTTTTGAAAGGCTGCACAGCAGCCAATCAACAAGCATCATACTACTTGCCCCAAGAGGCAATCACAGCCATGCCTACTAATGGCATGGCTGTGATTGGCCAGAGAAGCATGTGTAACATCCCAGAGTATGTCACTAAACTCTGTCTCCCTGCTACAACGTGTCAGGTGTAAATGTATTGTCATCTTGTGTAATCTAACATTGCATTTTCATCATTATATGTACTTTCCAGGCCTGTGTGATATATTATGCTGTCATTTCCCTGTCCGCCAGCAGGTGGCAGCAATATGTTTAGCAGTCCATAGCCAGTTTAGTATACCTAGCCTGGAATATTCCATTCCAGTCTAGGCTCCCCTGTGTGAGCAGAAGTGGGATGTTCCCATGTCCTGTCTCATGAGGAGGAGAAGGAAGTTAGTGTACCAGCCACCCCTGCTGGGGGTAGGTTGTGTTGGTAGGAGCTCCCAGAACCAGGGATCCCAACCCTTGGCTGAGGCCAAGGATCCATCTTCCCAGTCTGAGTTATCTACCTCAGCTGGTGACAAGCAAGCAACCCTCCAGAACTTCAGATCTCCAGGACGACATCATTCCCTGCGAGCAGTCCTGTGAGTACATATCCAGAGTCCAGGAAAAGCCAATTTCCTCCTCAGCTAGTCAGGCCCACTACAAGCAGAAGACAGACAGAGCAGAAGATAAATACCTGCTAGATTCTTTAGGCATATGATCGGAAGCAGAATATATATAGATTCCTGCCACATATTGCCAATACCTGCTGGGACCCAAAAGACTTATGCTGTAACTCGTATGGATATCTGTTGCCATTAAGGAAAGACCAGCTGGATTATATCTCCTGTCTGGATCTCCATCATCTCTCAATCACTCCTACTGACCACACTCAATTTTATTGCAAGTGAGCCAGGATCCAGGAGTCCTGGCGTACCAAGGTAAGAGACACCGTTGACACTACCATATCTGCTATACAGAGACATTATCCGCCTCTAGCATTCCTCACCTGGTACGTGAGTTATAACATCTTAAAGGGCCCTGCTACAGTACCTGCGCAAGCTGCAATTGGCGTCACAAACTACCACACTTATATACTGACCCACTGCATAGCTAACCCACTGTACCAGTGTCCTGCTCATTGCACATGTGACCCAGGCTCTATATTAGCTTTAATCACATAGCGCTGCACGTCACTCTGCTGTTACAAGTGTAAGGAGAGGATGCAGCTGGACTTGTGATTTCAGGGAGAGAATAGGAGAGAATCTAACTCAGCGATCTACAGACAAATAGTTGTGTGGGTGCAGGGCACTATCGTTTTACCCTGCCCTGAGCTCATTGACCAAAAAAAACTAACTTTTATAATTCTGTTAGTAAGGTGAGCGGCGGCGGCGGCCATTTTATGGAAGCTCAGTGCACCAGCACTGCATCTGAGCTTTTGGGACATTGCAAATCACAATTTTTTTGACAAACTACAACATCTGGATTAGCCAGTGTGCAATTTAAGGTAGAAATACACCCATCATTTTCTGTGGTTGGAAAAACACACTTTTTATTTCCAAAAAACTGTGTTTTCCAGATCTGCAAGTGTTAAAATTTAAGTTTAATATATACAGCTTTCATATTCTGTTACCCAAAAAAAAAAAACTTTTTGGGCAATCTACAACATCTGGATTAGTCAGTGTGCAATTTAAGCTAAAAAAAACCCCATCATTTTCTGGGGTTTGAAAAACACACATTTGTTTTCTAAAAACAGTATTTTCCTGTTCTGCAAGTATTAAATTCAAGTTTAATATATACAGCTTTCATATTCTGTTACCCAAAAACACTTTTTGGCAATCTACAACATCTTGATTAGTCAGTGTGCAATTTAAGCTAGAAATACACCCATAATTTTTTGGGGTTTGAAAAACACACTTTTTTGACAGAAAACACTATCTTCAGGCCTTGCAGCATCAGGACATGTGAAATTACAGGCTTATATACTGCTGTCAAATTCAGTTGTTAAACAAACACTTGTTTGGGCACAAAAAATTTACTTGGCAGCCTTTGATGCAGATGTCATTGTGAGATACAACCTTAATACATTTGGGTTACATTTAGAGATTTTAACCGCTTGCCACCACGCTAACGCCGAAAGGCGTCATTGCGGCGGCTCTCCCAGGCTACACTAACGCCGATGGGCGTCATCTCGCGTGAGCCGAGATTTCCTGTGAACGCACGCACACAGGCGCGCGCGTTCACAGGAACGGAAGGTAAGCTAGTGGATCTCCAGCCTGCCAGCAGCGATCGTTTGCTGGCAGGCTGGAGATGCGATTTTTTTTTAACCCCTAACAGGTATATTAGATGCTGTTTTGATAACAGCGTCTAATATACCTACTACCTGGTCCTCTGGTGGTCTCTTTTGTTAGGATCGACCACCAGAGGACACAGGTAGCTGTGTAAAGTAGCACCAAACACCACTACACTACACTACACCCCCCCCGTCACTTATTTACCCCTTATGAACCCCTGATCACTCCATATAGACTCCCTGATCACCCCCCTGTCATTGATCACCCTTCGTCATTGATCACCCGCCTGTAAGGCTCCATTCAGATGTCCGTATGTGTTTTACAGATCCACGGATACATGGATCGGATCCGCAAAACGCATACGGACGTCTGAATGGAGCCTTACAGGGGGGTGATCAATGACAGGGGGGTGATCACCTCATATACACTCCCTGATCACCCCCTGTCATTGATCACCCCCCTGTAAGGCTCCATTCAGATGCCTGTATGTGTTTTACGGATCCACGCATCCATGGATCGGATCCGCAAAACACATACGGACGTCTGAATGGAGCCTTACAGGGGGGGGATCAAGGAGTCTATATGGGATGATCACCCCCCTGTAAGGCTCCATTCAGACGTCCGTATGTGTTTTACGGATCCACGCATCTATGGATCGCATCCGCAAAACACATACGGACGTCTGAATGGAGCCTTACAGGGGGGTGATCAGTGACAGGGGGGTGATCACCCCATATACACTCCCTGATCACCCCCTGTCATTGATCACCCCCCTGTAAGGCTCCATTCAGACGCCCATATGTGTTTTACGGATCCACGCATCCATGGATCGGATCCGCAAAACGCATACGGACGTCTGAATGGAGCCTTACAGGGGGGTGATCAATGACAGGGGGGTGATCACCCCATATACACTCCCTGATCACCCCCCTGTCATTGATCACCCCCCTGTAAGGCTCCATTCAGACGTCCGTATCCGTAAAAAACATATGGACGTCTGAATGGAGCCTTTCAGAGGGGTGATCAATGACAGAGGGGTGATCAGTGACAGGGGGGTGATCACCCCATATACACTCCCTGATCACCCTCCTGTCATTGATCACCCCCCTGTAAGGCTCCATTCAGACATTTTTTTTTTGGCACAAGTTAGCGGAAATATATATATATTTTTTTCTTACAAAGTCTCATATTTCACTAACTTGTGTCAAAAAAAAAAATCTCACATGAACTCACCATACCCCTCACGGAATCTAAATGCGTAACATTTTTTAGACATTTATATTCCAGACTTCTTCTCACGCTTTAGGGCCCCTAAAATGCCAGGGCAGTATAAATACCCCACATGTGACCCCATTTCGGAAAGAAGACACCCCAAGGTATTCCGTGAGGGGCATATTGAGTCCATGAAAGATTGACATTTTTGTCCCAAGTTAGCGGAAAGGGAGCCTTTGTGAGAAAAAAATAAAATAAAAAAATTTCCGCTAACTTGTGCCAAAAAAAAAAAAAAAAATTCTATGAACTCGCCATGCCCCTCATTGAATACCTTGGGGTGTCTTCTTTCCAAAATGGGGTCACATGTGGGGTATTTATACTGCCCTGGCATTTTAGGGGCCCGAAAGCGTGAGAAGAAGTCTGGGATCCAAATGTCAAAAAATGCCCTCCTAAAAGGAATTTGGGCCCCTTTGCGCATCTAGGCTGCAAAAAAGTGTCACACGTGGTATCGCCGTACTCAGGAGAAGTTGGACAATGTGTTTTGGGGTGTCATTTTACATATACCCATGCTGGGTGAGATAAATATCTTGGTCAAATGCCAACTTTGTATAAAAAAATGGGAAAAGTTGTCTTTTGCAGAGATATTTCTCTCACCCAGCATGGGTATATGTAAAATGACACCCCAAAACACATTCCCCAACTTCTCCTGAGTACGGCGATACCAGATGTGTGACACTTTTTTGCAGCCTAGGTGGGCAAAGGGGCACACATTCCAATGAGCACCTTTAGGATTTCACAGGTCATTTTTTACAGATTTTGATTTCAAACTACTTACCACACATTTGGGCCCCTAGAATGCCAGGGCAGTATAACTACCCAACAAGTGACCCCATTTTGGAAAGAAGACACCCCAAGGTATTCCGTGAGGGGTATGGTGAGTTCCTAGAATTTTTTATTTTTTGTCCCAAGTTAGCGGAAACTGATGATTTTTTTTTTTCTTACAAAGTCTCATATTCCACTAACTTGTGACAAAAAAAAAAATTCCATAAACTCACAATACTCCTCATGAAATACCTTAGGGTGTCTTCTTTCCAAAATGGGGTCACTTGTGGGGTAGTTATGCTGCCCTGGCATTTTAGGGGCCCAAATGTGTGGTAAGTAGTTTGAAATCAAAATCTGTAAAAAATGGCCGGTGAAATCCTAAAGGTGCTCTTTGGAATGTGGGCCCATTTGCCCACCTAGGCTGCAAAAAAGTGTCACACATCTGGTATCGTCGTACTCAGGAGAAGTTGGGCAATGTGTTTTGGGGTGTCATTTTACATATACCCATGCTGGGTGAGATAAATATCTCGTCAAAAGACAACTTTTCCCATTTTTTTTATACAAAGTTGGCATTTGACCAAGATATTTATCTCACCCAGCATGGGTATATGTAAAATGACACCCCAAAACACATTCCCCAA
The DNA here is from genome assembly GCF_014858855.1 of Bufo gargarizans. Lineage (NCBI taxonomy): Eukaryota > Metazoa > Chordata > Amphibia > Anura > Bufonidae > Bufo > Bufo gargarizans. The sequence goes on from NC_058088.1 coordinate 140,692,328, forward strand.
CTTATCCTGAGTACGGCGATACCACATGTGTGACACTTTTTTGCAGCCTAGGTGGGCAAAGGGGCACACATTCCAGAGAGCACCTTTCGGATTTCACCGGTCATTTTTTACAGATTTTGATTTCAAACTTCTTCTCACGCATCTGGGCCCCTAAAATGCCAGGGCAGTATAACTACCCCACAAGTGGCCCCATTTAGGAAAGAAGACACCCCAAGGTATTTTGTGATGGGCATAGTGAGTTCATGGAAGTTTTTGTTTTTTGTCACAAGTTAGTGGAATATGAGACTTTGTAAGAAAAAAAATTAAAATAAAATAAAAAATCATCATTTTCCGCTAACTTGTGACAAAAAATAAAAAGTTCTATGAACTCACTATGCCCATCAGCGAATACCTTAAGGTGTCTACTTTCCGAAATGGGGTCATTTGTGGGGGGTTTCTACTGTCTGGGCATTGTAGAAGCTCAGGAAACATGACAGGTGCTCAGAAAGTCAGAGCTGCTTCAAAAAGCAGAAATTCACATTTTTGTACCATAGTTTGTAAACGCTATAACTTTTACCAAAACCATTGTTTTTTTTTTACCCCAACATTTTTCTTTATCAAAGACATGTTGAACAATAAATTTAGCGAAAAATTTATATATGGATGTCGTTTTTTTTGCAAAATTTTACAACTGAAATGGAAAAATGTCATTTTTTTGCAAAAAAATCGTTAAATTTTGATTAATAACAAAAAAAGTAAAAATGTCAGCAGAAATGAAATACTACCAAATGAAAGCTCTATTAGTGAGAAGAAAAGGAGGTAAAATTCATTTGGGTGGTAAGTTGCATGACCGAGCAATAAACCGCTAAAGTTGTGGAGTGCCGATTTGTAAAAAAGGGCCCGGTCACTAGGGGGTATAAACCTGTGGTCCTTAAGTGGTTAAAGGGCTTCTGTCACCCCCTAAAACTCATTTTTCATTTTTGGGCATATTAAAATCCTTATTGGATGACTATTCCCTATATAGGGCTCTGACCTTGTTCTGTGGCTTGGTTTCACAAAAAATCAAGCTTTTAAAATATGCAAATTACTTCACTATCAGCAAGTAGGGCATCTATATGCCGGTAGCCGCCGCATCCTCCTTTTAAAAAAAGCCCCCTCCTCCTGTTGATTGACAGGGCCAGCGAGCGCTCTCCTCCTCCGGCTGGCCCTGTCTGCAATTCAAATACCGCGCCTGCACCTTACGTGTCTTCATTCGGCGCAGGCGCTCTGAGAGAAGGATGCTTGCTTCCTCAGCACTTCCTCAGTGCACCTGCGCCGATGACGTTTTTTCTTTCGGGTTTAGAGGTGACGTCATCGGCGCAGGTGCACTGAGGGAGTGCTGAGGAAGCGAGCGTCCTTCTCTCAGAATGCCTGCGCCGAATGAAGACACGTAACGCGCAGGCGCGGGATTTGAATTGCAGACAGGGCCAGCCGGAGGAAGAGAGCACTCGCTGGCCCTGTCAATCAACAGGAGGAGAGGGCGTTTTTTTAAAAGGAGGATGCGGCGGAGTTTTGGGGGGTGACAGAAGCCCTTTAAATACCGCCATTCGGTTCTGACCGTGTGAGATACCCTCTCTACTTCAACTCATTAAGTTTTCCCTTTAATACAGGGGTTTGATTCAGGGATTTGAAATACAGCCATTTGAAATATAGCCATTTTGTGCAAAGAAATATTTACTTCAGGCCTACACTGGTTCAGACCGTGTGAGATACCCCCTCTACATACAGGGGTTTGAATCAGGCATTTGAAATACAGCTATTTGAAATATAGCCATTTTGGGCAAAGAAATATTTAGTTCAGGCCTACACTGGTTCAGGCCCTGTGAGATACTCCCTCTACATACAGGGGTTTGATTCAGGGATTTGAAATACAGCCATTTGAAATATAGCCATTTTGTGCAAAGAAATATTTCCTTCAGGCCTACACTGGTTCAGACCCTGTGAGATACCCCCTCTACATACAGGGGTTTGAATCAGGCATTTGAAATACAGCTATTTGAAATATAGCCATTTTGGGCAAATAAATATTTAGTTCAGGCCTACACTGGTTCAGGCCCTGTGAGATACTCCCTCTACATACAGGGGTTTGATTCAGGGATTTGAAATACAGCCATTTTGTGCAAAGAAATATTTAATTTAGGCCTACACTGGTTCAGACCGTGTGAGATACACCCTTTACATACTATCGTTCTATTCTACTATTAATTAAACACCCATTTAGGGCAAGATCCTAAATTCAAAAAATATGAGGAGAGTGTCAAATAAGGGACGTGGCCCATGTCGTGGTGCTGCTGGGGGAGCTCCTGTTGCAGGGAGAGGACATGGTCGATCTCTGCCAGCTAAATGCACAAGTGAAACCACTTCCTCAGGTGCGAGTAGGCAACAAAACCTGCAGCGGTATTTGGTTGTGCCTAATGCTGCTCTACGAATGGTGCGACCTGAACAAGTAAAGGCGATAGTAGATTGGGTTGCTGACAGTGGATCCAGTTCCTTCACATTGTCTCCCACCCAGTCTCCTGCTGAAAGACCACAGTTGTCACCTGCAGCCGATGTCCATCAGTCTTTCACCTCACCCCCTTTCAAATCAGCCAAGCAGTCTGAGCCCCAAGTCATGCAGCAGTCTCTTCTGATTTTTGATGACTCTGTTAGCAGGGTTTCCCAGGGCCATCCACCTATCCCTTCCCCAGAAGTGGAGGAGATTGAGTGCACCGATGCCCAACCACTTATCTTTCAAGATGAGTACATGGGAGGAACGTTCAGCTCTGCGTTTCCCAAACGCTGGAGAGGAAGTACCCCCCTACCCACCCACCCACGATCCCTAGCCCTGAATGCCAGCATTTCAAAATTACTGGCCTTTGAATTGCTGTCATTCCGTCTGGTGGAGACAGATAGTTTTAAAGGCCTTATGGTGGTGGCTGTTCCACAGTACGTCGTGCCCAGCCGCCACTACTTTTCAAGACGAGCCATCCCTTCCCTTCACAACCAAGTAGGGGACAAAATCAGGTGTGCACTGCGCAACGTGGACCAGTAAGCACAGTCAGGGCCATTATATCTCCATAACAGCACACTGGGTAAATGCAGTGGTGACTGGGCCTGAGGCGGATAGCAGTTAGCATGTCCTTCCACCACCGGGGATTGCAGGGCGCTTCAGTTTGCCTCCTGTTGCTTCCTCCTCCTACTCTGCTTCCTCATCTTCTACCAGCTCCTCATCCAGTCAGCGTAACACCTTCACCACCAACTTTAGCAAATCCAGGGGTAAACGACAGCAGGCATTTTTAAAACATATCTGTTTGGGGGACAAACCCCACACCGCGCAGGAGCTGTGAACAGGCCTTGAACAACAGACTGACGAGTGGTTTGTGCCAGTCAGCCTCAAGCCCGGCCTGGTGTTGTGTGATAATGGGTGAAATCTCGTAGCAGCTCTGGGACTAGCCGGTTTGACGCACATCCGTTGCCTGGCGCATGTGCTGAATTTGGTGGTGCAGAGACTTCTTAAAAAGTACCCCAACATGTCAAAGCTGCTGCATAAAGTGCGGGCCATCTGTGCGTGCTTTCGGCGTTCTCATCCTGCTGCTGCTCGTCTGTCAGCGCTGCAGTGTAACTTCAGCCTTCCACTCACCGCCTCATATGCGACGTGCCCACAAGGTGGAACTCCACCTTGCACATGCTGGCCAGACTGTGCAAGCAGCAGTAGGCGATAGTGGAGTTTCAGCTGCTGCATGCACGGGTGAGTCGCTCTGCGGAACAGCACCACTTCACCACCAATCACTGGGCCTTCATGCGGGACCTGTGTTCCTTGTTGCGCTGTTTTGAGTATTTCACCAACATGGCCAGTGCCGATAACGCCGTTCTCAGCGTTAGTATCCCACTTCTATGCCTTCTTGAAAAAACGCTTCTGGTGATGATGGAAGAGGATGAGGCACAAAAGGGATCATTTCGTAGGGTTTCCGGACAGTCATTCCCAAGTGGTTCCGAGGGTGAGTTCCTGCACCCACAAACCCAAGGTACACAATTGTCCAGCCAGGGCACAGTTCAGGAGGATGAGGAGGTGGAGGAGGAGGAACCAGGTTCACAGCAGGGTGGCACCCAGACCAGCTCATGGCCATTACTGGTGCGTGGATGGGGGGATACAGAGGACACAGACGATACACCTCCCACAGAGGACAGCTTTTTGTTGCCTCTGGGCAGCCTGGCACACATGAGTGATTATATGCTGCAGTGTCTTTGCAGCGACATCCTAGTTGCCCCACATTCTAACTTGTGCTGATTACTGGGTGGCCACGCTGCTGGATCCCCGTTACAAGGACAACGTACCGTCCTTAATTCCTTCACTGGAGCATGATCGTAAGATGCGCGAGTACAAGCGCACGCTGGTAGATGTGCTGCTGGTGGCATTCCCACCTGACAGCGGGGGCACAGTAGAAGCACAAGGCGAAGGCAGAGGACGAGGAAGAGGTCGCCAACGTAGCTGGGGCACCACCAGCACCTCAGAAGGCAGGGTTAGCATGGCCGAAATGTGGAAAAGCTTTGTCAGCACGCCACAACAACCAGCACCACCAGCTGATATGGGACGTCTTAGCAGGAGTCAGCATTTCACCAACATGGTGGATCAGTATGTGTGCACACGCCTACACGTACTGAATGACGGGTCTGCCCCCTTCAACTGCTGGGTCTCCAAATTGGGCACATGGCCTGAGCTTGCCCTTTACGCCTTGGAGGTGCTGGCCTGCCCTGCAGCCAGTGTATTATCTGAACGTGTGTTTAGCACGGCAGGGGGGAGTCATCACAGACAAGCGCAGCCGCCTGTCCACAGCCAATGTGGACAAGCTCACGTTAATTAAAATGAACCAGGCATGGATCCCTTAGGACTTGTCTGTACATTGTACAGAATAGACATGTATACCGGCACTAAGCAGCCATTATTTCACACTCTTTTGGAGTGTACCTTATCACACACTTTTGGAGTGTACCTTAATTTTACAAAATTAAATTAAAACCAAAAACCTGTGTTGGCTATCTCATCCTCCTCCACCGCCGCTTCCACCTACTCCACTACGTCCACCGCCTCCTCAAACTCCTACTCCATATGGAACTCCACCATTTATTTTTTTTGTACGTGTTTTATTTTATATCATTTCACTACTTTGTCATTTACATTTTCGGGTGAAATTCACAAATTTTTGGGTGTATAGTACCACTGCTATACCTAGTAGACCGTTAAAAAATATATAAAAATTGTCACTTACATTTTCTAGTGAAATTAACAAATTTTGGGGCGTATAGTACCACTGCTATACCTAGTAGACAGGTTAAACAAAAATACAATACTCATTAACATTTTCGGGTGAAATTCACAAAATTTGGGGGGGTATAGTACCACTGCTATACCTAGTAGACCGGTAAAAAATATAAATAAAAATTAAAAAAATTGTCAGTTACATTTTCTGGCGAAATTAACAAATTTTTGGGTGTATGGTACTATACACCCAAAAATTTGTTAATTTCACCAGAAAATGTAACTGACAATTTTTATTAATTTTTTTATACCTAGTAGACAGGTTAAATAAACAAAAAAAAAATTGTCATTTAGATTATCGGGTGAAATTGACCAATTTTGGTGTGTATAGTACCATTGCTATACCTAGTGGACCGGTAAAAAAAAATACAAAAATTTGTCAGTTACATTTTCTGGCAAAATAAACAAATTTTTGGGCGTATAGTACCACTGCTATACCTATATTAGACAAGTAAACAAAACAAAAATTGTCAGTTATATATTCTGGGGAAATTCACTAATTTTTGGGTGTGATGTACCACTCCTATACCTAGTAGACCGAGAAAATAATAATAGTTTGTCAGTTACATTTTTTGGTGAAATTCACCAATTTTAGGGTGTAATATCCCCTCCTCTACCTAGTTGACAGCTTAATACATTTCAATAATTTTTCTGATACATTCTCGGGTTGACATTATACAATTTTAGACGTGAATAAACCCCTGCTCTTATAAAAGCTTTTTAAATTGATGTGCGCCACCTCCTTTGATTCAATGCTTAAACTTAAACGAGTTGTACCACATTTGCACTTCAATAATTTGTCCCAAATTTCCGCTATACTCTTTTGTCAACATTTGCCCCTGAATAGCTTTTCCCACATTTCCGCTTGACTCTTTTGGCCCACACTTGGGCTTCTGTAATTTGTACAACATTTTTGCCTTAATAGCTTTCCCCACATTTCCGCTTGACTCTTTTGGCCCACATTTGCGCCTTTATAGCTTTTCCCACATTTCCGCTCGATCCCCCTAAATTTTTATACATTTATCTCCCTTAAATTTGGTCTCTTTTTCTCACGCTCCCTCTCCAGCGTGGAACCCTGTTTCGCCGATAACTCTGATCAACATGGTAGGCTCAGAAAAGAACATTGAAAGTTGATAGAGAAAATTTCCAAATGGATGGTGGATGTCACTGGGGCACCTCTACATAGGTGACAGGAACATACATTTAAAAAAAAATCATCAATTACATTGTCAGGTGACATTTTTCAAATTTTGCCGGATAGAAAGCCCTGCTCTACATAGTTGACAGGGAATAAAATGTAATAAATTATTCAGTAATTAATGCGCGCCACATCCTTTCATTTAATGCTTAAACTTTAAAAAGTTGTCACACTTTTATGCTTTAATAATTTGTTCCATAATTCAACTCTATAATTTTAAATTTGAAAAAATGCATCCTCCCTTGGATGTGGTCTCTCTTTCTCACGCTCCCTCTGTGGCATGGAACCCTGATTCCCCGCCACCCGTGATCAACATGGTAGGCACTGAAAAGAACATTTAAAGTTGATAGAGCAGATATTAAATTGGATCGTGAACATCATGGGGACGTGCGACATGGTGGGGCAGTAAGTTTGCACACGCCTACACAAACTGACTGACAGGGGTCAGCCCCTGCAACTTCTGGGTCTCCATATTGAGCACATGGCCTAAGCTTGCCCTTTACTCCTTGGAGGTGCTGGCCTGCCCTGCAGCCAGTGTATTGTCTGAATGTGTGTTTAGCACGACTAGAGGGGGTTATCACAAGTTATATTTCCCAATGTTTTGGGGTGTGCCCTAATTTTTTAAAAATATAAATACATTTAAAACAAAAAAACTGTGTAGGCTACCTCTCTTCTCCGCCGCCGCTTCCACCTCCGCCGCCTCCTCAACCTCCTACTCCATATGGACCTCGTCCTCCTAGATCAATATTATTATTTTTTATTTTTATGTATTTTATGTTATTTAAAGTCATTTCCCTATCCACATATGTTTGCAGAGCACTTGCCATGCTCTTAAGCACATTGTGATGCCATTTGCAGCCCTCTAGCCATTTCCATGACATTTTTACAGCCATTTTAGTTTTCAAAAGTTCGGGTCCCCATTGACTTCAAGTTCGACCAAACCCGTTGAACCCGAACATCCAGGTTTCCGCTCAACTCTAGTCATTAAGCAGGACATTGTCACTGATCCACCTGTACGGGTCCATTTAAAACCTTACAGGGTCCCTGAAGCCCGCCAGGCCATATCTGAAGTGGTTAAGAAAATGTTAGCCCTCGGGGTGACTGAGGAATCAAAAAGTGAGTGGTCCAGTCCCATAGTGTTGATTCCTAAACCTGATGGCACGTTGTGCTTTTGTAATGACTTCCGTAAGTTGAACAAAGTATTCAAGTTTGACAACCTATGCCACGAGTTGATGAGCTCATTGAGGGACTCTGTCATGCTAGATACTTCTCCACCCCTGACCTGACCCTGACCAAAGGCTACTGGCAAGTTACTCTTACTGACAGCGCAAAAAAAAAACTGCATTTGTTACCCCAGATGGGCTCTTCCAATATGTGTCACCACCACTTCTGTGAGAAGATCTGTTAGATGTTCTTCTCTACCTGCATGAAGTTATTTGTTTTGGTTTCACTTTGTCATCTCCTTTCCTTCTCCAAGCTGTCATCTATTTACACAAATTGTCTCCCTTTATATTCCCTCCCATACTGCCTCACTTTGCGGTTTATACTTCTTCCTGGATTGTGTTCACTGCGGGAGGCTGCTTCCTCAGATAAGTCTGTTTCGTTTATTTGTGTTTTCTTGCTGGCCTGATTCTAGGTGACCCTGACTCCGTCCGTATTAAGTGCAGGGAGCCGGTGGTCGTGTCCCCTCACTATTATAGGGTTTTCAGGTGTCACATAGTATGAGGTACGTGGACATGCAATCGTCTACCATAAAGACCTTTGCATGGGCATAGCAGTCAGGGAGAGCTCTAGGGGTTTTATAGGGCTCACCCATTTGCTCCTTAGTTTGGGATCAAGCCAGTCAGATGTTTATTTATAAGTTCTAGCTTTCTGCAACGCCATCTGTGACATTATAAACCGCCATAACCGTCTTAAGCATGGATCCAGTTTCAGCCTTGATTGACCGCATGCAGGGTCTTTCGCTGGAGGTAGCAGATCTCCGTAAAACTGTGTCTCAGTTTCAGGTGACCAGTTCTGCTGGCGTTCATGGAGTTTGTCCCGAGCCTAAGATCTCGCTTCCGTGTACGTTCTCCGGGGGTAGTGAGAATTTTGTTCGCTTTAGAGAGGCTTGCAAGCTCCATTTTCGCCTACTTCCCCATTCCTCTGGTGATGAGGAGCAGAGGGTGGGGATCATCATCTCGCTGCTCAGGGATAATGCTCAGTCTTAGGCCTTTATGCTGCCGGTCGGGGCATGGCCCCTCCGATCGGTAGATGCATTTTTTTGTAGCCCTGGGGCAGATATATGATGACCTGGATCGTATTGCTCTGGCTGAATCTAAACTGCATCTTTTATGCCAGGGTAAATAGTCCGCAGAGATATATTGTTCAGAATTTCTGAGATGGGCAGCTGATACTGGTTGGAATGATGCTGCACTCCGAAGTCAATTTTGCCATGGTCGTTCGGAAAGATTGAAAGATGCATTTGCTTTTCATGAGAGACCAGCCTCGTTAGAATCTGCCATGTCTCTAGCTGTTCGTATTGACAGGCATCTTAGAGAGAGAGAGGAGACTACTCCTTCCTGTCATATTCAGTCCAAGGACAGTGGGGCTGTCTCATTCAGTGCGCAGGGGTCTCAGTCGGTCTCAATCCCCTCTGAGGAGGAGGCCATGCAGCTGGGTTTGCTTGCCTCTGATAGTAGAGGATTCAGCTCTCAGAGGAGGGTTTGTTTCTGTTGTGGGGTATAAATCATTTGGCAAATGTTTGCCCCTCTAGGAGATTCATGGAGATTTCTGAGGGTAATAAAAGAAAAACAACTATTGACAAGGTTGACGTGGAAATTGAAAGTTTGCCATTTACTTGTAGTTCCCGTTTTCTCCTACCTGCCAGGGTGGCGCTAGACAGCAAGAACATTGTTTGTGAGATTTTTGTAGATAGTGGAGCAGCTGTCAATTTCATTGATAATCAATTTGCAATAACGCATGGTTTCCAGGTATGCACTTTGGAAAAGGATATATCTGTTTTTGCTATCGATTCCGCTCCACTTTCTCAGATTGTTAAAGGGCATAGTTCACAATATCCGTTTGACTGTGGGTGACGCTCATGTTGAGGATATGTCATGTTTCATCTTAAGCGGATTACCTACTCCTCTAGTGTTGGGGCTACCCTGGCTCACTAAACATAACCCCACCATTGATTGGCAAGAAAGGCAAATAAATGGTTGGAGTGAGTTTTGCAGAGAGAATTGCCTCACGGCGTCTCTTTCGGAGGTTTCTACCAAGACTGCACCATCTTTTCTCTCTGAATTTTCGGATGTATTTTCCGAGAGTGGTGTCCAGGAGTTGCCCCCCGCACCGGGAGTACAACTGTCCTATTAATCTCATCCCAGGCGCCAAACTGCCAAAATCACGTTTATACAATCTCTCTCAACCTGAAAGAGTCGCTATGCGTACTTATATCTCTGAGAGCCTGAGAAAGGGACATATCTGACCCTCGAAGTCACCTGTTGCAGCTGTTTTTTTTTTTGTTAAGAAAAAAGATGGTTCTTTAAGACCTTGTCTGGATTTCAGGGAGCTGAACCGTATCCGCTTCCTCTGATCCTGGACCTGTTTAGCCAGATTGTTGGGGCTAAGGTTTCTTCTAAGTTGGATTTAAGAGGAGCATACAACCTAGTCAGGGAAGGGGATGAAATGGAAGATGGCCTTCAATACCCCTGAGGGTCATTTTGAGAATTTGGTTATGCCTTTTGGTTTGATGAATGCTCCGACCGTCTTCCAACATTTTGTGAACAGCATTTTTCATCATTTAATGGGGAAATTTGTACTGGTATATCTGGATGACATTTAGATTTTTCTCCTGATTTCAAGACTCATCGAGACCACCTACGTCAGGTCTTGCTGATTCTGCGGGATAATAAATTGTATGCTAAACTGGAAAAATGTGTGTTTCCAAGGATTCAATTTCTTGGTTTCCTTCTCTCCGCTTCTGATTTTCGCATGGACCCTGAGAAGGTCCATGCTGTGCTTGATTGGGAGCTTCCTGAGAATCAGAAGGTGCTGATACAGTTTTTGGGTTTTGACAATTATTACAGAAAGTTCATTTTGAATTATTCCTCTGTTGTTAAGCCACTCACTGATATGACTAAAAAGGGGGTAGATTTTTCTTCGTGGTCGGTAGATGCGCTTAAAGTCTTTTCTAGTATCAAAGAGAGTTTTGCTTCCACTCCCATTTTAGTACAACCTGATGTCTCTCTACCTTTTCTTGTTGAGATGGACGCTTCTGAGGTGGGTGTGGGTGCGGTCTTATCTCAGGGTCCCTCTCCTGCCAAATTGCGACCATGTGCCTTTTTCTCAAGGAAACTCTCTTCTGCAGAGAGAAATTACGATGTGGGAGATAGGGAGTTGTTGGCCATAAAATTAGCTTTTGAGGAATGGTGCCATTGGTTAGAGGGAGCCAGATACCATATTACCGTGTTTACCGACCATAAGAATCTGGCCTACTTAGAATCGGCCAAGCGTCTGAACTCAAGACAGGCCAGATGGTCTTTGTTCTTTTCTAGGTTTAATTTTGTTGTTACGTTCCGCCCTGGGGTTAAAAATGTGGAGGCGGATGCCCTGTCACGTTGTTTTCCGGGAGGGGAGAACTTTGAAGACCCGGGTCCCATTTTGGCTGAAGGGGTGGTCGTCTCTGCTCTTTATCCTGATTTGGAGGCAGAGGTTCAGGCAGCCCAGGCAGAGGCTCCTGATCTTTGTCCCTCTGGGAGGTTGTTTGTGCCTCTCGCTTTACGACACAAGGTTTTTAAGGAGCACCACGATACTGTGTTTGCTGGGCACCCGGGGAGCAGAGCCACAGTGGATCTCATTGCTCGGAGCTTCTGGTGGCCGGCTCTTCATAAGACGGTTGAGGGTTTTGTGGCAGCCTGCGTGACCTGCGCTCGTGCCAAGGTCCCTCATTTACGGCCATCGGGTTCTCTCCTCCCGTTACCCATTCCTTCCTGTCCTTGGACGCATCTGTCCAGGACTTCATTACGGACCTGCCTCGTTCCTCGTGGAAAACTGTGATTCTGGTAGTAGCGGACTGTTTTAGCAAAATGGCGCATTTCATTCCCTTTTCTGGGTTGCCCAATGCTAAGACACTGGCACAAGCGTTTGTTGATCACATTGTTAAATTGCATGGCATTCCTTCAGACATCGCCTCTGATAGGGGCACGCAATTTGTTTCCAGATTCTGGAAGGCCTTCTGTTCTCGCTTGGGGGTCCGGTTGTCATTCTCTTCTGCTTTTCATCTGCAGTTGAATGGTCAGACCGAACGCGTCAATCAGAATCTGGAGACATATCTGCGCTGTTTTGTGGCGGAGAATCAGGAGGATTGATGTTCTTTTTTGTCCCTTGCTGAGTTCGCTTTAAATAACCGTCGCCAGGAGTCCTCTGATAAGTCACCATTTCTTGGTGCATATGGGTTTCATCCGCAGTTTGGGACATTCTCTGGAGAGGGGTCTTCTGGTTTACCTGATGAGGAGAGATTTTCCTCGTCTTTGTCATTTATTTGGCAAAAGATTCAGGGTAATCTGAAGAGGATGAGTGAGAGATATAAGCGTGTGGTGGATAAGAGACGTGGGCCTGGTCCGGACCTGAATGTGGGTGATCTGGTGTGGTTGTCTACAAAGAATATCAAACTGAAGGTTCCCTCCTGGAAGTTGGGTCCTAAGTTTATTGGTCCTTACAAGATCTTGTCCGTCATCAATCCCGTTGCCTTCCGTCTTGATCTTCCTCAGACTTGGAAGATCCATAATGTTTTTCACAGGTCCCTATTAAAACCTTATGTCCAACCCACTGTACCCTCCTCTTTCCCTCCTCCTCCGATTGTTGTTGATGGTAATCTTGAATTCCAGGTCTCTAGGATTGTGGATTCTCGCATTATCAGTGGTTCTCTCAAGTTCCTCGTTCATTGGGAGGGGTCCTGAGGAGAGAATGTGGGTCCCAGTGGTCCCAGCCACTCGTCTTATCAGGGCTTTCCACAGGTCTCATCCTGAGAAGGTGGGCTCTGAGTGTCCGGAGTCCACCCGTAGAGGGAGGGGTACTGTCACCGCCACTTCTGTGAGAAGATCTGTTAGATGTTCTTCTCTACCTGCATGAAGTTCTTTGTTTTGGTTTCACTTTGTCATCTCCTTTCCTTCTCCCAGCTGTCACCCATTTACACTAATTGTTTCCCTTTATATTCCCTCCCATACTGCCTCACTTTGCGGTTTATACTTCTTCCTGGATTGTGTTCACTGCTGGAGGCTGCTTCCTCAGATAAGTCTGTTTCCTTTATTTGTGTTTCCTTGTTGGCTTGATTCTAGGTGACCCTGACTACGTCCGTATTAAGTGCAGGGAGACGGTGGTCATGTCCCCTCACTATTATAGGGTTTTCAGGTGTCACATAGTATGAGGTACATGGACATGCAATTGTCTACCATAAAGACCTTTGCATGGGCATAGCAGTCAGGGAGAGCTCTAGGGGTTTTATAGGGCTCACCCATATGTTCCTTAGTTTGGGATCAAGCCAGTCGGATGTTTATTTATAAGTTCCAGCTTTCTGCAACACCATCCGTGACCATATCTGCATACCCTTTGGATTACATGGGGCTCCAGCAACTTTTCAAAGATGAATGGACGTCGTCCTTAAACTCCATAGTCGGTATGCTTCAGCTTATTTAGATGACATCATTATTTCTAGTGACAATTGGGAAAGCCACTTACCAAAAGTACAATCTATAGTAGATTCTCTTAGAGCGGCAGGGTTAATGGCCAACCCCAAAAAGTGTACTTTGGGCCTGGAGGAAGGACATTACCTGGGGCACATAATTGGCAGGGGAGTGGTAAAGACCCAGATAAATAAAGATGAAGCTATCCAACAGTGGCCAAATCCTGTCACCAAAAAGCAGGTGAAAGCTTTTTTAGGAATTGTGGGGTACTACCGCAGGTTTATTCCTCAATTTGCCACTACAGCAGCCCCATTAACAGACCTTACCAAGGGATGTAAGTCTGTCATGGTCAAGTGGAATGCCGAAGCTTAACATGCGTTCCAAATATTAAAAGTGTCTCTATGTAAACAGCCGGTCATAGTCACACAAGACTTCAAAAAGCAGTTTGTCGTCCAGACTGATGCCTCTGATGTAGGGCAAGGTGCAGTGTTTTTACAGGAGGTTGACGGTGTGGAACATCCTGTGACATATCTGAGCAGGAAGCTTACTCCGGCTGAGAACATTATAGCATTGTTGAATGGGAATGCTTAGCAATTAAGTGGGTTCTGGAATCACTTAAAGGGAACCTGTCACCTGTCCTAACTGAGGGCAACATAAATAAGTGACTGATTCTCTGCAAAATGCTGGGTCACTTTCTTTAATTGACCCAGTCAATCTGCCAACATCTTGTATTGAAAAGCTCCAGCTGATAATTATGAGTCATGAATATTTATGAGCTCCTGACTCTCCCCGCCTACCTGCTGCTGAATGACAGTTATTTTCCATACTAATCAGCAGCAGTTTGGCAGGGGAGTGGCTATAGCTCTGAATTAAATATATGCTGGACTCAATGACATCACGCTGGACTCATATCAGCTCATTAGCATGCGGCATCTTTGTGTGTATATTATTAGGTAACCATCTGTCACACCACTAAGTGAATACATCTAAGGCACTTTTTAGTAGTTAATGATTGTATATAATTAGTTAGATTATAATCAAATATCCACATGACAGGTTCCCTTTAAGTACTACCTGTTGGGATGCCACTTTAGGTTGGTCACTGACCACTCTCCACTGACATGAATGTGCCAGCAAAAAGAGAGAAATGCACGAGTGACAAGGTGGTTTCTCACGTTACAAAATTTTAACTTTTCTGTTGAGCACAGAGCAGGGAAGCTGCAAGGAATTGCAAATGCTCTGTCTAGGACACATTGTCTGATAGCTAAAAGTGTCCGACCCCACAGGTTCGAACAGAGGGGGAGGGTATGTGAGACAGTAACAGGTAGAGTGATTGATGGCAGGTATTTTTACCCCAGAATCCAGTCATATGCAGTTTTAGCTCCGCAGTTTTAGCTCTGTATAGGTAGTGCTCAGACGAGCAGGATTGGTCTTTGTGTTTTGCCTAAAATGTAAAGGCCCTTTATTTTTGCTGTTGAAATCACAATAAAGTGGAACTTTGTTTGAACTTCATCCTGTGTGTCACTGTCTCTGACTGTCCACAAGCCTGTCAATTCTGCCTCTACCAGATCTTATTCCCACACCACTGTTTAGACATGACCATTTATGAATGCAAAGCATATACAATAAACACATACATAGCTAATTGCATACACTGTGAGCCCTATATAGTCTTTCCTATTACGCTATATTTTATACTATTTATTTGGACTCCACAATGGTTTTATGAATGTTTGTTTCCTTATATAGCATCACTTTTAAAACGTTTAATGCGGGGGAGGGGGGGGGGGTTATGATCTCATACTAGAAATTTCCTCCATTGTTAAAGGGATTCTGTCATGACATTTTAGGCCTATAACCTAAACATATGGCCAGGTCCGTACTAATAACCTGAAACTGTCCTTATTAAATCTACCTGTGGCTCTATAAGCACATAAAACAGGTTTTTATAACCTGTCATTCACCTACCTAAGGTGCCCAAGGGGACGTGGCTTCATACAGTGTGCCCGGCTGCACCCATCTCCGTCTGGTGCCCAGCGCCGCCTTCCCAGTTGAAATCGCCGCCTTCCTCACCTCAGCCCCGCCTCCGCAATCATCCAGTCCCTCAGGTTATGCCTAGTGCGCACGCGCAGGATCTGGTTATAGGCCTAAAATGTCATGACAGAATCCCAGTCGGAACTGCCTGCCGGATCTGCCAATCTGGATGTGACTGAAAGCATTTGTGAGACGCATCCGGATCCGTCTCACAAATGCATTGCAAGAACAGATCCATCTCTCAGCTTGTCATGTGGATAGACGGATCCGTCTTGTATTTTTTTTCACATTTTTACCGGTCTGTGCATGCGTAGACCAGAAGGACAGATCCGGCATTCTGGTATTTTGAGTGCACTAACACAATCCTATGGGAAAAAATGCCGGATCCGGCATTCAGGCAAGTCTTCCGTTTTTTGGGACGGAGATAAAACCGTAGCATGCTATGGTTTTATCTTTTGCCTGATCAGTCAAAACGACTGAACTGAAGACATCCTGATGCATCCTGAACGGATTACTCTCTATTCAGAATGCATGGGGATAAAACTGATCAGTTATTTTCCGGTATGACGGAACTCTATGCCGGAAAAGAAAAACGCTAGTGTGAAAGTACCCTTAGGATGTTATAGTGTATGAATAGGATTAGGACGAAATTGTATCAATACAACAATAAGACATATGAAACAGCTATTTGATATTATACTAACTAAAAATGCTACTTTGAAGAAGGCTAATATAATAAAACATTCGGCTGACCTTGAATATACTACTGCTATATATGAGTATAACTGTGAACTAATAGATATTATTAATTGAATATATAGTATATAAAGTGGTTGTCAGGCCCAGATATAGGGAAAAATAAATATAAAAATATAAACTACATCAGAAAACAGTGTCTGTACAGCACATTCCAATAATCTGGGCCTAAAATAGTGTCCATATTCTTTGTTCTGTGACATATACAGTATGCCATCTGAAAACTGTTTCTTTAGCGTAAATTTAAATAATTAGGGGCCAGTTCTCATCTACTGTCTCTGTAGTGTGTGCGTGTAATACACATCAGTGACATATACAGTACTCCATCCGAAAACTGTTTCTTTAGCATAAATTTAAATAATCTGGGCCTAATCTAGTGTCCATAGTGTGTGGCTTTCTGTGACATATACTGTCCAGCATCCCAAAACTGAGTTTGTATTGCAAATTTCAAAAATCTGGTCCTAATCTAGTGTCCATATTCTGTGTGTTTCTGTGACATACACTGTCCTGCATCCGAAAACTGAGTTTGTATTGCAAATTCCAAAAATCTGGGCCTAATCTACGGTTCATAGTGTGTGGCTTTCTGTGACATATACAGTACCCCATCCGAAAACTGTTTCTTTAGGGCAAATTCCAATAATCTGGGACTAATCTAGTGTCCATAGTCTGTGTGTTTCTGTGACATACATTGTCCTGCATCCGAAAACTGAGTTTGTATTGCAAATTCCAAAAATCTGGGCCTAATCATAGTGTGTGGCTTTCTGTGACATATACAGTACTCCATCCAAAAACTGTTTCTTTAGGGCAAATTCCAATAATCTGGGTCCAATATAGTGTGCTTCTGTGATTTATACTGTCCTGCATCAGAAAACAGTGTCTTTACTGTAAAACAATCTGCGCCACATCTAGTGTCAAAACCATTAATATGAAGAAGGCGAGCACTAAGGGACGTGGGAGTGATGCTGATGGTGCACGCAGAGGCCGTGGTGCTGGGCGTAATGAAACTGTGCCTGCTGCCAGTGCACCAGAAAGAAAAAAAATAACATCCACTGTACCCAGCTTCATGTCCAACTTAGCTGGGCTGCGCAAGACACCGCAGTAGCCTGGCAGAGGCAGTGGGGTTGCAAAAGGGAGAAGTTGGCCCACACCAAACAGGCCTGAAACCGTTACACCAAGCACCCCTATGGATAAATTTACCTTGCCAAGAGGTCAGTGTTCCGCAGTATGGCGCTTTTTTAAAGGAAAGTGCAGACAACAAAAGAGTGGTAGTTTTCAACTTGTGCTGTACCAAAATGAGCAAGGGCGGGAACACTAGCAACCTCACCACCACCAGCATTATCCACCACATGGCATCCAAGCACCCTAATGGGGTGGGCCGAACGCCTGGGTCCACAATCTGGGTCTGCGGGTCACACCACTGCCTCCTCTTCCCCTGTGTTACGCACTGCTGGCCAATCCCCTGTTGAAGGCGCAGGCCTGGATGCCCCTCGTCCAGCACCTGGACCTTCGCATGAACCATCAGCAACAACATCCAAATATCAATAACACAATAATTTGAATGCAATCGCAAATACCCACCCACCCACAGGCCATAGCACTAAATGCGCAACTTTCAAAAGAGGCTGGGAGTGAGTTGTACCCTGGGATGGCACAGGTGCTACCCATGCCCAGGATTGCGGACCCTACGTCCATCAGGGTCTCTATGTTACTGGCTCCAAGCCCCACTTCTCCTCCTCCGCCACCTACTCCTCCTCCACTTCCACCTCCAGCAGCAGTCAGCCATCAGTCGCTAGCTGGAAGCAGTGTAACACTGCTGTGGGTAAGCGTCAACAGGCCGTGCTGAAGTTGATTTGTTTAGGGGACAAACAGCATACCGCTACAGAACTGTGGCAGGATATAAGGGACCAGAGTGAGCGGTGGCTCTCGCCACTCAACCTACAACCAGGCATGGTTGTGTCTGACAATAACTTGGTGGCGGGTTTGGAGCTTGGCAAACTGACACACATCCCATGCCTATCCCACGTCTGAAACTTAGTGGTTCAGCGGTTTATCAAAACCTAACCCAATTTTCCAAAGCTACTAGTGAAGGCACGCCGCGTGTGTGTCCATTTTTGTAAGTCATCCACAGCTTTAGCCGGTCTGTCAACGCTGCAGCAACGCTTGCGGCTTCCAGCTCACCGACTGTTGTGCGATGTGAGCACGCGCTGGAACTCTACGTTCCAGCTCTACGAACTCTACGTACGCCAGGCTTTGTGAGCAAAAGAGGGCAGTTGTGGAATACCAGCTGCAACATGGTTGTCGCCTTTCGAGTCAACTGCCACTATTCACAAGCGAGGAGTGGGCATTGATGTCAGACCTCTGTGAGGTTTTAAAAAACTTTGATGAATCCACACAGATGGTTAGTGGCGATAACGCTATTATCAGGATAACCATCCCACTGCTGTGTCTACTCAAACAATCGCTGCTCAAAATTAAGGATGATGCTCTGAATGTGGCATATGAGGAAATAGGGGAGGACTTTATACAGAGTGATAGCCAGCCCACCCTCAGTTCGCCTTCTTAGCACGAATTGGACCATGAAGAGGAGGAGGAGCTGGAGACAGTTGCCTCTGCTACAGAGGGTAATACCCATGGAACTTTAATTCCATCTGTTCAGTGTGGATGGGAAGAAGAGGAGGAGGAGGATGAGGAAATGGAGAGTCATCCTAATGTTGACATCGACATCTTGTCTGTTGCTACTCTGGCACACATGGCTGACTTCATGTTAGGCTGCCTTTCCAGCGACCCTCGCGTTATACGCATTTTAGATAACATGGATTACGGGGGTTTCACCCTTCTCGACCCCCGCTACAAAGATAACTTCTCATCTCTCATTTCCGTAGTGGAGAGGACGAGTAAAACGGTGCAATACCAGAAGGTACTTGTTGAGCGATTGCTCCAAAATTTTCCATCTGACAACGTGGAGGCAGAGTCTGTACTTCCTTAGGCAACCGAGGAAGGGAGACAAGGGGAACACACAGCAGTTCCAACAAAGACAGGGCCATACTCTCCAAGGCATGGGACACTTTCATGACACCCCGCCAGCAACCTCAACCTGAAGCGCAGCCTAGTCGTACAAGGAGGGAAAAGTTTTGGAAGATGGTGAAGGAATACATAGCAGACAGTGTCAGCATCCTAAATGATCCCTCAGTGCCTTACAACTAATGGGTGTCCAAGCTGGACATGTGGCACGAACTTGCTCTCTACGCCTAGGAGGTGCTGGCCTACCCTGCCGCCAGTGCTTTGTCTGAGCGCATATTTACTGCTGCTGGTGGCATTATAACAGATAAGCGTATCCACTTGTCCACTGGCAATGCTGACAGGTTGACTCAGATAAAAATGAACAAGGCCTGGATTGCCCTTGACTTCTCAACTCCACCAGAGGAGAGCTGAGCTGATGATGAACATAAAGGCAATTTCAATCTATCAATTATAATTTACTCAGTGTCAGCTCACCAGCAGGCCCTCGCCCCTAATGTTTTAGAGGGTCAGCTCAGCAGCAGGCCCTCACCCCTAATGTTTTAGATGGTCATATCAGCAGCAGGCCTTCGCATATAATGTTTTAGAGGGTCAGCTCAGCAGCAGGCCCTCGCCCCTAATGATTTAGAGGGTGAGTTTAGAGCATCAGCTCACCAGCAGGCCCTCACCCCTAACTCTTTAGAGGGTCAGCTCAACTGCAGGCCCTCGCATATAATGTTTTACAGGGCCAGCTCAACTTGTAGGCCCTCGCATATAATGTTTTAAAGGATCAGCTCACCAGCAGGCCCGCACCTAAAATCTTTTACAGGGTCAGCAACTCATGCTGCCTTGCTTTGAAGTAGTAGCTGTTTATCAGGCTCCCTCTCCGAAATCGAACAATGATTCCCCGTTACTGGTGGTCACAATGTTAGGCGCATAAAAGAACATCGAACGTTGATAGGGAAGATATCAAAATGTATAGTGGACGTCACGGAGACGTGCGATCAGGCAGAAGTTAATAAAGCGGCAGCAGGGCCTCTCCTGTATAACGTTTCCTCATACAAAATACTGCAGTGACATTCCCTGTAATTTTTTATTACTCATTCCAATAACAGGGCATCTTAAGAGTCCTGTATTGTTATTTATCATCACTACCTGCCCGAGTCGGGAGTGGGTAATTGCAGCGCGCCTGCTGCCTTCCTTGGATGCTTCTGCTTTAATAACTTGACCCACCCTCTCTGGGTAGTTTACAATTAGGAAAAAAAGGGGCAAGGCAACAACAGCCAATTAGATTTCAGCCATTGACCTCCCGTGGATGTGGTATCCCCTTCTCAAGCTCCCTTTCCGGCATCGAACCCTGATTCCCCGTTACTCGTGATCACCATGGTAGGCGCAGAAAAGAACATCGAAAGTTGATAGGGAAGATATCCAAATTGATCGTGGACATCACAGGACATGTTATCAGGCAGAAGTTATCTAGAGTCAAAATAGAGGCAGAAGGGCCTCTCCTGTATAATGTTTCCTCATACAAAATACTGCAGTGACATTCCCTGTAATTTTTTATTACTTATTCCAATAGCAGGGCATCCTAAGAGTCCTGTATTGTTATTTATCGTCACTACCTCCCCGAGTCGGAAGTGAGTAATTGCCGCGCGCCTGCTGCCTTCCTTGGAATTTTGTGCTTTGATAACTTGACCCACCCTCTCTGGGTGGTTCACAATTAGGAAAAAAAAAGTAGCAAGGCAACAACAGCCAATTAGATTTCAGCCATTGAACTCCCGTGGATGTAGTATCCCTTTCTCAAGCTCCCTCTCCGGATTCGAACCCTGATTCCCCGTTAAGCGTGATTACCATAGTAGGCGCAGAAAAGAACATCGAAAGCTGATAGGGCAGACATCCAAAAGGATCATCGCTGGGACGTGCAATCGCCCAGAGGTTATCTAGAGTCACCAATGCGGCAACAGGCCCTCGCACCTAAGGTTTTAGATGGTCAGTCCAGCAGGCCCTTGCTCCAAATGTTTTGAGGGTCACCAGCAGGCCATCAATCATAATTTATCAAGGGTGTGTATGATGCTCTCCTTTATGTGTAACAAAGGGTGTTTTGGAGTATCGGTTACTTGTAATTTTTTTGAGCCCTTGCACTTAGTGCATAGGCTTTATGAGTGTAGGAGTCCTACTACCTGAACAATTGTACCACAATGTGAATGAGGCCCCCCTTTATGTGATATACAGGCTGTTTCAGAGTGCCTCTTGCTGGTAATTTTTTACAGCACTTGCACTTTATATACAATTGAATATACAGGAAAGAATGTTTCCTAACAATTTTTCATGTAAAATAGATTTTTTGTGCGTATTTTTGTCAGTCTCTAAAAGTGCTGTACAACTCGGGCAACATGGTTCCCAGCAGCGACCTAGGAGTCCAAGATGCTTCCAGACATCGTCCCCATGCTGTTCCCGATCCATTTTGGTGGTGGGTCTGTCACTTTCTGATCTTTTCCAATGGACCAGGCACCCTCCCCTCTTCAGAGCAGGGGGTGCCTGGTTGTCTCCCATTGACTTCCAATATACTCGGGTGCTCGGCAGAGCACACGAATATAGCAATGTGTTCGGGCCGAACACCTGAATACTTTGGTGCTCGATCATTGTCACTGTCACTAGTGGAGTACCCCAGAGGTCAGTATTGGACCCTATTCTCTTCAATATATTAATAAATGATCTTGTAGAAGGCTTGCACAGTAAAATATAAATTTTTGCAGATTACACTAAACTGTGTAAAGTAAATAACGCAGAAGAGGACAGTATAGTGCTACAGAGGGATCTGGATAGATTGGAGGCTTGGGCAGATAAGTGGCAGATGAGGTTTAACACTGACAAATGTAAGGTTATGCACATGGGAAGGAATAATGCAGGTCACCCTTACATATTAAATGGTAAAACACTGGGTAACACTGACATGGAAAAGGACCTAGGAATTTTAGTGAACAGCAAACTAAGCTGTAGAACCCAATGTCAGGCAGCTGCTGCAAAGGACAGTAAGATAATTGGTTGCATCAAAAGGGGCATAGATACCCATGATGAGGATATAGTCCTGCCACTTTACAAATCACTAGTCAAACCAAACATGGAGTACTGTGCACCATTCTGGGCTCCTGTGAACAAGACATAGCAGAGCTGGAGAGGGTACAGAGGAGGGCAACTAAAGTAATAACTGGAATGGGGCAACTACAGTACCCTGAAAGATTATCAACATTAGGGTTATTCACTTTAGAAAAAAGACAACTGAGGGGAGATCGAATTACTATGTATAAATATATCAGGGGGCAGTACAGAGATCTCGCCCATTATCTATTTATCCCCAGGACCTCTGCGTCTGGAGGATAGAAGGTTTGTACACAAACATAGAAGAGGATTCTTTATGGTAGGAGCAGTGAGACTATGGAACTCTCTGCCTGAGGAGGTTGTGATGGTGAGTTCACTAAAAGAGTTCAAGAGGGGCCTGGACATATTTCTGGAGTGTAATAATATTATAGGCTATACAGTGGGATGCTAAAGTTTGGGCAACCTTGTTAATCGTCATGATTTTCCTGTATAAATCGTTGGTTGTTACGATAAAAAATGTCAGTTAAATATATCATATAGGAAACACACACAGTGATATTTGAGAAGTGAAATTAAGTTTATTGGATTTACAGAAAGTGTGCTATAATTGTTTAAACAAAATTAGGCAGGTGCATACATTTGGGCACTGTTGTCATTTTATTGATTCCAAAACCTTTAGAACTAATTATTGGAACTCAAATTGGCTTGGTAAGCTCAGTGACCCCTGACCTACATACACAGGTGAATCTAATTATGAGAACGAGTATTTAAGGGGGTCAATTGTAAGTTTCCCTCCTCTTTTAATTTTCTCTGAAGAGTAGCAACATGGGGGTCTCAAAACAACTCTTAAATGACCTGAAGACAAAGATTGTTCACCATCATGGTTTAGGGGAAGGATGCAGAAAGCTGTCTCAGAGATTTCAGCTGTCTGTTTCCACAGTTAGGAACATATTGAGGAAATGGAAGACCACAGGCTCAGTTCAAGTTAAGGCTCGAAGTGGCAGACCAAGAAAAATCTCGGATAGACAGAAGCGACGAATGGTGAGAACAGTCAGAGTCAGCCCACAGACCAGCACCAAAGACCTACAACATCATCTTGCTGCAGATGGAGTCACTGTGGAGATGCTGTATGCGAGAGTGATGCAGAGGAAGCCTTTTCTCCGCCCACAGCACAAAAATTGCCGCTTAAGGTGGGCCAAAGCATATTTGGACAAGCCAGCTTAATTTTGGAATAAGGTGCTGTGGACTGATGAAACTAAAATTGAGTTATTTGGCCATAACAAGGGGCATTATGCATGGAGGAAAAAGAACACAGCATTCCAAGAAAAACACCTGCTACCTACAGTAAAATATGGTGGTGGTTACATTATGCTGTGGGGCTGTGTGGCCAGTGCAGGGACTGGGAATCTTGTCAAAGTTGAGGGGATGCATGGATTCCACTCAGTATCAGCAGATTCTGGAGACCAATGTCCAGGAATCAGCGACAAAGATGAAGCTGCGCCGGGGCTGGATCTTTCAACAAGACAACGACCCAAAACACTGCTCAAAATCCACTAAGGCATTTATGCAGAGGAACAAGTACAACGTTCTGGAATGGCCATCTCAGTCCCCAGACCTGAATATAATTGAAAATCTGTGGTGTGACTTAAAGAGAGCTGTCCATGCTCGGAAGCCATCAAACCTGAATGAACTAAAGATGTTTTGAAAAGAGGAATGGTCCAAAATACCTTCAACCAGAATCCAGACTCTCATTGGAACCTTCAGGAAGTGTTTAGAGGCTGTAATTTCTGCAAAAGGAGGATCTACTAAATATTGATTTCATTTATTTTTTGTGGTGCCCAAATGTATGCACCTGCCTAATTTTGTTTAAACAATTATAGCACACTTTCTGTAAATCCAATAAACTTCATTTCACTTCTCAAATATCACTGTGTGTTTTCTATATGATATATTTAACTGACAATTTTTATCGTAACAACCAACGATTTATACAGGAAAATCATGACGATTAACAAGGTTGCCCAAACTTTCGCAACCCACTGTAGCTACTACAGATGGGTCATTGATCCAGGGAGTTATTCTGTTATTCCCTTAAGTGGGGAAAATTGGCTTCTACCTCACTTATTTTTTTTCCTTTCTCTGGATCAACTTGCAGGATAACAGGCCGAACTGGATTGACAGATGTTTTTTTTTTAGGCCTTATAAACTATGCTACTATGTAATTATGTTACTAGCAATGAACTTTTGTAGCATACCTTCCTTGTAGAGGGTGTAAGTGACGGTTCTCTGGACAACTAAGTCAGCAGTCTTCCTGATTGTGTAGCCTACTGAACCAGACTGAGGGACCATTTCAGGGCTAAGGAAACCTTTGCAGGGGCTTAGTGTTGATTAGTTGATTAGAGTGTGACACCATGAGTCTACAATATTGAACTTTTTCACAATCTTATAATTTTATGAGATACTGATATCTGGGTTTTCATTAGCTGTAAGCCATAATCATCAACATTAAAATAAATAAAACACTTGAAATAAATCACTCTGGTTTAATGAATCTATATTGCAGAACAGCCCAGTGGTGTGAGGAGGCAGGGTATCACTAAACTGTTCTACAATAAAAGGTAATGATGTGATCTTGCCTATGATATGCAATCACTGCTGAGCAGCCTAAAATAAAAAAAAATCACCAATAAGTAGTATATGCAAGTGCCAGAAGGTAATTGCAGTGAGGCCCAGGTTGCGAGCGGCCATTTTAAATAATCCCCGGAGAATCTCAGACTTCACCTTAGAAGTAGCATCGTTATAGAAGGATGAGGATTCCTTAGCAAGTTTTGTCTATGCAGAATTGACAAAGCTTTTTCTAATATTAAGCTGATAATGGACATTTACATAAAAGACACTCATTCATTGTCTCAGCAACCACTTTCCTGGGTTTAATCTAAGCAAACAAACAAAAAAAAAACAGACCATCAGCATGAATTACTAACGGCCTCTTTACACGGGACAATTAACATAGTAACAGTTTATAGAGCTGAAAAAAGAGACTCTGTCCATCCAGTTCAGCCTGTTATCCTGCAAAAAAAGGAGCTAGAAGCCAATTTTCCTCACTTTAGGGGAAAAAAATTCCTTCCCGTATCTTCTGCATTGCGGACCCATTCAAGTGAATTTATATTGTAGACCCGCTGTTTGTGGGCCTCAATGCAGACACAGCCAGCACTCGTTTGTGTGCATGAGCCCTTTTAGTAACATTCACATCTGGAAGGGTGAGCCATTCTTCCAGTGTGATTTAGAATCTCTGTAACACCCCTATTCTATCATGTGCACATAATTATATTTTATATACAGTCAGGTCCATAAATATTGGGACATAGAGACAAAGCTTTAACTGCAGACTGTCAGCTTTAATTTGAGGGTATTTACATCCAAATCAGGTGAACGGTGTAGGAATTACAACAGATTGCATATGTGCCTCCCACTTAAGGGACCAAAAGTAATGGGACAGAATAATAATCATAAATCAAACTTTCACTTTTTAATACTTGGTTGCAAATCCTTTGCAGTCAATTACAGCCTGAAGTCTGGAATGCATAGACATCACCAGACACTGGGTTTCATCCCTGGTGATGCTCTGCAGGCCTCTATTGCAACTGTCTTCAGTTCCTGCTTGTTCTTGGGGCATTTTCCCTTCAGTTTTGTCTTCAGCAAGTGAAATGCATGCTCAATCGGATTCAGGTCAGGTGTCTGACTTGGCCATTGCATAACATTCCACTTTCCCTTAAAAAACTCTTTGGTTGCTTTTGCAGTATGCTTTGGGTCATTGTCCATCTGCACTGTGAAGCGCCGTCCAATGAGTTCTGAAGCATTTGGCTGAATATGAGCAGATAATATTGCCCAAAACACTTTGGAATTCATCCTGCTGCTTTTGTCAGCAGTATCATCATTAATAAATACAAGAGAACCAGTTCCATTGGCAGTCATACAAGCCCAAGCTATGACACTATCACCACCATGCTTCACTGATGAGGTGCTATGCTTAGGATCATGAGCAGTTCCTTTCCTTCTCCATACTCTTCTGTAACGGATCGTTTCAGCAGACAAGGGGTTAAAATCCGTTTAGGCGATATGCCCCTTTCTGAGAGACAGGCACAGCTACTGCAGAACACCAAACTCCCAAACTGGATACAAAATAGCACTCCAAACTGGAACCTCGCGAATAGCTGCTAGCAGACGAACAGGAAAAGCATACAATCAGCTTACACTCCAATCAGTCTCTGACAGCATACAGGGAATCCCCCCCAATAACGAGACAAGGCTCCGTGTTGAGGGTCAAGCAGTGGTCTGACGTGCTGGCACACCCAGCCTGGTTTTTATTACAGTTGTTGCAAATACAGGACAGATACCACACATCCCCACAATGCATCATGGTTTCCTCCTCTCTGTCCCGGAGACAACCGAAGAGCAATCCAATTATCTCTCAGGACAAAGGGAAGTCGCCAATACACATGTGGAGACAACAGGACAGACATCACCATTTAAACACACAATGGGACAATAGAAACACACCCACACAAAATCCTCCCCTCTGCCAGTGATGATTATTGAACACAATGGCGAATATATTTATCAAAGGCAGAGAAATACAGTTTTATAAAACATATCACAAGAACCCCAAAACATGCAATAACCCCATAACCAATATATCCTCGCAACCAGGGGATCTGGGTGAACCACATATCCAAAATTCACCCACATCCGTTCAGTAGTTTGGAAGATACAGTTTTGTGCCGGTTACACCGAAAATATACAAGTTATACAGAAAATAGTCACTAATAAATGTGTCCCCTGTTTGGTAGTTTCAAACTACTGAATGATGTCTCTGTGCACCAAATACAGGCAAGATAGCACCGTGTTGAAAAGTCAGAACAGTGTCTGTGAGTTAAAATGGCCGCTATCTATTGTTCTCACCATGTGCTTCATCCATTGTTTTCACCATGGGAATAGTAAAATCCAAGCAAGTAAGGCAAATGATGCAATCCAGGGACAGAGGGCTCAGTCCCAAGTGCCTTAAGACCCAATAACTTAAGGGACCATAATCCCAGGGCAGGAGGCTGGCAAACAGCCCCTCCAAAACACCGTGGCGAGGTTGGTTTCGCCACATCTTCTCTTCCCATCACTCTGGTACAAGTTGATCTTGGTCTCATCTGTCCATAGGATGTTGTTCCAGAACTGTGAAGGCTTTTTTAGATGTTGTTTGGCAAACTCTAATCTGGCCTCCCTGTTTTTTAGGCTCACCAATGGTTTACATCTTGTGGTGAACCCTCTGGTGAAGTCTTCTCTTGATTGTTGACTTTGACACACATACACCTACCTCCTGGAGAGTGTTCTTGATCTGGCCAACTGTTGTGAAGAGTGTTTTCTTCACCAGGGAAAGAATTCTTCGGTCATCCACCACAGTTGTTTTCCATGGTCTTCCGGGTCTTTTGGTGTTGCTGAGCTCACCGATGCGTTCCTTCTTTTTAAGTATGTTCCAAACAGTTGTTTTGGCCACGCCTAATGTTTTTGCTATCTCTCCGATGGGTTTGTTTTGTTTTTCAGCATAATGATGGCTTGTTTCACTGATAGTGACAGCTCTTTGGATCTCATCTTAAGAGTTGACAGCAACAGATTCCAAATGCAAATAGCACAGTTGAAATGAACCCTGGACCTTTTATCTGCTCGTTGTAATTGGGATAATGAGGGAATAACACACACCAGGCCATGGAACAGCTGAGAAGCCAATTGTCCCATTACTTTTGGTCCCGTAACAAGTGGGAGGCACATATGCAAACTGTTCTAATTCCTACACTGTTCACCTGATTTGGATGTAAATACCCTCAAATTAAAGCTGACAGTCTGCAGTTAAAGCACATCTTGTTCGTTTCATTTCAAATCCATTGTGGTGGTGTATAGAGCCAAAAATGTTAGAATTGTCTCTATGTCCCAATATTTATGGACCTGACTGTACCAATCAACAAATAATTTCTTAATTTCTCAAATTTTCCTCATTTAGGGGGGAAAAAATCCTTCCCAACCCCAATCAGAATAACTCCCTGGATTAACACACCATCTCTAGTAACTATAACCTGTAATATTACTGGAGAGATATCATCAAGGTCTGATTTCAGGGTAAGAAATCGGAGTAGGGACCTGCGCAGATCTAGATACCTATATGGGTTAGAGGTGATTGATGTATGTATCAAAGAAGCGTCACTGTGAATAATGTTCCAAGTGATTACCTGCTTCAAATACCGATCTATGCATCAAGGAAGCGTTACTATGAATAAGGTTCCAAGTAATTACCTGCTTCAAATAGTGATCTGTCCAGAGATGTTCTTCATGTTGTTAGATCAGGGTAGATTCAGGCTCAACCTCAAGTGTGGGTGGCGCTCCGGCCGGTAGCTAATCACTCACACGAGGGAACCCCAGTTGAAGTCCGGGAACTTCGGCTTGTGACGTCACCGCACTGTGTATGGAAGCCTTCAGGGGACACAATCAATCCGACGTGTTTATGAGCCAGTCGGGCTCCTTCGTCAGGGATAGTGAAGTATGCCTCTCCTGAAAATAAATAGGCTACTGTTCCCATGACAACTACTGGTTTGTTTAGGTCAAAATGTTTAACCCCATCTATACTGTTTTCTATTTTAATTTAATCAAATGCAAACAGTTCGATCTCTTGGTTGAGGCCATATGGGGCCAGGCTGTTTAATTTAAAGATCCATTTACTTTCTTTTCTGGACATGTCCTTTATGTAGTTGCCACCTCAATTGTTGATGGATACTTTTTCAATCCCTCCAAAAGTAGATCCAATGAATTTACTCGCATGGTGCTGTGTATAGGGATGAGCGAACTCAAACTGTATAGTTCGGGTTTGTACCGAATTTTGGGGTGTCCGTGACACGGACCCGAACCCGGACATTTTCGTAAAAGTCCAGGTTCGGGTTCAGTGTTCGTCGCTTTCTTGGCGCTTTTGTGATGCTTTCTTGGCGCTTTTTGAAAGGCTGCAAAGCAGCCAATCAACAAGCGTCATACTACTTGCCCCAAGAGGCCATCACAGCCATGCCTACTATTGGCATGGCTGTGATTGGCCAGAGCACCATGTGACCCAGCCTCTATTTAAGCTGGAGTCACATAGCGCCGCCCGTCACTCTGCTCTGATTAGCGTAGGGAGAGGTTGCGGCTGCGACAGTAGGGCGAGATTAGGCAGATTAACTCCTCCAAAGGACTTGATTATTGATCGATCTGCAGCTGTGGGTCATTGAGCTGCTGATACTCAATTGCTCACTGTTTTTAGGCTGCCCAGACCGTTTGTCAGTCACTTTTTTCTGGGGTGATTGGCGGCCATTTTGTGTCTTGTGGTGCGCCAGCACAAGCTGCGACCAAGTGCATTTAACCCTCAATGGTGTGGTTGTTTTTTGGCTAAAGCCTACATCAGGGTGAAGCTGTCACACCAAGTGCATTCAACCAGCAATAGTCTGTTTATTTTTTGGCCATATACTACATCAGGGGCAAGCTGCGCCTGTCACCAAGTGCATTTAACCCTCAATGGTGTGGTTGTTTTTTGGCTAAAGCCTACATCAGGGTGAAGCTGTCACACCAAGTGCATTTAACCAGCAATAGTCTGTTTATTTTTTGGCCATATACTACATCAGGGGCAAGCTGCGCCTGTCACCAAGTGCATTTAACCCTCAATGGTGTGGTTGTTTTTTGGCTAAAGCCTACATCAGGGTGAAGCTGTCACACCAAGTGCATTTAACCAGCAATAGTCAGTTTATTTTTTGGCCATATACTACATCAGGGGCAAGCTGCGCCCGTCACCAAGTGCATTTAACCCTCAGTAGTGTGGTTGGTCAAGCTGTCACACCAAGTGCATTTAACCAGCAATAGTCTGTTCATTTTTTGGCCATATACTACATCAGGGGCAAGCTGCGCCTGTCACCAAGTGAATTTAACCCTCAGTAGTGTGGTTGGTCAAGCTGTCACACCAAGTGCATTTAACCAGCAATAGTGTGGTTATTTTTTGGCCATATCCCAGTCTAATTCTGTCAGTAAATCTATACCTGTCACCCAGCGCCTAAATACTAGGCCTCAAATTTATATCCCGCTAAATCTGTCGTTACTGCTGTACTGTTCTGGCTGGTAAAGTTATTTAGTGTCCATCAAAGCACATTTTTTGTTCTGGGTTGAAATACAATTCCCAATTTAGCAATTTCATGATTTAGTGGTTTCTGCTGTATCAGAGCTATTTGAAATCTATCCCTAAAAGGGTATATAATATTCAAGGTGCACATAGGGTCATTCAGAATAACTTTACACACAAGCTACTGTGCATTTCCAAGTCTAATTCCGTCAGTAAATCTATACCTGTCACCCAGCGCCTAAATACTAGGCCTCAAATTTATATCCCGCTAAATCTGTCGTTACTGCTGTACTGTTCTGGCTGGGCAAGTTATTTAGTGTCCGTCAAAGCACATTTTTTGTTCTGGGTTGAAATACAATTCCCAATTTAGCAATTTCATGATTTAGTGGTTTCTGCTGTATCAGAGCTATTTGAAATCTATCCCTAAAAGGGTATATAATATTCAAGGTGCACATAGGATCATTCAGAATAACTTCACACACACGCTACTGTGCATTTCCAAGTCTAATTCCGTCAGTAAATCTATACCTGTCACCCAGCGCCTAAATACTAGGCCTCAAATTTATATCCCGCTAAATCTGTCGTTACTGCTGTACTGTTCTGGCTGGGCAAGTTATTTAGTGTCCGTCAAAGCACATTTTTTGTTCTGGGTTGAAATACAATTCCCAATTTAGCAATTTCCTAATTTAGTGGTTTCTGCTGTATCAGAGCTATTTGAAATCTATCCCTAAAAGGGTATATAATATTCAAGGTGCACATAGGGTCATTCAGAATAACTTCACACACACGCTACTGTGCATTTCCAAGTCTAATTCTGTCAGTAAATCTATACCTGTCACCCAGCGTCTAAATACTAGGCCTCAAATTTATATCCCGCTAAATCTGTCGTTACTGGTGTACTGTTCTGGCTGGGCAAGTTATTTAGTGTCCGTCAAAGCACATTTTTTGTTCTGGGTTGAAATACAATTCCCAATTTAGCAATTTCCTAATTTAGTGGTTTCTGCTGTATCAGGCCTACTTTAAATACATCCCTAAAAGGGTATATAATATTCAAGGTGCACATAGGGTCATTCAGAATAACTTCACACACACGCTACTGTGCATTTCCAAGTCTAATTCTGTCAGTAAATCTATACCTGTCACCCAGCACCTAAATACTAGGCCTCAAATTTATATTCAGCTGAATTTGAATACAATACATTGGGCCAAATAATATTTTTGTTGTTGTGGTGAACGATAACAATGAGGAAAACATCTAGTAAGGGACGCGGACGTGGACATGGTCGTGGTGGTGTTAGTGGACCCTCTGGTGCTGGGAGAGGACGTGGCCGTTCTGCCACATCCACACGTCCTAGTGTACCAACTACCTCAGGTCCCAGTAGCCGCCAGAATTTACAGCGATATATGGTGGGGCCCAATGCCGTTCTAAGGATGGTAAGGCCTGAGCAGGTACAGGCATTAGTCAATTGGGTGGCCGACAGTGGATCCAGCACGTTCACATTATCTCCCACCCAGTCTTCTGCAGAAAGCGCACAGATGGTGCCTGAAAACCAACCCCATCAGTCTGTCACATCACCCCCATGCATATCAGGGAAACTGTCTGAGCCTCAAGTTATGCAGCAGTCTCTTATGCTGTTTGAAGACTCTGCTGGCAGGGTTTCCCAAGGGCATCCACCTAGCCCTTCCCCAGCGGTGGAAGACATAGACTGCACTGACGCACAACCACTTATGTTTCCTGATGATGAGGACATGGGAATACCACCTCAGCATGTCTCTGATGATGACGAAACACAGGTGCCAACTGCTGCGTCTTTCTGCAGTGTGCAGACTGAACAGGAGGTCAGGGATCAAGACTGGGTGGAAGACGATGCAGGGGACGATGAGGTCCTAGACCCCACATGGAATGAAGGTTGTGCCACTGACTTTCACAGTTCGGAGGAAGAGACCGAGCCAACAGCGTAGCAAAAGAGGGAGCAGTGGGCAAAAGCAGGACACCCGCCGCCAAGAGACTCCGCCTGCTACTGACCGCCGCTATCTTGGACCGAGCACCCCTAAGGCAGCTTCAAGGAGTTCCCTGGCATGGCACTTCTTCAAACAATGTGCTGACGACAAGACCTGAGTGGTTTGCACGCTGTGCCATCAGAGCCTGAAGCGAGGCATTAACGTTCTGAACCTTAGCACAACCTGCATGACCAGGCACCTGCATGCAAAGCATGAACTGCAGTGGAGTAAACACCTTAAAAACAAGGAAGTCGCTCAGGCTCCCCCTGCTACCTCTTCTGCTGCTGCCGCCTCGGCCTCTTCTGCTGCTGCCGCCTCGGCCTCTTCCTCCGCCTCTGGAGGAACGTTGGCACCTGCCGCCCAGCAAACAGGGGATGTACCACCAACACCACCACCACCTCCGTCACCAAGCGTCTCAACCATATCACACAGCAGCATTCAGCTCTCCATCTCACAAACATTTGAGAGAAAGCGTAAATTCCCACCTAGCCACCCTCGATCCCTGGCCCTGAATGCCAGCATTTCTAAACTACTGGCCTATGAAATGCTGTCATTTAGGCTGGTGGACACAGACAGCTTCAAACAGCTCATGTCGCTTGCTGTCCCACAGTATGTTGTTCCCAGCCGCCACTACTTCTCCAAGAGAGCCGTGCCTTCCCTGCACAACCAAGTATCCGATAAAATCAAGTGTGCACTGCGCAACGCCATCTGTGGCAAGGTCCACCTAACCACAGATACGTGGACCAGTAAGCACGGCCAGGGACGCTATATCTCCCTAACTGCACACTGGGTAAATGTAGTGGCAGCTGGGCCCCAGGCAGAGAGCTGTTTGGCGCACGTCCTTGCGCCGCCAAGGATCACAGGGCAACATTCTTTGCCTCCTGTTGCCTTCTCCTCCTACTCGGCTTCCTCCTCCTCTTCTTACACCTGCTCATCCAGTCAGCCACACACCTTCACCACCAACTTCAGCACAGCCCGGGGTAAACGTCAGCAGGCCATTCTGAAATTCATATGTTTGGGGGACAGGCCCCACACCGCACAGGAGTTGTGGCAGGGTATAGAACAACAGACCGACGAGTGGTTGCTGCCGGTGAGCCTCAAGCCCGGCCTGGTGGTGTGTGATAATGGGCGAAATCTCGTTGCAGCTCTGGGACTTGCCGGTTTGACGCACATCCCTTGCTTGGCGCATGTGCTGAATTTGGTGGTGCAGAAGTTCATTCACAACTACCCCGACATGTCAGAGCTGCTGCATAAAGTGCGGGCCGTCTGTTCGCGCTTCCGGCGTTCACATCCTGCCGCTGCTCGCCTGTCTGCGCTACAGCGTAACTTTGGCCTTCCCGCTCACCGCCTCATATGCAGCGTTACAATACCACTTCTATGTCTCCTTGAGAAAACACTTAGGGCGATGATGGAAGAGGAGGTGGTCCAGGAGGAGGAGGAGGAGGAGGAGGAAGAGGGGTCATTTTTAGCACTTTCAGGCCAGTCTCTACAAAGTGACTCAGAGGGAGGTTTTTTGCAACAGCAGAGGCCAGGTACAAATGTGGCCAGCCAGGGCCCACTACTGGAGGACGAGGAGGACGAGGATGAGGAGGAGGTGGAGGAGGATGAGGATGAAGCATGGTTACAGCGGGGTGGCACCCAACGCAGCTCGGGCCCATCACTGGTGCGTGGCTGGGGGGAAAGGCAGGACGATGACGATACGCCTCCCACAGAGGACAGCTTGTCCTTACCCCTGGGCAGCCTGGCACACATGAGCGACTACATGCTGCAGTGCCTGCGCAATGACAGCAGAGTTGCCCACATTTTAACGTGTGCGGAGTACTGGGTTGCCACCCTGCTGGATCCACGCTACAAAAACAATGTGCCCACCTTACTTCCTGCACTGGAGCGTGATAGGAAGATGCGCGAGTACAAGCGCACGTTTGTAGACACGCTACTTAGAGCATTCCCAAATGTCACAGGGGAACAAGTGGAAGCCCAAGGCCAAGGCAGAGGAGGAGCAAGAGGTCACCAAGGCAGCTGTGTCACGGCCAGCTCCTCTGAGGGCAGGGTTAGCATGGCAGAGATGTGGAAAAGTTTTATCAACACGCCACAGCTAACTGCACCACCACCTGATACGCAACGTGTTAGCAGGAGGCAACATTTCACTAATATGGTGGAACAGTACGTGTGCATACCCCTCCACGTACTGACTGATGGTTCGGCCTCATTCAACTTCTGGGTCTCTAAATTGTCCATGTGGCCAGAGCTAGCCTTTTATGCCTTGGATGTGCTGGCCTGCCCGGCGGCCAGCGTTTTGTCTGAACGTGTATTCAGCACGGCAGGGGGCGTCATTACAGACAAACGCAGCCGCCTGTCTACAGCCAATGTGGACAAGCTGACGTTCATAAAAATGAACCAGGCATGGATCCCACAGGACCTGTCCGTCCCTTGTCCAGATTAGACATTAACTACCTCCCCTTAACCATATATTATTGTACTCCAGGGCACTTCCTCATTCAATCCTATTTTTATTTTCATTTTACCATTATATTGCGAGGCTACCCAAAGTTGAATGCACCTCTCCTCTGTCTGGGTGCCGGGGCCTAAATATATGCCAATGGACTGTTCCAATGTTGGGTGACGTGATGCCTGATTCTCTGCTATGACATGCAGACTAATTCTCTGCTGACATGAAGCCAGATCCTCTGTTACGGGACCTCTCTCCTCTGCCTGGGTGCTGGGCCTAAATTTATGAAAATGGACTGTTGCAGTGGTGGGTGACGTGAAGCCTGATTCTCTGCTATGATATGAAGACTGATTCTCTGCTGACATGAAGCCAGATTGTCTGTTACGGGACCTCTCTCCTCTGCCTGGGTGCTGGGCCTAAATATCTGACAATGGACTGTTGCATTGGTGGCTGACGTGAAGCCTGATTCTCTGCTATGATATGAAGACTGATTCTCTGCTGACATGAAGCCAGATTGTCTGTTACGGGACCTCTCTTCTCTGCCTGGGTGCTGGGCCTAAATTTATGAAAATGGACTGTTGCAGTGGTGGGTGACGTGAAGCCTGATTCTCTGCTATGACATGAAGACTGATTCTCTGCTGACATGAAGCCAGATTGTCTGTTACGGGACCTCTCTCCTCTGCCTGGGTGCTGGGCCTAAATTTATGAAAATGGACTGTTGCAGTGGTGGGTGACGTGAAGCCTGATTCTCTGCTATGACATGAAGACTGATTCTCTGCTGACATGAAGCCAGATTGTCTGTTACGGGACCTCTCTCCTCTGCCTGGGTGCTGGGCCTAAATTTATGAAAATGGACTGTTGCATTGGTGGCTGACGTGAAGCCTGATTCTCTGCTATGATATGAAGACTGATTCTCTGCTGACATGAAGCCAGATTGTCTGTTACGGGACCTCTCTCCTCTGCCTGGGTGCTGGGCCTAAATATCTGACAATGGACTGTTGCATTGGTGGCTGACGTGAAGCCTGATTCTCTGCTATGATATGAAGACTGATTCTCTGCTGACATGAAGCCAGATTGTCTGTTACGGGACCTCTCTCCTCTGCCTGGGTGCTGGGCCTAAATTTATGAAAATGGACTGTTGCAGTGGTGGGTGACGTGAAGCCTGATTCTCTGCTATGACATGAAGACTGATTCTCTGCTGACCTGAAGCCAGATTCTCTGTTACGGGACCTCTCTCCTCTGCCTGGGTGCTGGGCCTAAATATCTGACAATGGACTGTTGCATTGGTGGCTGACGTAAAGCCTGATTCTCTGCTATGACATGAAGACTGATTCTCTGCTGACATGAAGCCAGATTCTCTGTTACGGGACCTCTCTCCTCTAACTGGGTGCCGGGGCCTAAATATCTGAGAATGGACTGTTCCAGTGGTGGGTGACGTGAAGCCAGATTCTCTGCTATGGGACCTCTCTCCAATTGATTTTGGTTAATTTTTATTTATTTAATTTTTATTTTAATTCATTTCCCTATCCACATTTGTTTGCAGGGGATTTACCTACATGTTGCTGCCTTTTGCAGCCCTCTAGCTCTTTCCTGGGCTGTATTACAGCCTTTTTAGTGCCGAAAAGTTCGGGTCCCCATTGACTTCAATGGGGTTCGGGTTCGGGACGAAGTTCGGATCGGGTTCGGATCCCGAACCCGAACATTTCCGGGAAGTTCGGCCGAACTTCTCGAACCCGAACATCCAGGTGTCCGCTCAACTCTAGCTGTGTATAATGGCGGGATAGCGGATGTCCCTCAAATTTTTTATGTATGTTTCTCACATGTTCTCCAATTCTTATTTTGAGTAGTCTCTTTGTCCTACCCACATATATTTTCTGGCAGGGGCATTTTATGTAATATATTACTCCTGCCGTATTGCAAGTCATATAGTGGTTAAGTTTGAAGGTAGAATCTTTTGTCTTTATTTCTGCTATTGGACCTTTAATGGATTTATTAGTCAGTTTGCAGTTTGCGCACAGTTTGCATGGAAAAAATCCCTTCTTCAAGCTGCATTTATTTGTAGGTGATTTTTTTGTTGCAGTGGCGGAGGGTGCCACTATATTGGAAAGGTTGGGGGCCTTCTTAAATATGAATTTTGGGAGCGCTGTCATCATTTCTCCAATTTGTTTATCTTGTTTTAATATTTCCCAATGCCTTTTTATGATCTTTTTGAAGGTAGACGCACCTTCGCTATAGTTACTGATAATAGGGATTATGTGTGGGTTATTTTCATTTGTCATTTTCTCAACCTGTTTGTTCTGCAGTAGCGCGCATTGGTCCAAGTTATTGATTTGGTCTGTAATTGGTGTCAATTTTCTTATATCATACCCCTTATCTAGAAATTTCTCATTAAGTTTCTGTACTTCGTCTTTGTAATCTTTGACGTTAGTACAATTTCTCCTAGCACGTATCTATTGACTGCGTGGAATGTTGTTGAGCCAAATGGGTAGGTGGCAACTATTCAAGGGTATGAAGCTGTTCGTATTGGTGGGTTTATGATAGGTTTTTGTTAAAATTGAGCCCTCTGAGATGGAGATGGTTAGGTCCAGAAAGTTAATCTGGGTCCTGCTCCAGATGGGACTAAAATTCAGATAAAAGTCATTTTTATTTAAGTTCATTAAAAATTGTTCCAGTAAAAGTTCATCTCCCTTCCATATAAAAATCACGTAGTCTATAAAACGTTTCCATAGGACCAGATTCCCACCGATCCCGCCCGAGGTCTGGTAGGTTAGCTCCTCCCATTGACCCATGTACAGGTTTGCGAACTCGGTGCAAATCTGGTCCCCATCGCGGTCCCCCACGTCTGCAAGTAAAAATCGGATCCATTCTTAAAATAATTGTGCTTCAAAATAAAAGTGATACAGTCACCGATAAAACTAATTTGATTCTCTGGCATCACGCCACCTTTCCTCAGAAAGTGTTCTGTTGCCTCTCTTCCTTTTTCGTATTCGATGACTGTATAGAGTGAGATCACTTCCAGGGTTCCTAAAATTGAATCATCTTTCCATTCAATCTCCTTCAAGATTTGTAGGATGTGTTTGGTATCTTTAAGGTAAGCGGGTAATTTTTGTACATAGGGCTGTAATAGGACGTCTACATATTTTGATAAATTGGATGTTAATCCATCAATTCCTGAGATTATAGGCCTTCCAGGCAGATTGGTTTTACTCTTATGGATCTTTGGCCGGTAGTAAAAGATTGGGATCCTAGGATTCTGGTTATTAATGTACGTCGCTTCCTCTGTTGTTAGAATGCCTTTTAGTTTGCCATTTTTCACTAGAATATTTAGTTTCTTCTTATAGGAGTCTGTCGGATTCATTTGGAGTTTCCTGTATGTTTTTGTATCAGATAGTAGGCGCACACATTCTCGATGGTAAGCCTCTTGTTCCAGTATTACTATACTACCCCCCTTGTCGGCTGGCCTAATGATTATTCCGTTATTGGTTTGTAGTGTTTGTATGGCTTTTAGTTCGCCCTTACGTAGATTCCCTGGGCCTCTCCTCCTGTGTGGGTTAATTTTACGCAAGTCCCGGGTCACTAGGGTTTGGAAGGTGCGTATGGCATCACAGTATTCACCAATAGGGTTAAAGTTGGATTTTTGTTTCAATGCCGTGTGAATAAAACGTCTAGTACATGTTGGTTCCTGGTTAGTATTAGTATAGTCTGCATATTCATTGCCATCATCTTTGTCATTATTATTTGTAGCTGTTTGTTTTTTTATGTTTTTTCTGTTTATTATCCCTATTGTCCACTTTAGTTTTAGGTGGTGGTCTTTCCTTGTTATGCTTATTTTTTGGGGTAGTGTTCTCTTTCGGGGTTCCATCTTTTTTCAAGAAGGTATTTTTTAGAAAGTATTTTTTAAGGGCTAGTTTGCGGGTAAATTTTCTTATGCCAATGAAGGCATTGAATGGGCAAAATTTTGATGATGGGGCAAATTTCAGACCTTTGTCTAATAGTTTAGTTTCATCCCTATTTAGTGTGTATGAACTTAGGTTACAGATATTCTGGCCTTTTGGGTCCTGTAGTTGTGTTTTTCTTGTCAATCCTTTCCCCCTTCTCCCTCTTTGGTTTTTTTTCTTTTTGCCGGTGCCTTTGCGTGAAAAAAAATCCTTATTCACAGTTTTCTTTATTATCTTCTTATTTTCATCCTTTTTGGTAGTGGTTTCATTAGTTTTGGTATGTGCGTTACTTCTTCTCCTATTCCATGTGGTCTTTTCCCTTTGTTCCTCCCCTATGTGTGGGTCAGGTGATTTTTCATGTATTTGTATGTCCCTGGTTATAATTTGGGTCTTCAGGGTCTCATTGGGTGCTTCTATATTCGTGTCATCATCAATGGGTAGAATTTCAAATCTGTTTTCCATTATAATGCAGCCATTTTTATGGGTGTCAATCTCATTGTCAGTTGGTCTTCGTGTATGCGCCCTTTGTGGGGGGAGGGGTTGGGTTGGGTTAATTGGTACTTGTTCCTGAGGGTTATCATCCTCTGAGCTGTTTTCATGGGTGGAGATATTTTCTAGTGTGTAATCGCATATTGTATCATCAATGGTGTTATAATCCGAGCCACTTCTGTTTGGTGATCCTCCTGTATTGTATTTTGTTTGATCTTTCCTATTACTTGGCAAATCATTATTGCTTGTATCCTCATTCTTTGGCAGATCCCTATTATGTTTTTTTTTTTTTTTTTTTTTTTACAATTTCCTCCTCTTTTGTTTTAATTCTTATATTTACTGATTTTAGAGATCCTTATGATTTCTGGGTGGTCTTTGTATGGTCTTATTCTATCGAATAATCCCATAATTTCTTGATTGTTTTTCCTTAGGGAAATTTTCCTTTTTGTTATAATGAAGGATACGTTTTTTTTCGAGAATTTGTGGAAGAGGTCATCCCATTCTTTCAAGTTGTCGCTATCTCCTAGGTCCCCATTAAGTGCCTTAGTAATTTTCAGACCTTTTGGTACAGTATCGTGTCTGAGGTAGTTTTCCAGGGAGGCTACCTCCCAGAGATCCCTCATTTCTTTAATCAACAGTCTCTCCAGTTGTTTAACACAATGTATTGCTTCTGTGATCATATCCTGTGGGGGGTCATCTTCAATGTTCCGGTCTTTATGGGGATTGAAAAAGCTCTGTACCAGTTGAATTCTTAGTCTCCGGTCACCCCATAATTCAGTCATGGTTAAGAAAGCCAAAGATGTATATTAGGAGTTTTTAGTATAAAATTTTAGAGATCCAAGGTGTATATTTGGGTTTTTATAAAATATATAATTTAGTATGGTTAAGTTATATTTTAGTTTGATATTTATAGTTATGATGCTTTGATAGTTTCCTTTAATATCTATTGTCAATGGTTAATAGGGGAATAGTCAGGAGGTGTTGCGGGTTTGCTGCAAGGTGTGCACGCAGCACAGTAAAAAGAGGTATCTAGAATATATATAATAGCCCACCCGCGCTCCCAAGCACTCTCAGGACTCGGTATCCATCGGATGATCGCAGCTAGCATCCCTGCCACAGTCTGCTGCTGTGACTGTTGAATTTACAATATCATCAAGGTCTGATTTCAGGGTAAGAAATCGGAGTAGGGACCTGCGCAGATCTAGATACCTATATGGGTTAGAGGTGATTGATGTATGTATCAAAGAAGCGTCACTGTGAATAATGTTCCAAGTGATTACCTGCTTCAAATAGCGATCTATGTATCAAGGAAGCGTTACTATGAATAAGGTTCCAAGTAATTACCTGCTTCAAATAGCGATCTGTCCAGAGATGTCTCTGGACAGATCGCTATTTGAAGCAGGTAATCACTTGGAACCTTATTCATAGTAACGCTTCCTTGATACATAGATCGCTATTTGAAGCAGGTAATCACTTGGAACATTATTCACAGTGACGCTTCTTTGATACATACATCAATCACCTCTAACCCATATCAGGGCTCCAGATGGTGACCAAAATGGTCGCCAATGCGACTTAGAACTGCTAAATGGCGACAAGACTTTGTAGTCTTGTTGCCATTTGCGCCTAGACCCTCCGCTCGCTGCTCTGCCTCTAAGAAAAAAAAAAGGCTTTCATCCAGCAGACAGACACACGCTGCAGACGTCTGCTGGGTGAAGATCCGCCCCTCAGATTACCCGGCATAGAGGGTGGGCGTGGCTTGGGTTGCCGCATCTTGTGCTCCCGCTTCCAGCAGTCTGGCAAGTTTTGGAGTTGAGTCTGTGCTGCCGCTGAGCTGCTGGAGACATTTCAACTAGGGCTGCACAGTCCACGGCTGATAACATGAGGCGAGTCACCCGTATGCCGATTTATTAGTGTGTTTTATAGGACTGGGTCCTTATGGGGTCACAAGGAGAAGGCAGAGATCCGTAAGAACAAGTATAAACACTGGCTGTGCTGCTTTAACACTCGCTGTCCTGGTTTGCATAGCACTGCCGGGGTCGCATAGCATTATATTGATTTATGATGCTATGTGACCCTTAGAGGTCTGGAATGTACTGGATAACACTGACCTATTGCGGTCAGTGTTATCCAATACATTCCTGAACTGTAAGGGTTACAAAGCATCATAAATCAATATAATGCTATGCGACCCCGGCAGTACAGAGCTCCTGCAGACAGACTCCGGTGTGAAACCAGCGCAATCCTATCAATGCACAGACTAGTAACCATTTCTGATCATAAATCATATAATCTATTCCCCTTATTTCACAAGACCAGTATTCATTTCCACATAGGGAATAGCAATCGGATGTCAACCTTCCCGTCAGTCCGTGTTACTGCTGGCAGAATGATGAAACAATGGGACTCCCCAGGCCTAGGGGTTCGCTCAGCAGTCCCAAGGCACACAGATTGACAAGGAGAGATTCCCGCCTATACTGCGCACGTTCTAGAAAAGTTCCCGCCTATACTGCGCACGTTCTAGAAAAGGACGGCGATGTCCGTGCACGGCTCCTTACTGACACGGGGGTGATGGGCAGAGAGCCCTTAACTGCTCCTTTCTGTGCCAAAGACATGTGGTAGAGTTAAAAAGAGGGAAAATGGCACTGAAGCAGCCTATAAGGTGTTAAGCACAGGCTAGTTCAGCTGCCAGAGGAGGTCCCCTAGCTTTCCTATATCTCTGCTTGCTGGCAGTGAATGGAAACCTTTAAGGTTGACATTCACAGACTGAATGTCCATGTCCAGCCACAGTTACACAGTGAGCAGCACTAGAATATAGGCAATCTTTCCTCAAGAAACAACAGCAAACAAGAGGTTTTCATTCACTGACCGGCAAGCAGAGGGGTTGAGAATAAAGAGTAAAGCTTGTGTATAATAATACTGGTTTGAAACCCCTTAAAGAAAAATATAAAAATTACTCCTTAAAGGGTTTGGATACACTAATTTCTGGACCTCTGAGACTGGCAGGACCTTTGTTGGTGACCATACTTGCCTGATGCCCAGTGCGGGGTCCCGGCTCGTTTGCTCCCCAGCCTTTGTTGCTTGTCTTGAGTCCCTTCATGAAAACCTCCTATTTGACGGCGTTACAGCCAATGACTGACCACTGTTTCCCGTGCATTATGTTAAATGGTCATGTAATGCAAGGGGAGCAGATCTCCACCATGGCCAGAGATTGTCTTGATGCCACTGCAGCCAAACATTTTCATGGAGAAACCCAAGACAAGCAGTGGAGGCCGGGAAGCGAATGAGCCAGGACCCAGCACCTAGGGATTACCAACGCGAATCTGGCTAGTCTGACAGGTCATGGAAATGAGTGTACAACTCCTTAAACTGCATGGGCTGTAGCTTAGAAAACCCCATGCTCCTAAGCATCCCAGCTATATTATATGTATTTTAAATTTGACGAATAAAAATTTCATTTGGCTCCTAAATTTTTCAGGTTAGGAGCCAATGGCTCCTTGATATATTTTTTTGTCTGGAGCACTGCATATAGGTATCTAGATCTGCGCAGGTCCCTACTCTGATTTCTTACCCTGAAATCAGACCTTGATGATATTGTAAATTCAACAGTCACAGCAGCAGACTGTGGCAGGGATCCTAGCTGTGATCATCAGACGGATACCGAGTCCTGAGAGTGCTTGGGAGCGTGGGTGGGCTATTATATATATTCTGATTACTGGAGAGATGTCTGTACTGACCCCTGATATATTTAAACATAGTTATTAGATCTCCCCTCAGTCGTCTTTTTTCTAAAGCGAATAACCCTAATTTTGATAATCCTTCTGGGTACTGTAGTCCACTCATTCCAGTTATTACTTTAGTTGCCCTCCTCTGAACCCTCTCCAGCTCTGCTATGTCTGCCTTGTTCACAGGAGCCCAGAACTATACACAGTACTCCATGACTAGTGATTTGTAAAGTGGTAGGACTATGTTCTCATCATGGGCAGCTATGCCCCTTTTGATGCAACCCATTATCTTATTGGCCGTGGCAGCAGCTGCCTGACACTGGTTTCTACAGCTCAGTTTTCTGTTTACTAAAATTCCTAAGTCCTTTTCCATGTCAGTGTTAACCAGGATTTTACCATTTAGTATGTATTGGTGACATGTATTTTGCTTCCCATGTGCATAACTTTACATTTATCAGTGTTAAACCCCATCTGCCACTTATCTGCCCAAGCCTCCAATCTATCCAGATCCCTCTGTAGTAGTATACTGTCCTCATCAGTGTAAATTACTTTACACAGTTTAGTGTCATCTGCGAAAATTGATACTTTACTATGCAAGCCTTCTACAAGATCATTAATAAATATATTGAAGAGAATAGGGCCCAATACTGACCCCTGTGGTACCCCACTAGTGACAGTGACCAAATCTGAGTGTGTACCTTTAAAAACCGCCCTCTGTGTTCTATCAATGAGCCAGTTACTTACCCACATGCAGGCATTTTCTCCCAGTCCAAGCATTCTCATTTTATATACTAACCTTTTATGTGGTACAGTGTCAAATGCTTTAGAGAAGTCAAGATATACAACATCAATTGATTCACCGCAGTCAAGTCTAGAAATTACCTCTTCATAGAAACTGATTAAATTAGTTTGACATGACTGAGATCCCTCATGAAACCATCTGGTTCTGGCTATTTGTCTATTTTAATGTTTTTAAGGTGCCGCTGTAGTTCTTCCTGGGTCAGACAGGACACTTTTAATGGGGAATTTACATTCAGCATTTCATTTAACAGTTTATTTTCCCTTATTTAATAGCTTTGCTTTCTTCTTATCGTTAACTGCAACTCCACACTGTAAAGGGCCGAGACCATCAGATTTATACTTTTTACCATTTATATAAATGAAGAACATTTTAGGGTTAGTTTTACTCTTTGGCAATTAATCTCTCTGTCTCCAGTTTGGCTGCTTTTATTTTGTCTTTTGCATATTCTTTTCACTTAGTTTTTCAATGCTTCCTCGCCACCCTCCTGTTTTAGTAATTGAAATTATTTCTTTACAATGCTATTTATCCACATTGTTTTTTTTTTCTAGTTCCTTACCCTTGTATTCACATAAATTAGAGTTTAGGAGGTTTTTATAAATATTCCATTTTGTGGCTGTATTATTATTTTTGAGGACTATGTCCAAGTTAGGCCAATGGCCTCCCTTAGTTAGGTAAATTTAGCTTTTTTGAAGTTTGGTATTTTTGTGCCTCCCTGAAGAAACACTCTTTTGAATGACAATTGGAAGATTATTATTTTATGGTCACTATTTCCCAGGTGTCCCCCAACCTCCACATCTGTTGTTCTATCAGGTCTAATGGTTAGTACTACGTCCAGAATGGCCATCCCTCTAGTCGGCTCCAGAACTAGT
The DNA here is from genome assembly GCF_014858855.1 of Bufo gargarizans. Classification (NCBI taxonomy): domain Eukaryota; kingdom Metazoa; phylum Chordata; class Amphibia; order Anura; family Bufonidae; genus Bufo; species Bufo gargarizans. The sequence continues at coordinate 140,736,837 of NC_058088.1, forward strand.
TGAGAAAGATAATTGTCTTTGTTTATTGCCAAGAACCTGTTTCCTTTATGATCTACAGGTTTTAGTTTCCCAGTCTATATCTGTGTAGTTGAAGTCCCCCATAATAACAACCTCATTATGACCTTGTCTATCTCGTTCAGTAGTAGATTTTCTTTGGACTCTGGTATATTAGGTGGCTTATCATAAACTCCCATCAGTGACTTCACATGTTCATGTCCCTCACTTATATCTTCCTGGAGTGTGGGCTTTATACAGGACTTTACTCTTTGGTCCTGTACAGTCCATTCTAAACAGACTGTAACCACAGGTTTACAGTCTGTTTAGAATGGACTGTACTCCTCCAACAAGGTTGGAGGAGTGTTTAAACTAGGGAGTGGAGAGGACGATACTTACATTATAGGAGGGGAAGATGTGCAGATAGAGACCTGGGGCTAGGTAATGAAACTAGGGGAGGAATGAAAGCAGGGACTAGAACAGTTAATAAGGAAAGGTGTAAGGTAAAAAAATATACAAAAAAAACTTAATTGTATGTACACTAATGCCAAAAGCCTGACTAATAAAACTGGTGAACGAGAATTAGTAATGTGTGAGGAGGACTATGACATAGAGGGAATAACTGAGACATGGCTGGATGTGGCTCTGACTGGGCAGTAAATGTACAGACATTAGCACCGGCCCTCCCTTCCTCCTCTCTTGGTCTACTGCGCCGCCCCCTTCCGATTACGTCATTAAATGTATTCATAGCACCGGCCCTCCCTTCCTCCTCTCTTGGTCTACTGCGCCGCCCCCTCCCATTACATCATTAAATGCATTCATAGCACCGGCCCTCCCTTCCTCCTCTCTTGTCCTCCGGAAATCCCACGCAGGCGCAGTATCGGTGAGTGCCTGCTCCTGCACGATTCTCCTGTTCCAGAGGGCAACAGTCTCAATATTGTCACTGGGCATGCACTGAGCCCAGTTACATAATCCGAGCGCTGTTGCCTCTGAGAGATTGTAGAGGAGGAAGCGCACAGGATCGGACGAGTTTCTGGCAGTACGCACATAATATTCTATGAAAAAGTGCCCTGAATAAAGAAGTATAGGTCTATATTATACATGTAGGTATATTTATAATGTTTTGTCTATACAAACACCCCCAACTACCAACATATAATTGAAAATAAATGCTGTCCCTACCATATTTCCTGAAATTGAGGACGGAGAAAGTCTTATATCAGAATTGTTAAAAAAAAAAACATCATAAATGAAAAAGGGCAGATTTACGGCAACAGTCAACTTATAATGTCCTTACTGACACATGTACAATTGGTGCTGATTTTAACGTCGAAGGAACTCTCGTGGATACCGGATTTACACATGCAAGTACTCAAACCGACTTTACAATGACCAATTGTGTAATCATATTGAATGAAGATTATACACTAAATACTGCCTACAATCCAAACTTGTCATCAAGTGTATTTGGTTTACCATTTACAGCATCTACTCCTCAATCTGCTAGATTATATACAGGAAGAGATTATGGGGATGAAGTGGCATCACCACTCAAGAAGAGACCCAATTTACATATGGAATTGTTCCCTAATCAGGGATTTGAAGAAAACGAAGACTCTGATATACTGGCGCAAGATGTAACACCAAAAAACATTGTGGATGACTTTGTGAATTTATCAATTGGCTTAGAAGAGGAAGCAGAAAAGAATTTACAACTTGATGAGAATTACATTCCTGACGTTCCAAGCTTCACGAATTCAAATACATTGAACTCAATGGATCTATTATCAGAAACCCAAAACCTTCCTCCACCATTGTTTGTATGTTCAGAAGAAATGGAATTGGCATTAGATCAAAAAATTATTGTATTTGAATCTTGCTTAGACAATCTCCTCCATAAAGTCAAATGTCAATTTGATGTCAATTGTAACAATATGGTCAAACATTATACCAAGAATTACGAAGGCACCTTTATATCTGTCCACGGAATTTGTGCAAAAGGACATAAATTCAAGGTATTTGAAAAAACACTGAGAATCGGACATTATGGAGCTGGCAATTTACTTCTTGCAGCATCAATTTTGTTCAGTATATCAGAAAAAAGCTATTATACACTACGTGCAGAATTAGTATCATTAGGCAAATGAGTATTTTGACCACATCATCCTCTTTATGCATGTTGTCTTACTCCAAGCTGTATAGGCTCGAAAGCCTACTACCAATTAAGCATATTAGGTGATGTGCATCTCTGTAATGAGAAGGGGTGTGGTCTAATGACATCAACACCCTATATCAGGTGTGCATAATTATTAGGCAACTTCCTTTCCTTTGGCAAAATGGGTCAAAAGAAGGACTTGACAGGCTCAGAAAAGTCAAAAATAGTGAGATATCTTGCAGAGGGATGCAGCACTCTTAAAATTGCAAAGCTTCTGAAGCGTGATCATCGAACAATCAAGCGTTTCATTCAAAATAGTCAACAGGGTCGCAAGAAGTGTGTGGAAAAACCAAGGCGCAAAATAACTGCCCATGAACTGAGAAAAGTCAAGCGTGCAGCTGCCAAGATGCCACTTGCCACCAGTTTGGCCATATTTCATAGCTGCAACATCACTGGAGTGCCCAAAAGCACAAGGTGTGCAATACTCACAGACATGGCCAAGGTAAGAAAGGCTGAAAGACGACCACCACTGAACAAGACACACAAGCTGAAACGTCAAGACTGGGCCAAGAAATATCTCAAGACTGATTTTTCTAAGGTTTTATGGACTGATGAAATTAGAGTGAGTCTTGATGGGCCAGATGGCTGGATTGGTAAAGGGCAGAGAGCTCCAGTCCGACTCAGACGCCAGCAAGGTGGAGGTGGAGTACTGGTTTGGGCTGGTATCATCAAAGATGAGCTTGTGGGGCCTTTTTGGGTTGAGGATGGAGTCAAGCTCAACTCCCAGTCCTACTGCCAGTTTCTGGAAGACACCTTCTTCAAGCAGTGGTACAGGAAGAAGTCTGCAAGGTAAGAAAAACATGATTTTCATGCAGGACAATGCTCCATCACACGCGTCCAAGTACTCCACAACGTGGCTCGCAAGAAAGGGTATAAAAGAAGAAAATCTAATGACATGGCCTCCTTGTTCACCTGATCTGAACCCCATTGAGAACCTGTGGTCCATCATCAAATGTGAGATTTACAAGGAGGGAAAACAGTACACCTCTCTGAACAGTGTCTGGGAGGCTGTGGTTGCTGCTGCACGCAATGTTGATGGTGAACAGATCAAAACACTGACAGAATCCATGGATGGCAGGCTTTTGAGTGTCCTTGCAAAGAAAGGTGGCTATATTGGTCACTGATTTGTTTTTGTTTTGTTTTTAAATGTCAGAAATGTATATTTGTGAATGTTGAGATGTTATATTGGTTTCACTGGTAAAAATAAATAATTGAAATGGGTATATATTTGTTTTTTGTTAAGTTGCCTAATAATTATTTACAGTAATAGTCACCTGCACACACAGATATCCCCCTAAAATAGCTAAAAGTAAAAACAAACTAAAAACTACTTCCAAAAATATTCAGCTTTGATATTAATGAGTTTTTTGGGTTCATTGAGAACATGGTTGTTGTTCAATAATAAAATTAATCCTCAAAAATACAACTTGCCTAATAATTCTGCACTCCCTGTAGATACCAAAATAAGTTTCTGTTTCCTGCAATTGATTTGGCTTGGAAAAATGAGAAGTGTAATATAAAATAAGAGATTAAACATAAAAATCTATGCATTGCTGGAGATGGGCAATTTGATAGCCCAGGACACAGTGCAAAATATTGTGTCTACACGATGATGGACACAGTCACTCAGAAGATAGTCGACTTTGAAGTTGTCCAGAGAACACAATGTAATTCATCAATTGCAAAGGAGAAGCATGGTTTTGGTATAGTTTTAGATCGCCTACTTAACGAAAAATTAAAAATTAAAATTTTTGCTTCTGACAGACACGTTGGAATTAGGAAGAAGATGAGGGAAGAATACAAACAAATTAAACATCAGTTTGATGTCTGGCATTACGCCAAGTCAATCCGAAAGAAGCTGACTTCGGCTAGTAGACTTAAGTTTTGCAAGGAAATAACCCCGTGGATTCCGAAGATAATAATGCATTTCTGGTGGAGCATTCAGACTTGTCAAGACAAAAGGAAACTTCTTCAAGAAAAGTGGCTATCATTATTAAATCATATAATTGATCAACACCAGTGGGAAGGAGAATTATATTCAAAATGTTTATATGGAACAATTGAAGAAGAAAGTGAAGAGAAAATGGATGGATAAACCACCATATTTAAACATTAAAAGGATAGTAAATAGCCAGCAGCTCATAAACGATCTTCCACACTTGGTACACAGCTGTCATACCGGTGCATTCGAGAACTTCCATAGCCTGGCATTAAAATATAGAACAAAAAGAATTCACTTTGGCATCGATGGGATGGAAGCCAGGACAAAATTGGCCGCCTTGACACACAACAACAATGTTGGGAGACCACAAGCTGTAGTTAATGTACAAAAGAAAAACACTGAGGCATTAGGCTCAAAGAGAACTGCAATTTTGTTACCAAAAGGTAAAAATTTATGGATTATACGCAAAATGTCGGTAAACTATCTTGAGAATCTGTCTACGGATGTTCTAAAACTAGCTAATGGAAACCTGCATTCAGAGTGGACTTCATAGGCTCCAACATTGCCACCAAATATAAGCAACATGGAGAGACCAAACAAAGAGGACATAAGAAACCAACGTTATAGTAGGATGAGAGGCATTTTACCCTCATGAACTAATTTACGGCGATATTATGTCTGGTTAGACCAATTTATTTACCCTCGATAAATATATATATATTTTTTTTTAAAATTTATGTAATTAAAAAAAATGCTTTTTGTTATAGTGTGTTATGTGATTTATGTTTTTTTCTTATTAATAAAGACATTTTAGTTTACCTTTTTTTGGGAAGTAACATCGAAAAATAAAAGATGTTTGAAAAAGCACAAATCGAATTATTACGTTATGTTAGGTGGTGACAGGAGTCATCTATGAGGGGAGATATGTGTCACCAAGAATGTTGCCGGCAGCATTCTAAAGCGGCATGCTTAGCATGAATGTGCCACCAAGATGCCCATCCTTGGTGGAGTAAAAGCTATGCATCAACCGATATAGATTTTTAAGGGCTGATACAGATAAAGATAATCTATGAACTTTAATGGTGATAGCCTATAATTTATAACTATATTAATTAAATTTTCATATTTAAAAAAAAAAGAAATTAGAAAACACAAATGTCCGGTAAACGAATACGTTTATTGGTAACGGATAGATATTTTTTCTTCTAAATCTTTCTTGTACTTTTATAATTAATATTTATTTTTTGGTCATTTGAATTTTTTTTTAAATATTAGCCCCGTTAGGGACTAGAACCCTTGTCCTATTCACCATGATAGAGCTCTGTCAGGGTGAATATGAATTTACACTCTCCCTGCTGCCCTGTGCACACAGCATCTGGGATGTTACCATGGCAGCCAGGGCTTCAGTAGCGTCCTGGCTGCCATGGTAACCGATTGTAGCCCCAGGATTAAACTGCTTTGGCTCCGATCAGAACTTCTACTGAGGAGGAGGGGAGGGGACCCTGTAGCCACTGTAACAAATGATTAATACTTGGGGGCTTGGGTGGGGGGGCTTAATGCGCCACCAATGAAGATACCTCTCTCATTAATTAATATACAGGAGACGGTAGCTGGCTGCAGAATCACATAGCTGGCTCATCACCTCTCTGAGCGTTAGCTGCAATTTGCGGTAGTTAACACCTCATGTGCCGCGGATCGCAGCTACCGCTCATAGAGGTCTGGAGCCAGATATGTCATTCTGCAGCCAGCGACTGCATCCTATATATTAATTAATGAGAGAGGTATCTTCATTGGTGGCGCAGTGGCCACAGCTCCTCCCCTTCTCTTTTCCTCCCTCCTCTAATTGGCTGCAGCGGCACAGGAGGGAGGAAGACACTGCTTCCTTCTCACCTGTGCTGCTGAGGGAACATGTAGAGTGCTATCAGCAGCGCTCTCCTTGTTCCCCAAACATTATTGGTATATCGGCAAAATAGATGCCGATACCAATAACGTTCAAAAACCTGAATATAGAAACATAGTACATAAGGCCGAAAAAAGACACCTGTCCATCCAGTTCGGCCCGCCATCCCGCAAGTCGATCCAGAGGAAGGCAAAAAAACTCTGTGAGGTCGAAGTCAATTTTCCTCACGATATGGGACGATAATATAGGTAAAACCGATAATCGCTGGATCCATGGTAAAATACCTAGTCTAGCTATCAAATAAGTTAGCTGGACATAGAAAATAGATAGTGTAGCTAGTTCTGGGTGGGCTTTTACTGTGAACAGGCAATGTGTTGGGTGGGTGCCAAGTTCCAGTCCATGACTTGAGGCATGCTCATGTCCAGGGATCCTATTTAATCCTGCTGCTGGATCTTGTGGTGTGTCTCAGTCTGGAGAAAAGTCAGACAGTGTGAGGTAACACTGTCAGAGTCTGCTACGACTGCTTGATCCGCCCGCAATCAGGATGTACTTGTACTTTTGAAGAAAAAGACTAAATAAATAGGAATTTTGTAGTACATTTTAGTGTCCCTGCCCCTGTACACTGGTCAAGTGAGTACAGTTCTCCACAGTAAATAAAGCAAATCTTCAGAATAATGTATAATTAGGTTTATTGAAAAACAATAGTCAATTATTATAATAAACATATTTTAATTATATTGAAAACATTTAAAAATGTGTTTTTATTCTAAAGCCATAAACTCAGCAGGGTAATCCGATCTTTCTTTAAAACCAAGTATTCATCCTCTGGGTCTGGGAAATTTATCCTTACAAGATGAACTAAACAAGATGGTATTGGTTTCCGATTTCCAACACCTAGGTAACCATGCACCCAACTTGTGAAATAATGGTATGCGGTCTTACGCCATTGCCTATAGAAAATATAATTATAATTATTATCTTTTTTAAATTTAGTTAAATTTGTCATTTAGGTCTTAATATTCTCATGCGAGTTAGGGTACTTTCACACTTGCATTGTTTGATTCCGTCAGGCAGTTCCATTGCCCGAACTGCATGCCTGATCTGGCAAACTGTATGGAAAAGGCATGTCATTATTCTCAATGATCAGGCATTTTTGTCAGACTAATCAGGATCCCGATTAGTCTAAAAAATGCATGATCAGTCAGAATAATGCATTGCAATACCGGATCCGTCTTTCCGGAGTCATCCGTCTAAACGGACCAGGCATTTACTTTTTTTTAGCTTTGTTCCGTGCAGACCGGAACGACGGACCCGGAATTCCGTTATTTTGAATGCCAGATCCGGTACTAATACATTTTTTTAGGAAAATATACTGGATCCAGCATTCAGACAAGTCTTCAGTTTTTTTCCACGGAGATTAAACCGTAGCATGCTACGATTTTTTGTTTTGCCTGATCAGTCAAAATGACAGAACTCAGGACGTCCTGATGCATCATGAACGGATTACTATCCTTTCAGAATACATAGGGATATGTCTGTTCAGTTCTCTTCCGGATTTGAGCCCCTGTCACAGAACTCTATTCCGTAAAAATAAAAAAAATATTATGAAAGTACCATTAGAGATTAATTAACATTTATTTAGTCTGATATTGTCTTCAGTTCTAAGAAAAACTAAACTATTATTTTTGTTTAAAAAAAAAATATAGAGCAGTCTTCGTGTGATCCACAAATCAGCGTGATTCATGAAATGCAAAAAATCTAACATTTTGTGGATTATCAAAAATGAAAAGAAAAAAAAGGGGATTGGTTTAATGAAATTCCTCGAATTCTGGAGTATTTATGAATACAAACAGAAACAATATTCATATAAGAGAGGTATATATTAGTTTCAGTTTGAATCAAAATATTTACCTGTTCAGATCCCTAGCCGAAGGTGGGTTCATAACTTGCCCTACGGCACGTAAGTTTATATTTATAAGGTCTTCTCTTTGGCAGTATAAATTAAAATACTCATGAAGCATTATACATCCATTGTCCACTATAAAAGGTTCTGCGTTTTGAATCTCTTTGCAACATATAGACTCCACATAGCTTGGCATAATATGACATCTAGAACAGGTGCACCAATTAGTGTGGCCTACACGATTATCCTCAGGCTCTAGATCGAACTCAATATATTTTTCATTTTAACTTCTAGTTGGATTGTCTGGGAAGCATTCCATGTTCAATTGGTTACTGTATTTATGACATAATTCAGAAAGAAGTGTAGAAATCTGAAAATTAAAAATAAAAATTATAAACTAAATATTAATTTATGAAAATTTTATTCTAGTGAAAAAAAGGTTTTTAAATAATGTTGTCGACTAAGAAAGTTCAATTACATACAAATTTTATTATGTATTTTATTAAAATAATTTAAAATTTCTGTTAGATTGGTTGACAAGGATCAGAGCAAGACTATTAAATATGCCCATGACCCCTTAACGTCAACGAATTCAGAGATGTGCGTAAGCAGGGGCGTAGCTATAAATGGTTGAAGATGTAGTACTCGCAACTGTACACCAGATGATAATGGCACAGGGATTAGAGTGCTAAAGTTGCTGCAGTTTGGTGGCGGGGGCGCTTCTCTTAAGCAGACGCCATGTAGAGCGGTCAGGATCCGCCCCCTCTTTAGTAGTGTATTCTAATCTTTGATCCGGTAACAGGCAGTGCGGTTAGCGCTCACTTAATGACGTCTGGCTCCTGCGCTGCCTATTGGGAGTAGAGGGAACGTGATGTTAATGAGTAAGTGCCACCCGCACTGCTTATTAACGGAGATTATAGTAAGGTACCTTAGTAAATAAATTAGGCTAATCTAAAGTTAAACTTATAGATTTTAGTTAATAAATATATATTACTATGAGTGCTGGGGAACCCAGTATATTCTAAACACCATGCTAATGTCCCCGTCAGGATGGTAATGCATGTTATTTAGAATGTACCATTGGATTGGAGGTTTCGCAATCTCAATAAGATCGCGAAAAAATTGATTGGAACTAATATTTTTACTCCCTGGCAAGCGAACCCATTACCATGGGAATGCCTGGGGATTCGAATATACCATTGCATCTGCGAATACCCTCCGTATTAGACGACCCCCTACTTACGAAAACAATTTGAATTTTTATAAAATAGTCTTAAACGTTACTTAACCTCCTCCGGACCGCCTAACGGACGGATGCGTCCTGGAGGCGGTCGATTCATTCCTCCTGGACGCATCCGTGCGTCGTCTCGCGAGACGCGAGATTTTGGTCTGAGCCGGCCCGCGCATGCGCATTGCGGGCCAGCAAAAGTTAAAGAAAAATTTCGTCACCAGCCTGCCAGCCAATGATCGTTGCTGGCAGGCTGGCGATTTTTAAAATCTGAAATCAGAAGCCATCTACCACATTATATTTATAAATATAAGGTGTTGAATGGCTTCCCTGCTCCTCTGCTGGTCCTTTTGGTCGGTTGGTCTCAGCAGAGGAGTAGGCATCACAGTGAGTAGCACCAAACACTACACCTTAGCCCCAGATCACCCCCAGCACCCCAATTAACCCCTTGATCACCCCCTTCTTGCCCCTGTTAATCACATAGTTATAGGGAAAAAAGTGATCAGTGTAAACTGTCACTTTTTTTTTTTTCACTGGTATTGACCGTTAGGTTTTAGGATAGTTTAGGCCCCTTGGTTAGGTAGTTAGCGATCGTTTAGCGCCCAGCCCACCGCACCGCAGTCACTTAGTCGCTGATTAGCGTATCGCTAATCAGCATTTGTACTTTTATAGTATCTATAAGTGATCAAAACTGATCACAGTTAGATCTATAATAGTATTAGTGTCACCTTAGCTCGCCCTCCACCCAAAACGCAGTGTTTGCCCGATCAGGCCTGATCGGTCGCCCACACGTACGTTCACCCACGCCCGCCTCGCCGCAGTGACAAAAAATATATATTTTTTGATCACTGCACAATCACTTTACAAGCGCTGCGGCGATAAAAAAAAATCAGTTTTGATATTTTTTATCAATCGCAGCGGCCTCCAGTAATTTGCTAGCTTCTTGGGTAGTCTCAGAGAATACCCCTAAATTTAGTAGTCCAAATGTCAAACAGGGGGTATTCTTCTGAAGAGGCCTACAGGCTTCTGACCCAGTCGGATGAGGAATGGGAACCCTCATCTGATGACTCTAGCGGGTCAGAATATGAACCTGTAGAAAGCAGTGGCAGTCTGACCCAAAGTTCGGACGAAAAGGTTGAGGTCCCTGATAGCACCAGGCGTACCCGGCCCTGTGTCGCTAGACCACAGGTTGCGCAGGATCCACTTCAAGGGCAGCAGAGTGGGGCTGGCGCTGAAAGGGCACCAGAAGGGCAGTTGAAGCTGGTACGGTGGCACGTGCAATAGTTACCCCGTCGCAGCCACCGCACAGACAGCCCCGTAGACCCCCTAGAGTCCCTGAGGTGCTGGCAAACCCTGATTGGCAGTCCCCAACTTCAGCCGCACCATTAGTTCCCCCTTTCACCGCCCAGTCTGGAGTTCGGGTTGAGACAGATAGGTTCGGCCCTGGGATTTTTTGAGCTGTTCTTGACTGCGGAGCTCTTGGACTTAGTTGTGGCAGAAACAAATTGGTATGCCACTCAATTTATATCCGCCAACCCGGGAAGCTTTTATGCCCAGCCTTTCCGGTGGAAACCAGTCCAAGTTTCCGAAATTAAAAATTTTCTGGGCCTTCTCCTCAACATGGGTCTAACCAAAAAGCATGAATTGCGGTCATATTGGTCCATGAACCCAATTCATCACATGCCCATGTTCTCTGCTGCTATGTCCAGGACACGATTTGAGACCATCCTGCGTTTCCTGCACTTTAGCGACAACACCACCTCCCGTCCCAGAGGCCACCCAGCTTTTGATCGGCTCCACAAAATTCGGCCCCTCATAGACCACTTCAACCAGAAATTTGCAGATTTGTATACCCCTGAGCAAAACATCTGCGTAGACGAGTCCCTTATACATTTTTACCGGGCACCTTGGCTTCAAACAATACATCCCAAGCAAGCGCGCCCGGTATGGGGTCAAATTGTATAAGCTCTGTGAAAGGGCCACAGGCTATACCCACAAATTTCGGATCTATGAGGGTAAAGATCAGACCCTGGAGCCGGTCGGTTGCCCTGACTACCTGGGGAGCAGTGGGAAGACAGTCTGGGACTTGGTGTCACCCTGATTTTGCAAGGGGTACCATCTTTATGTGGACAATTTTTACACAAGTGTGCCCCTCTTCAGGCATTTGTTTCTAGAACAGATTGGCTGCTGTGGCACCGCGCAAACTAGTCGCGCGGGCTTCCCCCAATGGCACGTTACCACCCGTCTTGCAAGGGGGGAGAGGGCTGCCTTGTGTAATGAAGAACTGTTCGCGGTGAAATAGAGAGACAAGCGTGACGTTTACATGCTCTCCTCCATTCACGCAGACACGACAATACAAATAGAACGGGCAACCAGTGTCATTGAAAAGCCCCTCTCAGTCCAGGACTATAACCTTCACATGGGAGAGGTGGACTTCAATGACCAGATGTTGGCTCCGTATTTAGTTTCCCGACGCACCAGACGCTGGTATAAGAAGGTGTCTGTATATCTGATTCAATTGGCTGCATATAATAGTTTTGTTCTCTACAGTAAGGCTGGGAGAACGGGATCCTTCCTCAAATTTCAGGAAGAGATCATCGAGAACCTCCTGTATCCAGGAGATTCCGTGGCCCATCCACCATCTACACGAGCGACATTTCCCCAATGTCGTTGCTGGTACCTCAACCCAACCGTCACCCCGAAAACGATGTCGTGTCTGTAGCAGGAGTGGAATAAGGCGTGACACCCGCTATTTCTGTCCTGACTGCCCTGACCACCCTGCCTTATGCTTAGGGGAGTGTTTCCGGAAGTACCACACACAGGTACACTTAGCATAGGGATTGCATCTCACAGGACAGGTACACAGGGCTATTAGGGACCATTCACACACAGCTGCTGCAAACCTCTCCTTTCACCTGGGACAAAGTGCATAATGCACTTAGCCATATCTTTGGGCGATTTGCGCTTTGCACATTGTCCCATGGGGAAGGAGAGGTTTGTCCTATAAAGGTAAAAAAAAAAAGTTAAATAAAGTTTTTATGTTCTGTTCAAATGTTATTATAAAGTTAATACAATTTATTGCGTTGCGGCCCGTTTTTTCCTTCTTTTTTTTTTTTTTGTACCTTCCAGGTGGACCAACCGATCGAGTAGCTGCAGCACTGATGTGCATTCTGACAGAAGCATTGCGCTGCTGTCAGATTACACAAAAGTCGGTGTATGCGGCGCTGCAAGACGAGATTTCTCCTGTGCAGTAAAAGATACATTTGCCAAGGCATATGAGCTGAGGAGGCGGCGGTGTTCATATGCTTTGGCAAACACTTTGTATCTAAAAAATAAAATAAAATCCCGGCAATGATTTATTCATCCACATCGATTGATGTGAATGGAGAAATCAGGTTTGCCAGGGCATACGAGCTAAGTGGGTATGGATGTTGGGCGGAGCTCCTATGTCCTGGCAGACGCCTTTCCCCTCCTTTTTTTTTTTTGGGCAGAGATTTTTTCATCCACATTGATCGATGTGAATGAAGAAATCTGTGCTGTTCATTTTTTCTTTCAGCCCAGAGGCTGAACGAAAAAAAAAATCTCATTACCTGTATGCTCAATATAAGGAGAATAGCAGAAACTCCTAATGCTGGCCATACATGTAATGATTGCAGAGACCCTCAAATGCCAGCGCGCTAACTTGTGCCCAAAATTTTTTTTCTATGAACTCGCCATGCTCCTCATTGAATATCTTGGGGTGTCTTCTTTCCAAAATGGGGTCACATATGGGGTATTTATACTGCCCTGGCTTTTTAGGGGCCCTAAAGCGTGAGAAGAAGTCTGGGATCCAAATGTCTAAAAATGCCCTCCTAAAAGGAATTTGGGCACCTTTGCGCATCTAGGCTGCAAAAAAATGTCATACATGTGGTATCGCCGTACTCAGGAGAAGTTGGGGCATGTGTTTTGGGGTGTCATTTTACATATACCCATGCTGGGTGAGATAAATATCTTGGTCAAATGCCAACTTTGTATCAAAAAAATGGGAAAAGTTGTCTTTTGCCGAGATATTTCTCTCACCCAGCATGGGTATATGTAAAAAGACACCCCAAAACACATTTCCCTACTTCTTCTGAGCATAGCGATACCAGGTGTGTGACACTTTTTTGCAGCCTAGGTGGGTAAAGGGGCCCACATTCCAAAGAGCACCTTTTGGATTTCACAGGCCATTTTTTACACATTTTGATTTCAAACTACTTTGCACGCATTTGGGCCCCTAAAATGCCAGGGCAGTATAACTACCCCACAAGTGACAACATTTTGGAAAGAAGACACCCCAAGGTATTTCATGATGGGCATAGTGAGTTCATGGAAGTTTTTATTTTTGGGCACAAGTTAGTGGAATATGGGTTCTATGAACTCACTATGCCCATCAGCGAATACCTTAGGGTTTCTTCTTTCCAAAAAGGGGTCATTTGTGAGGTTTTTCTACTGTATGGGCATTGTAGAACCTCAGGAAACATGACAGGTGCTCAGAAAGTCAGAGCTGCTTCAAAAAGCGGAAATTCACATTTTTGTACCATAGTTTGTAAATGCTATAACTTTTACCCAAACATTTTTTTTTTATCAAAGACATGTAGAACAATAAATTTAGCAAAAAAAAGTTTATAAATGGATGTCGTTTTTTTAAAAAAAATTTACAACTGAAAGTGAAAAATGACATTTTTTTGCAAAAATTTTGTTAAATTTCTTAAATTTACTTTCTGTTGTAAAATTTTTCAAATAAAACTACATTTCTATAAACATTTTTTTCTAAATTTATTGTTCTACATGTCTTTCATAAATGCAATAAGTGTATATTTATTGGTTTGGGTAAAAGTTATAGCGTTTAACAAACTATGGAGCAAAAAAATTAATTGACTTTGACTTTCTGAGCACCTATCATGTTTCCTGAGGTTCTACAATGCCCAGACAGTATAAACACCCCACAAATGACCCCATTTCGGAAAGTAGACACCCTAAGGTATTCGCTGATGGGCATAGTGAGTTCATGGAAGTTTTTATTTTTTGTCACAAGTTAGCGGAAAATTATATATTTTTATTTTTCTTACAAAGTCTCATATTCCACTAGCTTGTGCCAAAAAATAAAATTTTACATGAACTCGCCATGCCCCTCACGAAATACCTTGGGGTGTCTTCTTTCCAAAATGGGGTCACTTGTGGGGTATTAATACTGCCTGGCATTTTAGGGGCCCTAAAGCGTGAGAAGTAGTTTGGAATCCAAATGCGTAAAAAATGCCCTGTGAAATACTAAAAGTACTCATTGGAATTTTGGCCCCTTTGTGCATCTAGGCTGCAAAAAAGTGTCACACATGTGGTATCTCCATACTCAGAAGAAGTAGGGCAATGTTTTTTGGGGTATATTTTTACATATACCCATGCTGGGTGAGAGAAATATCTCTGTAAATGACAACTTTTCCCATTTTTTTATACAAAGTTGTCAATTTAGAGATATTTCTCTCACCCAGCATGGGTATATGTAAAAAGACACCCCAAAACACATTGCCCTACTTCTCCTGAGTACGGCGATACCACATGTGTGACACTTTTTTGCAGCCAAAATGCCAAAGGGGCCGAAAGTCCAACGAGTACCTTTTAGGAGGGCATTTTTAGGCATTTGGATTCCAGACTTATTCTCACGCTTTAGGGCCCCTAAAATGCCAGGGCAGTATAAATGCCCAACAAGTGACCCGATTTTGTAAAGAAGACAACCCAAGGTATTCCGTGAGGTGCATGGCGAGTTCATAGAAGTTTTTTTTGGGCACAAGTTAGTGGAAATTGATATTTTTTTGTTTTTTTTCACAAAGTCTCCCTGGACTCAATATGCCCCTCAGCGAATACCTTGGGGTGTCTACTTTCCGAAATGGGGTAATTTGTGAGGTGTTTGTACTGCCCTGGCATTTGAGGGTCTCCGCAATCATTACATGTATGGCCAGCATTAGGAGTTTCTGCTATTCTCCTTAGGCCTCATGCACACGACCGTTGTTTGGGTCAGCATCCGAGTTGCCGTTTTGGCGGCTCAGATGCAGACCCATTCATTTCAATGGGGCCGCAAAAGATGCGGACAGCACTCCGTGGCTCAGTTCCGCGCTTTGCGGACAAGAATAGGCATTTATATTGCCGGCGCCCGTTCCGTTCCGCAAATTGCGGAAGTCAACACGGGCGCCTTCCGTTTTTGCGCATCCACGGTTTAAAGGACCGTAAAAAAAGGCACGGTCGTGTGCATAAGGCCTTATATTGAGCATACGGGTAATGAGATTTTTTTTTTTCGTTTAGCCTCTGGGCCGAAAGAAAAAATGAACGGCACAGATTTCTTCATTCGCATCGATCAATGTGGATGAAAAAACTCTGCCAAAAAATGTGAAAAAAAAGAAACTGCGATCGCTTATAAAGATCCAAAAAGCGATTTTACGTTTTTTTTTGCAGTGATCAGAAAAAATGCATTTCTGTCACTGTGGTGGTGCGGACTGAACGCAAGTGTGCGCACAAGATCAGGCCTGATCGGGCGAACACTGCGTTTTTTGTAGAGAATAAGGTGACCCTAATGTACTGATTTAGATCTGATTGCGATCAGTCTTGATCACTTACAGATTCTATATAGTACTAGTGCTGATTAGCGACAGCGATGACGCTAATCAGCGACTAATCAGTGACTGCGGTGCGGTGGGCTGGGCGCTAACTTCTTAACAAGTAGCTAAGTAACTGGCGGTGATAAGGGACCCTTAGGCCCCATTCACACGTCGGCAATTCTGTTCCGCATTTTGCGTAAAGGAATTGCGGACCCATTCATTTCTATGTGGACAGACTTTGTCCCAATCGGAACCATAAATTGCGGATCTGCACTTCCGGGTCCGCACTTCCGTTCCGCAAAAATATAGAACATGTCCTAAATTCATTTTCTATATAGTTCTGGCAATGTGCCCGTGTCCGTGTTTTGCGTATCCGTGGATCCTTACAGGGGGGTGATCAATGACAAGGGGGTGATCAGGGAGTCTATATGGGGTGATCAGGGGTTAATAAGTGACAGGGGGGGTGTAGTGTAGTGGTGCTTAGTGCTACTTTACAGAGCAGCCTGTGTCCTCTGGTGGTCGATCCAAGCAAAAGGGACCACCAGAGGAGCAGGTGTCTGATATACCTTTCTGTGATTAAATAAATAGGATCTACAGCCTGCCAGCGAATGATCGCCGCTGGCAGGTTGTAGATCAATTTGAT
This sequence comes from Bufo gargarizans, assembly GCF_014858855.1. Lineage (NCBI taxonomy): Eukaryota > Metazoa > Chordata > Amphibia > Anura > Bufonidae > Bufo > Bufo gargarizans. The sequence goes on from NC_058088.1 coordinate 140,753,270, forward strand.
TACCTTGCGATCCTGTGAACGCGCGCTCCTGTGTGCGCGCGTTCACAGGAAATCTGGCGTCTCGCGAGAGGACATATATATAGGTATATACTCTGGTGCGGACACATCTGGGGGTATATGCTATAATGTGGACAATTCTGGCGGTACATACTCTGATGCGGACACATCTAGGGTATATACTCTGATGCAGATACATATGGGGGTACACACCCTGATGCTGACAACTTCTTGGGGTGTATGCTATGATGCGGAAACACATGGGGTATATGCTATGAGGCGGGCACATCTGGGGTGTATACTCAGATGCGGACACATTTGGGGGTACACACCCTGATGCGGACACAACTGGGGTATATACTATAAGGCGGGCACATCTGGGGTATACACTGTGATGCGGACACGTCTGGGGGTACACACCTTGATGCGGACACATCTGGGGGTATATACTATGAGGCAAACACATCTGGAGTATATGCTCTCATGCGGACACATCTGGGGGTATATGCTATGATGTGGACACATCTGGGGGTATATGCTATGATGTGGACACATCTGGGTGTGTATGCTATGATGCGGACACACATGGGGTATACGCTATGATGTGGACACATCTAGGGGTGTATGCTATGATGCGGACACACATGGGGTGTATGCTATGATCTGGACACATCTGGGGGTGTATGCTATGATGCGGACACATCTGGGGGTGTGTGCTATGGTGCGGACACACATGGGGTATATGCTATGATGTGGACACATCTGGGGGTGTATGCTATGATGCGGACACACATAGGGTATATGCTATGATGTGGACACATCTGGGGGTGTATGCTATGATGCGGACACATCATTGGGTATATGCTGTGATGTGGGCACATCTGGGGGTATATGCTATGAGGCGGGCACATCTGGGGTATATACTCTGATGCGGACACATCAGGGGTACATACTCTGATGCGGATATACATGGGGTAAATGCTATTTGGCGGGCACATCTGGGGTATATGCTATGATGTGGACACATCTGGGGGTGTATGCTATGATGTGGACACACATGGGGGTGTATGCTATGATGTGGACACATCTGGGGGTGTATGCTATGATGTGGACACATCTGGGGGTGTATGCTATGATGTGGACACATCTGGGTGTGTATGCTATGATGCAGAGACACATGGGGTATATACTCTGGTGCGGACACATCTGGTGGTATATACTCTGGTGCGGACACATCTGGGGGTATATGCTATGATGTGGACAATTCTGGGGGTACATACTCTGATGCAAACACATCTAGGGTATATACTCTGATGCGGATACATATGGGGGTACACACCCTGATGCTGACAACTTCTGGGGGTGTATGCTATGATGCGGACACACATGGGGTATATGCTATGAGGCGGGCACATCTGGGGTATATACTCTGATGCGGACACATTTGGGTGTACACACCCTGATGCGGACACATCTGGGGTATATACTATGAGGCGGGCACATCTAGGGTATATAATGTGATGCGGACACATCTGGTGGTAGACACCCTAATGCGGACAGATCTGGGGGTATATACTATGAGGCAAACACATCTGGGGTATATGCTCTGATGCGGACACATCTGGGGGTATATGTTATGATGTGGACACATCTGGGGGTATATGTTATGATGTGGAAACATCTGGGGGTGTATGCTATGATGCGGACACATGGGGGTGTATGCTATGATCTGGACACATCTTGGGTGCATGCTATGATGCGGACACATCTGGGGGTGTATGCTATGGTGCGAACACACATGGGGTATATGCTATAAAGGTGGACACATCTGGGGGTGTATGCTATGATGTGGACACATCTTGGGGTGTATGCTATGATGCGGACACACATGGGGTATATGCTATGATGTGGACACATCTGGGGGTGTATGCTATGATGCGGACACATCTTGGGGTGTATGCTATGATGGGGACACACATGGGATATATGCTATGATGTGGACACATCTGGGGTGTATGCTATGATGCGGACACACATGGGGTATATGCTATGATGTGGACACATCTGGGGGTGTATGCTATGATGCGGACACACATAGGGTATATGCTATGATGTGGACACATCTGGGGGTGTATGCTATGATGCGGACACACATGGGGTATATGCTATGATGTGGACTATGAGGCAGGCACATCTGGTGTATATACTCTGATGCGGACACATCTGGGGGTACATACTCTGATGCGGACACATATGGGGTAAATGCTATTTGGCGGGCACATCTGGGGTATATGCTTTGATGTGGACACATCTGGGGTGTATGCTATTATGTGGACACATCTGGGGGTGTATGCTATGATGCGGACACACATGGGGTATATGCTATGAGGCGAACACATCTAGGGTATATGCTATGATGCGGACACACATGGGTATATGCTATGATGTGGACACATCTGGGTGTGTATGCTATGATGCGGACACACATGGGGGTGTATGCTATGATGTGGACACATCTGGGGGTGTATGCTATGATGCGGACACACATGGGGTATATGCTATGATCTGGACACATCTGGGGGTGTATGCTATGATCTGGACACATCTGGGGGTGTATGCTATGATCTGTACACATCTGGGAGTGTATGCTATGATGTGGACACATCTGGGGTATGATGCGGACACATCTGGGGGTGTATGCTATGATGCGACACACATGGGGTATATTCTATGATGTGGACACCTCTGGGAGTGTATGCTATGATGCAGACACACATAGAGGTGTATGTTATGATGCCGACACACATGGGGTATATGCTATGATGTGGACACCTCTGGGGGTGTATGCTATGATGCGGACACACATGGGGGTGTATGCTATGATGTGGACACATCTGGGAGTGTATGCTATGATGCGGACACACATGGGGTATATGCTATGATGTGGACACATCTGGGGGGTGTATGCTAAGATCTGGACACACTGGGGGTGTATGCTATGATGTGGACACATCTTGGGGTGTATGCTATGATGTGGACACATCGTGGGGTGTATGCTATGATGCGACACACATGGGGTATATTCTATGATGTGGACACCTCTGGGGGTGTATGCTATGATGCGGACACACATAGAGGTGTATGTTATGATGCCGACACACATGGGGTATATGCTATGATGTGGACACCTCTGGGGGTGTATGCTATGATGTGGACACACATGGAGGTGTATGTTATGATGCCGACACACATGGGGTATATGCTATGATGTGGACACCTCTGGGGGTGTATGCTATGATGCGGACACACATAGAGGTGTATGTTATGATGTCGACACACATGGGGTATATGCTATGTTGTGGACACATCCGGGGGTGTATGCTATGATGCAGACACACATGGGGTATATGCTATGATGTAGACACCTTTGGGGGTGTATGCTATGATGCAGACACACATGGAGGTGTATGCTATGATGTGGACACATCTGGGGGTGTATGCTATGATGTGGACACATCTGGGTGTGTATGCTATGATGCGGACACACATGGGGTATATGCTATGATGTGGACACATCTGGGGGTATATGCTATGATGCGGACACATCTGGGGGTATATGCTATGATGCGGACACATATGGGATATTTGCTATGATGCGGACACATCTGGGGTATATACTCTGGTGCGGACACATCTGGTGGTATATACTCTGGTGCGGACACATCTGGTGGTATATACTCTGGTGCGGACACATCTGGGGGTATAAGCTATGATGTGGACAATTCTGGGGGTACATACTCTGATGCGGACACATCTAGGGTATATACTCTGATGCTGACTCATGTGGGGGGACACACCCTGATGCCGACAACTTCTGGGGGTGTATGTTATGATGTGGACACATCTGGGGTATGATGCGGACATATCTGGGGGTGTATGCTATGATGCGACACACATGGGGTATATTCTATGATGTGGACACCTCTGGGAGTGTATGCTATGATGCAGACACACATAGAGGTGTATGTTATGATGCCGACACACATGGGGTATATGCTATGATGTGGACACCTCTGGGGGTGTATGCTATGATGCGGACACACATGGGGGTGTATGCTATGATGTGGACACATCTGGGAGTGTATGCTATGATGCGGACACACATGGGGTATATGCTATGATGTGGACACATCTGGGGGTGTATGCTAAGATCTGGACACACTGGGGGTGTATGCTATGATGTGGACACATCTTGGGGTGTATGCTATGATGTGGACACATCGTGGGGTGTATGCTATGATGCGACACACATGGGGTATATTCTATGATGTGGACACCTCTGGGGGTGTATGCTATGATGCGGACACACATAGAGGTGTATGTTATGATGCCGACACACATGGGGTATATGCTATGATGTGGACACCTCTGGGGGTGTATGCTATGATGTGGACACACATGGAGGTGTATGTTATGATGCCGACACACATGGGGTATATGCTATGATGTGGACACCTCTGGGGGTGTATGCTATGATGCGGACACACATAGAGGTGTATGTTATGATGTCGACACACATGGGGTATATGCTATGTTGTGGACACATCCGGGGGTGTATGCTATGATGCAGACACACATGGGGTATATGCTATGATGTAGACACATCTGGGTGTGTATGCTATGATGCGGACACACATGGGGTATATGCTATGATGTGGACACATCTGGGGGTATATGCTATGATGCGGACACATCTGGGGGTATATGCTATGATGCGGACACATATGGGATATTTGCTATGATGCGGACACATCTGGGGTATATACTCTGGTGCGGACACATCTGGTGGTATATACTCTGGTGCGGACACATCTGGTGGTATATACTCTGGTGCGGACACATCTGGGGGTATAAGCTATGATGTGGACAATTCTGGGGGTACATACTCTGATGCGGACACATCTAGGGTATATACTCTGATGCTGACTCATGTGGGGGGACACACCCTGATGCCGACAACTTCTGGGGGTGTATGTTATGATGTGGACACATCTGGGGTATGATGCGGACACATCTGGGGGTGTATGCTATGATGCGACACACATGGGGTATATTCTATGATGTGGACACCTCTGGGAGTGTATGCTATGATGCAGACACACATAGAGGTGTATGTTATGATGCCGACACACATGGGGTATATGCTATGATGTGGACACCTCTGGGGGTGTATGCTATGATGCGGACACACATGGGGGTGTATGCTATGATGTGGACACATCTGGGAGTGTATGCTATGATGCGGACACACATGGGGTATATGCTATGATGTGGACACATCTGGGGGTGTATGCTAAGATCTGGACACACTGGGGGTGTATGCTATGATGTGGACACATCTTGGGGTGTATGCTATGATGTGGACACATCCAGGGCCGGTGCAAGGATTTTTGCCAACACAAGCGAAGCTACATTTTGCCCCCCCCCCCCCCCCCACGCTTCTCCTCTGTGTGGTCCTGGTATCTTCTCTCTGCTTCAGACAATGGCTGGTTTAAGGACCATATTTTTCGCCCTCTAAGACACACCTAGGTTTTAGAGGAGGATAATAAGAAAAAAATATTTTCCATTACACCTCAGGTCAGACCAGCAATCAGACCCCCAATGTTAATCAGACCTCAGCTCACAGCCCCAATCAGACCCCCAATGTTAATCAGACCTCAGATCAGAACCCCATGTCAGACATCATCCCCCAGCCATCAGCCCCCAATGTCAGCCATCAGACCCCCATGTCACATTTCTCCCCCTCCATGTCACATTTTTCCGCCCTCCCCCAGGGTGCGCCCTAAGGCGGCCGCTTGGTCTGCCTTATGGTAGCACCGGCCCTGGACACATCGTGGGGTGTATGCTATGATGCGACATACATGGGGTATATTCTATGATGTGGACACCTCTGGGGGTGTATGCTATGATGCGGACACACATAGAGGTGTATGTTATGATGCCGACACACATGGGGTATATGCCATGATGTGGACACCTCTGGGGGTGTATGCTATGATGTGGACACACATGGAGGTGTATGTTATGATGCCGACACACATGGGGTATATGCTATGATGTGGACACCTCTGGGGGTGTATGCTATGATGCGGACACACATAGAGGTGTATGTTATGATGTCGACACACATGGGGTATATGCTATGTTGTGGACACATCCGGGGGTGTATGCTATGATGCAGACACACATGGGGTATATGCTATGATGTAGACACCTTTGGGGGTGTATGCTATGATGCAGACACACATGGAGGTGTATGCTATGATGTGGACACATCTGGGGGTGTATGCTATGATGTGGACACATCTGGGTGTGTATGCTATGATGCGGACACACATGGGGTATATGCTATGATGTGGACACATCTGGGGGTATATGCTATGATGCGGACACATCTGGGGGTATATGCTATGATGCGGACACATATGGGATATTTGCTATGATGCGGACACATCTGGGGTATATACTCTGGTGCGGACACATCTGGTGGTATATACTCTGGTGCGGACACATCTGGTGGTATATACTCTGGTGCGGACACATCTGGGGGTATAAGCTATGATGTGGACAATTCTGGGGGTACATACTCTGATGCGGACACATCTAGGGTATATACTCTGATGCTGACCCATGTGGGGGGACACACCCTGATGCCGACAACTTCTGGGGGTGTATGTTATGATGCGGACACACATGGGGTATATGCTATGAAGTGGACACATCTGGGGGTACATGCTATGAGGCGGGCACATCTGGGGGTATATGCTATGAGGCAGGCACATCTGGGGTATATACTCTGATGCGGACACATATGGGGTAAATGCTATTTGGCGGGCACATCTGGGGTATATGCTATGATGTGGACACATCTGGGGGTGGGGTGTATGCTATGATGTGGACACATCTGGGGGTGTATGCTATGATGCGGACACACATGGGGTATATGCTATGAGGCGAACACATCTGGGGTATATGCTATGATGCGGACACACATGGGTATATGCTATGATGTGGACACATCTGGGTGTGTATGCTATGATGCGGACACACATGGGGGTGTATGCTATGATGTGGACACATCTGGGGGTGTATGCTATGATGCGGACACACATGGGGTATATGCTATGATCTGGACACATCTGGGGGTGTATGCTATGATCTGGACACATCTGGGGGTGTATGCTATGATCTGTACACATCTGGGAGTGTATGCTATGATGTGGACACATCTGGGGTATGATGCGGACACATCTGGGGGTGTATGCTATGATGCGACACACAGGGGGTATATTCTATGATGTGGACACCTCTGGGGGTGTATGCTATGATGCGGACACACATAGAGGTGTATGTTATGATGCCGACACACATGGGGTATATGCTATGATGTGGACACCTCTGGGGGTGTATGCTATGATGCGGACACACATGGGGGTGTATGCTATGATGTGGACACATCTGGGAGTGTATGCTATGATGCGGACACACATGGGGTATATGCTATGATGTGGACACATCTGGGGGTGTATGCTATGATCTGGACACATCTGGGGGTGTATGCTATGATGTGGACACATCTGGGAGTGTATGCTATGATGTGGACACATCTTGGGGTGTATGCTATGATGTGGACACATCGTGGGGTGTATGCTATGATGCGACACACATGGGGTATATTCTATGATGTGGACACCTCTGGGGGTGTATGCTATGATGCGGACACACATAGAGGTGTATGTTATGATGCCGACACACATGGGGTATATGCTATGATGTGGACACCTCTGGGGGTGTATGCTATGATGCGGACACACATAGAGGTGTATGTTATGATGCCGACACACATGGGGTATATGCTATGATGTGGACACATCCGGGGGTGTATGCTATGATGCAGACACACATGGGGTATATGCTATGATGTAGACACCTTTGGGGGTGTATGCTATGATGCAGACACACATGGAGGTGTATGCTATGATGTGGACACATCTGGGGGTGTATGGTATGATGCAGACACACATGGGGTATATGCTATGATGTAGACACCTTTGGGGGTGTATGCTATGATGCGGACACACATGGGGTATATGCTATGATGTGGACACATCTGGGTGTGTATGCTATGATGCGGACACACATGGGGTATATGCTATGATGTGGACACATCTGGGGGTGTATGCTATGATGCGGACACATCTGGGTGTATATGCTATGATGCGGACACATATGGAATATATGCTATGATGCGGACACATCTGGGGTATATACTCTGGTGCGGACACATCTGGGGGTATAAGCTATGATGTAGACAATTCTGGGGGTACATACTCTGATGCGGACACATCTAGGGTATATACTCTGATGCTGACCCATATGGGGGTACACACCCTGATGCCGACAACTTCTGGGGGTGTATGTTATGATGCGGACACACATGGGGTATATGCTATGAGGCAGGCACATATGGGGGTACACACCCTGATGCGGATATATCTGGGGGTATATACTATGAGGAGGGCACATCTGGGGTGTATACCGTGGTGCGGACACATCTAGGGGGTATATACTATGAGGCGAACACATCTGGGGTATATGCTCTGATGCGGACACATCTGGGGTTACATACTCTGATGCGCACACATCTGGGGGTATATACTATGAGGCGGGCACATCTGGGGGTACACACCTTGATGCGGACACATCTGGGGGTATATACTATAAGGCGAACACATCTGGGGTATATGCTATAATGTGGACACATCTGGGGGTGTATGCTATGATGTGGACACATCTTGGGGTGTATGCTATGATGCGGACACACATGGGGTATATGCTATGATGTGGACACATCTGGGGGTGTATGCTATGATGCGGACACATCTGGGGGTGTATGCTATGATGCGGACACACATGGGGTATATGCTATGATGCGGACACATCTGGGGGTGTATTCTATGATGTGGACACATCTTGGGGTGTATGCTATGATGCGGACACACATGGGGTATATGCTATGATGTGGACACATCTGGGGGTGTATGCTATGATGCGGACACACATGGGGTATATGCTATGATGTGGACACATCTGGGGGTACATGGTATGAGGCGGGCACATCTGGGGGTATATGCTATGAGGCGGGAATATATGCTATGATGCGGACACATCTGGGGTATATACTCTGGTGCGGACACATCTGGGGGTATAAGCTATGATGTAGACAATTCTGGGGGTATATACTCTGATGCGGACACATCTGGGGGTACATACTCTGATGCGGACACACATGGGGTAACTGCTATTTGGCGGGTACATCTGCGGTATATGCTATGATGTGGACACATCTGGGGGTGTATGCTATGATGTGGACACATCTGGGGGTGTATGCTATGATGTGGACACATCTGGGTGTGTATGCTATGATGCGGACACACATGGGGTATATGCTATGATGCGGACACACATAGAGGTGTATGTTATGATGCCGACACACATGGGGTATACAGGTCCTTCTCAAAAAATTAGCATATTGTGATAAAGTTCATTATTTTCTGTAATGTACTGATAAACATTAGACTTTCATATATTTTAGATTCATTACACACCAACTGAAGTAGTTCAAGCCTTTTATTGTTTTAATATTGATGATTTTGGCATACAGCTCATGAAAACCCCAAATTCCTATCTAAAAAAATTAGCATATCATGAAAAGGTTCTCTAAACGAGCTTTTAACCTAATCATCTGAATCAGCTAATTAACTCTAAACACCTGCAAAAGATTCCTGAGGCTTTTAAAATTTCCCAGCCTGGTTCATTACTCAAAACAGCAATCATGGGTAAGACTGCCGACCTGACTGCTGTCCAGAAGGCCATCATTGACACCCTCAAGCAAGAGGGTAAGACACAGAAAGAAATTTCTGAACGAATAGGCTGTTCCCAGAGTGCTGTATCAAGGCACCTCAGTGGCAAGTCTGTGGGAAGGAAAAAGTGTGCAGGAAAACGCTGCACAACGAGAAGAGGTGACCGGACCCTGAGGAAGATTGTGGAGAAGGACCGATTCCAGACCTTGGGGGACCTGCGGAAGCAGTGGACTGAGTCTGGAGTAGAAACATCCAGAGCCCCCGTGTACAGGCGTGTGCAGGAAATGGGCTACAGGTGCCGCATTCCCCAGGTCAAGCCACTTTTGAACCTGAAACAGCGGCAGAAGCGCCTGACCTGGGCTACAGAGAAGCAGCACTGGACTGTTGCATGTCATTCGGAAATCAAGGTGCCAGAGTCTGGAGGAAGACTGGGGAGAGGGAAATGCCAAAATGCCTGAAGTCCAGTGTCAAGTACCCACAGTCAGTGATGGTCTGGGGTGCCATGTCAGCTGCTGGTGTTGGTCCACTGTGTTTTATCAAGGGCAGGGTCAATGCAGCTAGCTATCAGGAGATTTTGGAGCACTTCATGCTTCCATCTGCTGAAAAGCTTTATGGAGATGAAGATTTCATTTTTCAGCACGACCTGGCACCTGCTCACAGCGCCAAAACCACTGGTAAATGGTTTACTGACCATGGTATTACTGTGCTCAATTGGCCTGCCAACTCTCCTGACCTGAACCCCATAGAGAATCTGTGGGATATTGGGAAGAGAAAGTTGAGAGACGCAAGACCCAACACTCTGGATGAGCTTAAGGCCGCTATGGAAGCCTCCTGGGCCTCCATAACACCTCAGCAGTGCCACAGGCTGATTGCCTCCATGCCACGCCGCATTGAAGCAGTCATTTCTGCAAAAGGATTCCCGACCAAGTATTGAGTGCAGAACTGAACATAATTATTTGAAGGTTGACTTTTTTTGTATTAAAAACACTTTTCTTTTATTGGTCGGATGAAATATGCTAATTTTTTGAGATAGGAAATTTGGGTTTTCATGAGCTGTATGCCAAAATCATCAATATTAAAACAATAAAAGGCTTGAACTACTTCAGTTGGTGTGTAATGAATCTAAAATATATGAAAGTCTAATGTTTATCAGTACATTACAGAAAATAATGAACTTTATCACAATATGCTAATTTTTTGAAAAGGACCTGTATGCTATGATGTGGACACCTCTGGGGGTGTATGCTATGATGCGGACACACATGGGGGTGTATGCTATGATGTGGACACATCTGGGAGTGTATGCTATGATGCGGACACACATGGGGTATATGCTATGATGTGGACACATCTGGGGGTGTATGCTATGATCTGGACACATCTGGGGGTGTATGCTATGATGTGGACACATCTGGGAGTGTATGCTATGATGTGGACACATCTTGGGGTGTATGCTATGATGTGGACACATCGTGGGGTGTATGCTATGATGCGACACACATGGGGTATATTCTATGATGTGGACACCTCTGGGGGTGTATGCTATGATGCGGACACACATAGAGGTGTATGTTATGATGCCGACACACATGGGGTATATGCTATGATGTGGACACCTCTGGGGGTGTATGCTATGATGCGGACACACATAGAGGTGTATGTTATGATGCCGACACACATGGGGTATATGCTATGATGTGGACACATCCGGGGGTGTATGCTATGATGCAGACACACATGGGGTATATGCTATGATGTAGACACCTTTGGGGGTGTATGCTATGATGCAGACACACATGGAGGTGTATGCTATGATGTGGACACATCTGGGGGTGTATGGTATGATGCAGACACACATGGGGTATATGCTATGATGTAGACACCTTTGGGGGTGTATGCTATGATGCGGACACACATGGGGTATATGCTATGATGTGGACACATCTGGGTGTGTATGCTATGATGCGGACACACATGGGGTATATGCTATGATGTGGACACATCTGGGGGTGTATGCTATGATGCGGACACATCTGGGTGTATATGCTATGATGCGGACACATATGGAATATATGCTATGATGCGGACACATCTGGGGTATATACTCTGGTGCGGACACATCTGGGGGTATAAGCTATGATGTAGACAATTCTGGGGGTACATACTCTGATGCGGACACATCTAGGGTATATACTCTGATGCTGACCCATATGGGGGTACACACCCTGATGCCGACAACTTCTGGGGGTGTATGTTATGATGCGGACACACATGGGGTATATGCTATGAGGCAGGCACATATGGGGGTACACACCCTGATGCGGATACATCTGGGGGTATATACTATGAGGAGGGCACATCTGGGGTGTATACCGTGGTGCGGACACATCTAGGGGGTATATACTATGAGGCGAACACATCTGGGGTATATGCTCTGATGCGGACACATCTGGGGTTACATACTCTGATGCGCACACATCTGGGGGTATATACTATGAGGCGGGCACATCTGGGGGTACACACCTTGATGCGGACACATCTGGGGGTATATACTATAAGGCGAACACATCTGGGGTATATGCTATAATGTGGACACATCTGGGGGTGTATGCTATGATGTGGACACATCTTGGGGTGTATGCTATGATGCGGACACACATGGGGTATATGCTATGATGTGGACACATCTGGGGGTGTATGCTATGATGCGGACACATCTGGGGGTGTATGCTATGATGCGGACACACATGGGGTATATGCTATGATGCGGACACATCTGGGGGTGTATTCTATGATGTGGACACATCTTGGGGTGTATGCTATGATGCGGACACACATGGGGTATATGCTATGATGTGGACACATCTGGGGGTGTATGCTATGATTCGGACACACATGGGGTATATGCTATGATGTGGACACATCTGGGGGTACATGGTATGAGGCGGGCACATCTGGGGGTATATGCTATGAGGCGGGCACATCTGGGGTATATACTCTGATGCGGACACATCTGGGGGTACATACTCTGATGCGGACACACATGGGGTAACTGCTATTTGGCGGGTACATCTGCGGTATATGCTATGATGTGGACACATCTGGGGGTGTATGCTATGATGTGGACACATCTGGGTGTGTATGCTATGATGCGGACACACATGGGGTATATGCTATGATGTGGACACATCTGGGGGTGTATGCTATGATGCGGACACACATGGGGTATATGCTATGAGGCAAACACATCTGGGGTATGTGCTATGATGCGGACACACATGGGGTATATGCTATGATGTGGACACATCTGGGTGTTTATGCTATGATGCGGACACACATGGGGGTGTATGCTATGATGTGGACACATCTGGGGGTGTATGCTATGATGCGGACACACATGGGGTATATGCTATGATGTGGACACATCTGGGGGTGTATGCTATGATCTGGACACATCTGGGGGTGTATGCTATGATGTGGACACATCTGGGAGTGTATGCTATGATGTGGACACATCTTGGGGTGTATGCTATGATGTGGACACATCGTGGGGTGTATGCTATGATGCGGACACATCTGGGGGTGTATGCTATGATGTGGACACATCTTGGGGTGTATGCTATGATGTGGACACATCGTAGGGTGTATGCTATGATGCGGACACATCTGGGGGTGTATGCTATGATGCGGACTCATCTGGGGGTGTATGCTATGATGTGGACACACATGGAGGTGTATGCTATGATGCCGACACACATGGGGTATATGCTATGATGTGGACACATCTGGGGGTGTATGCTATGATGCGGACACACATGGGGTATATGCTATGATGTGGACACCTCTGGGGGTGTATGCTATGATGCGGACACACATGGAGGTGTATGCTATGATCTGGACACATCTGGGTGTGTATGCTATGATGCGGACACACATGGGGTATATGCTATGATGTGGACACATCTGGGGGTGTATGCTATGATCTGGACACATCTGGGGGTATATGCTATGATGCAGACACATCTGGGGGTATATGCTATGATGCGGACACATCTGGGGTATATACTCTGGTGCGGACACATCTGGTGGTATATACTCTGGTGCGGACACATCTGGGGGTATAAGCTATGATGTGGACAATTCTGGGGGTACATAATCTGATGCGGACACATCTAGGGTATATACTCTGATGCGGACACATATGGGGGTACACACCCTGATGCGGATACATCTGGGGGTATATACTATGAGGCGGGCACATCTGGGGTGTATACTGTGATGCGGACACATCTGGAGTGTACACACCCTGATGCGGACACATCTGGGGGTATATACTATGAGGCGACCGTATCTGGGGTATATACTATGAGTCCGGCACATCTGGGGGTACACACGCTGATGCGGACACATCTGGGGGTATATACTATGAGGCGAACACATCTGGGGGTACACACCCTGATGCGGACACATCTGGGGGTATATACTATGAGGCAAACACATATGGGGTATATGCTATGATGTGGACACATCTGGGGTATATACTCTGATGCGGACACATCTGGGTTACATGTTATGATGCGGACAAGTCTGGGGGTACATGTTATGATGCAGACACGTTGGTAGTACATATGATGCGGCAACGTCTGAGGCTTATGCTTCTTATGGTGTAAATGCTTGGTTTATAATTTTGAGGGGGGGGGGGGGCCTCATATGTGGGTCCATGATGTTAGGCATTTCTGGGGGTACTGCTTCTGATGGGTAAAAATTGAGGTATAATAATTTTGATTTGGGTACTGATTTTATTGTGCGTGACATGTGGGGGGACCTGATGTGGTTGAGGCACATAATGAGATTAGTGTAAGATCCTATGATTAGGTAGTTGGGGGTGTTTGTATAGACAAAACATTATAAATATACCTACATGTATAATATAGACCTATACTTCTTTATTCAGGGCACTTTTTCATAGAATATCATGCGCGTACTGCCAGAAACTCGTCCGATCCTGTGCGCTTCCTCCTCTACAATCTCTCAGAGGCAACAGCGCTCGAATTATGTAACTGGGCTCGGCGCATGCCCAGTGACAATATTGAGACTGTTGCCCTCTGGAACAGGAGAATCGTGCAGGCGCAGGCACTCACCGATACTGTGCCTGCGCGGGATTTCCGGAGGACAAGAGAGGAGGAAGGGAGGGCCGGTGCTATGAATGCATTTAATGACGTAATGGGAGGGGGCGGTGCAGTAGACCAAGAGAGGAGGAAGGGAGGGCCGGTGCTATGAATACATTTAATGACGTAATCGGGAGGGGGCGGCGCAGTAGACCAAAAGAGGAGGAAGCATGATGTTGCATGAATAAAAAAAATGTCGTGGTGGGGAGGGGCGGCGCCATTCGGTAAGTATGTGGGAGGACATTTATTTCTTAGGAGGCCGGCTGGGCTTGGTAGAGAGACGGGCTGGGCACTGCAGAGGGGCTTTACTGGGCACTAGAGCAGAGTAATAACGCCCCTCTGGGCACCTTGGAACCTCATTTGCATATCAGAAAAATCGCTTTTTTATAAGAATGAAAAGTGGAATAAAACAAAGAAGACACATGTAGGTAAGAAGGTACTTTATTGCACATTGCTATTTTAACGGTTTTATATAGTCAAAATAGGTGATGGATTCCCTAATCTCCAGCTGCTTTTCAACAGGTGATTGTCAGAAGAAGAAGCAACGGAGCGGGGCGCAGCCGTAGTGAAGTGCGGCTTGACTTGGGGGGAAGACAAAAGGGCATAAAAGGGTTAAGTATTCTGTGTGTCTGGGGAGGTCAGGTTCAGGGCAGGGGGTGTGTGTCTGGGGCATTTTCCCGGGCAGTATAAGATGCAGGGTTTTAGTGGGAGGTCCATCTGACCAGTCAGTAGCCTGAGGGAAGTTGGCGGTTGTGGTTTGTGGACGCTGGATTGTGAGGTTATGGCCTCCCTGGAGGATATGCTGGCCGCGGTTCGCGCTGCTGCTGAACATCGGGGCATGGAGTGGCTGCAGCAGAATCTTATGGGATCGTTGGGGGTCCCTGCCGCTAGCCCGGAGGATCCCCCTGCGCGGCCTCGGGCTCGCAGGTCTGCCCCACCTGAACGTTGGAGCCCTGATGTTACCCCCAGGGCTCGTCGGCGCCTAAGGAGCCCCTCCGGGGACCCTCCGCTGCGGTCGGCGGTGCAGGCGCTGCCTGCCTCACCCCGCCGCAGCGGGAGGAATCTTGCACGGCGCGGCGGGCCTGCGGGAGAAGGCGGGTCCCAAGCCCGGCCTGTTTCCCGGCATCGGCGAGGGGGTGCTTCTGTTGGTGCGGCGTCCTCCCCCCGAGATGTCCCGCGGGGCGAGCGAGCCCGGCGCGTCCTACCTGTCCGCGATGTGGAGCCAGAGGAGTCGGTGGGGCGGCCGGCTGCAGGTGCGTGCGGTGCGGGCCTTCTTCCTGTTGCTGTTGGAGCGGCGGCGGTGCGGCCGCGGCCTGGTGGTACAGGCCGGCGGCTCCAGGATCGCGATGTCCGGCGTGTGGAGGAGCGGCGCAGGGTTGCTGGTGCAGCTGGTGGACGATCCGGGCGGCGGGCGGCTGTGGCTGTGCGGAGCAGTGTCTGCGCTGGCTCCGGGCCTGGTGTGTCCTCCTGCGCCCCTGCTGGTGAGATGCGGTACTGCACTCCGGCTGGAGCTGGGAGTTCTTCTCTTTCCTCTGGCCTGGTGGTACAGGAGCAGTGCCACCAGGTGGCGCACTCGTCCTGTGTTTTTCCCGGGACTGCTGATGAGGTGCCTGTGGAGCTGGCCCTGGAAGAGGGTGAAGTGGATCCGGGTTCTGGACTTGAGGATGACGGGTGCCCGCGGCCGGCGGTGGAGCCGGCTTCATCTTCGGCTGGATCGTCGAGGGCGGCTTCCGGTGGATCTGCGGCTGCTGGGCGGACCGCCCAGGGACGGCCAGGTATGGAGACGACTGGGGCTTTATGTGTTCCGGGGGTGGGGGGTGGGGTTTGTTTGCCGGGTTTTGCTAGGGAAATGCTGGCGAGTATATTGTCCTTATTGGCGGGGGCGGGTTCTGGGACTGGGGCGTCCCCGGCGGCGGTCTGGTCGCCCTCGGTTTCTGCGCCTTGTTCGCCGCAGGCGGCGGGGGGATTGGGTTTGCCGGGTGTGGCGGTAGCAGTGCCCACAGGGGCGGTTGGTGGTGGCGCAGCGGGCGTTGATAAGGGGGCGGTCGGTGAGGATGTGAGGCTGGCGGATTCGGCGAGAGGGGAGATTTATGTCTGTTTTGAGGGGCCTTTGGGGGCCCATTTAAAAATGGAGGTGAGGGAGAAAATCTGGAGGGGCGAGTATGTGGAGATTTTTTCCTTGCTGCCTTTGGAGAAGTTTAATCTGGATAGGGGTAGAGTGGATGAGAGCAAGAAGGAGGACGAGGAGAAGCGGCGATACAGGTTGATTCCTCGTACTTTTATGAACTGGTTGCAGGCGTTTGCTATTTTGGCGGGTGTTGTTGGGGAGAAGGCGCCGGAGCATTGTTCGGCCCTGTTTTGCTACATGGACGCGATTGGGGAGGCGTACAGGGTTTATGGCGGGTCGGCGTGGCTCCGCTATGATGAGCAATTTAGGCAGAGGAAGGCGGTCCGGCCTAACATTCGGTGGGATCACAAGGACATTAGTCTGTGGATGCGGCTGATGTCGGCGCCAAAGGTGGGGCAGCAGCCCTTTCGGGGAGCGGCCGGGGGCTCCTCGGCCTCGGACTCCCAGGGTGGCAGTAGGAGGGGTTGTTGCTGGCAATATAATGAGGGACACTGCAAGTTCTTCACGGACTGCCGGTATAAGCACGAGTGCTCGGGCTGCGGCGGCGCCCACAGTTTGTCGCGATGTTTTAAACGTGGTAGAGGGAAGAGTTCTGAGACTGGGCAGAAGAGGGGTGACGCCGGTGAAGGTGGGCGAGATGGCCCCCTTTCTAAGTGAGTACCCGGATAGGGAGGCGGCGGCCTTGCTGTTCTCCGGTTTTACGGATGGGTTCAGGATCCCATGCACTGCGGTGGGGCCTGTGGTGGCATCCCGTAATTTGAGGTCGGCCTTGCGATGTCCGGCTGTGGTTAGTGAGAAGATCGCTAAGGAGGTGGCAGCGGGCCGTGTTGTTGGGCCTTTTGTTGAGTGTCCTTTGCCGGGTTTATGGGTGTCTCCTTTGGGGCTTGTTCCTAAAAAGGAGCCCAATAAATTCAGGCTTATTCATCACCTCTCTTATCCGCATGGGGGGTCGGTGAATGACGGCATTGATGAGGGCTTATGTTCGGTTTCTTATACTTCTTTTGATGCGGCAGTTCGGTGGGTGCGTTTGATGGGGCAAGGGGCTTTGATGGCCAAGACGGATATCGAAGCGGCTTTCCGTTTGCTTCCCATTCACCCGGACAGTTTTCATTTGCTTGGTTTTAAGTGGGAAGATTGTTTTTATGTTGATTGTTGTTTGCCAATGGGTTGCTCCATTTCTTGTTCGTTGTTTGAGACGTTTAGCACCTTTTTGGAATGGGTGGTGAGGCAGGAGGCGGGGTGGAATTCGGTGTTGCACTACCTGGACGATTTTTTGTTTTTGGGTCCAGGGGGGTCGCGGGTTTGTTCAGTTTTGTTACGGACTATGGAGCGGGTTGCGGCTCGGTTCGGGGTTCCCTTGGCCCCTGAAAAGACGGAGGGCCCTTCCACGTTGATTTGATTTTTGGGCATTGAGATTGATAGCATGGCAATGGAGTGTCGGCTTCCTGCTGACAAGGTGGAGGATTTGCGTACTGAGGTGGCTTTGTTGGGGCAGTTGAAGAAGGTGCAGCTTCAGCGTGTGCAATCTGTTTTGGGCAAGTTGAATTTTGCCTGCCGCATATTGCCCATGGGGCGGGTTTTTTGTCGGCGTCTGGCTATGGCGACGGCGGGTGTCACGGTTCCGACTCACTATGTTCGGTTGACGGCTGAAGTCCGTGCGGACTTGGCTGTTTGGAGGGGTTTTCTTACTGGTTTTAACGGTAAATCGGTGTGGATGGAGGAACCGGTTACTAGTGTGGATTTGGAGCTTTGGTCGGATGCGTCGGGTTCCTGCGGTTATGGGGTCTTTTGTCAAGGGCAGTGGAGTGCTGGGTCTTGGCCGGAGGAGTGGGGGTCGGCCGGTTGGTTGGGTAACTTGGTATTGTTGGAGTTGTTCCCTATTGTTTTGGCGACTGAGTTGTGGGGTGATGTGTTGCGTAATAAGCGGGTGAGGTTTTATTGCGATAACTTGGGTGTGGTTCAGGTGATCAACAAACAGACGGCTAGTTCTCCCCCAGTTTTGCGGTTGCTGCGGCATTTTGTGCTTAGGGGTTTGGAGTTGAATGCTTGTTTTGTGGCGGTTCATGTGCCGGGGGTGGATAATTCAATTGCGGACTCCCTTTCTCGTTTCCAGTGGGATCGTTTTCGGCAGCTGGTTCCGGGAGCGGAGGTTCGTGGGTTGCCTTGTCCCCAGTGGCTCTGGCGCGTGGCCTTGGGTTGTCCTCGGGATTGATCCAGCGGTCTGTGAGTGCCAGCACGTGGTCTGCTTATTCAGCTGTATGGGTCTTGTGGGAGCGGTTGCTGGATCAGGTTGGTGGGAGTGATTTGTGTGGTGATTTTCAGACATTGTTGGTTTATTGGTTGGGTGAGTCTTTTTCTTCCCAGGTGTCTTTCTCGGTAGTGTCAAAACGTGTGGCGGCTGTGGGGTTTTGGTTGCGACTCCGGGGGTTGCCGGATGTGTCCAGGAGTTTCTTGGTGCGGCAGGCGTTAAAGGGTTATCGCCGCGGGGCTGTGCGTCGTGATACGCGGCGCCCGGTTTCATTTCAGGTACTGCGGAAGTTGTGGGATGGGGCTGCGTTGGTGTGTTGTTCTGTTTTTGAGGTCTGCTTGTTCCGTGCTGCCTTTTCGCTGGCGTTTTTTGGGGCCTTTCGGATCTCCGAATTGGTGGCTCGCAGCAAGGCTTCGGGCGGAGGTTTGCTGCGGGAGGATGTGTGCGTGAGTGAGGATGGTTTGTGTTGTTTGATACGCCGGTCTAAGACTGATCAACTGGGTAAGGGTGTTCGTGTGTGGTTGCGTCCGTTGATGGGGTCGGTGCTTTGCCCTGTGCGTTGTTTGGAGGAATTTTTGCAGTTGCGGCCGGAGGTCGGGGGATCTCTGCTGGTTCACCAGGATGGGTCGGTGCTGTCGAGGTTTCAGTTTGTGGCGGTTTTTAGGAAGTGCTTGACGGCGGTGGGTTTGCCGGCTCTGGATTATGCGGCCCATTCGTTTCGCATTGGCGCTGCGACAGAGGCTGCCAGGTGGGGTTTGGGTGAGGATGCTATTAAGCGGATTGGTCGCTGGGAGTCGTCTTGCTTCCGGTCCTATATCCGTCCTCATCTTGTGTAAGTTGTTATTGTGGCATGGGGTCTTAGTGGGTCTGTTAATGTGTTTTTTCTTTTGTTCTGTTTTCTTATAGGGTCTGACGGTTGTCTGGCTTGGATATTCGGTCATTCATACGTGTATTGGGGGGCTTGTCGGGCGGATGTGCGGCGGAATGGAAGACAGTTGGGTTTTGATCCGGCCGTGTTGCAGGTTAGGTGGATTGGTTTGCGGGGTCTGATGTGGGGGCGGGTTTTGCCCGAGTTGCGGGCTAATGTGGCGTTGGATAGACCTCCTGACATTTTGGTGCTGCATGTTGGTGGCAACGACTTAGGGGTTCGGTGTTCGCGAGATGTAATTCGCGATATTAAATTGGACCTGTTGCGGTTATTGTCTGATTTCCCGGGTTTGTTGCTGGTGTGGTCCGATGTGGTGGCCAGACGGAGTTGGCGGCCTGCGAGGTCTGTGGATAGGGTGAATAAGGCCCGCGCTAAGCTAAATAAGGAGGTGGGGCGTTTTGTGAAGCGCTTGGGTGGTTTTGTGGTGCGTCATCGAGATCTGGAGGCGGCTTCGCCTCAGTTCCTGCGGTCTGATGGTGTTCACCTCAATGATGTGGGGGCTGATTTGTGGGCATTGGGTGTTCAGGAGGGTTTGGAGACAGCCCTGAGAGTTTGGCGAGACGCCCATAGGTGAGGTGTCACCTCTGGTCATCTGTGGCAGGCAGGGGGAAGGATCCTGGAAGGTAATTCAAGGGTGAAAATGGTGCACTGCATGTGAAAATGTGCAACGCATGTGTTTTTTAAGCTGTACGCTGGGGCCCCTGTTTGGCAAACTGGGCCTACAGGGTTATTTACTGGAACTAAGAAATGGTGCCCTTGGGTCGGTGAGCGCGGCCAGGGGTAATGTGGTGATACCAGTAAAAGTGATGAGTAAGAGTACAGCTTGATTGGTTGCCTTCCGGGGTCCTTCTACAATGCAAGGGGTTGCAGTGTCGGGTTGGTTAGCCGTGGTCATGTTATGTTGGGTAGATATATATATGTTATATATATGTTATTATGGAAATGCATAATTGTTTGATTAAAAGAAACATGTGAACATGTTGGGTTAATAAAGTTAGGCCACGGCCCGTTTTACCACAGAAGGTCTCCGTGTCATTTGTGGGTCTGGGGGTTTAGGGACAGGTTTTAGTGACGGTTAGCCCGTAATAGTTCTTACATCCCTTTAAGTCAGAAGAAGCAACGGAGCGGGGCGCAGCCGTAGTGAAGTGCGGCTTGACTTGGGGGGAAGACAAAAGGGCATAAAAGGGTTAAGTATTCTGTGTGTCTGGGGAGGTCAGGTTCAGGGCAGGGGGTGTGTGTCTGGGGCATTTTCCCGGGCAGTATAAGATGCAGGGTTTTAGTGGGAGGTCCATCTGACCAGTCAGTAGCCTGAGGGAAGTTCCCGCCCACCCTCCCCTTTTTTGTTTAGAGGTTCGTGGTTGTCTCGAGGGGCAGGCAGGGGGAAGGATCCTGGAAGGTAATTCAAGGGTGAAAATGGTGCACTGCATGTGAAAATGTGCAACGCATGTGTTTTTTAAGCTGTACGCTGGGGCCCCTGTTTGGCAAACTGGGCCTACAGGGTTATTTACTGGAACTAAGAAATGGTGCCCTTGGGTCGGTGAGCGCGGCCAGGGGTAATGTGGTGATACCAGTAAAAGTGATGAGTAAGAGTACAGCTTGATTGGTTGCCTTCCGGGGTCCTTCTACAATGCAAGGGGTTGCAGTGTCGGGTTGGTTGGCCGTGGTCATGTTATGTTGGGTAGATATATATATGTTATATATATGTTATTATGGAAATGCATAATTGTTTGATTAAAAGAAACATGTGAACATGTTGGGTTAATAAAGTTAGGCCACGGCCCGTTTTACCACAGAAGGTCTCCGTGTCATTTGTGGGTCTGGGGGTTTAGGGACAGGTTTTAGTGACGGTTAGCCCGTAATAGTTCTTACATCCCTTTAAGTCAAGTATTTGCAAACAAGTGCTTGCTCATCAGTGAGGGAGACCGATGCATTTACATGCAACTGTCTCCTCCACAGTATGGGGAGGAGTGATTGCGAATACGATCCCCATACAGAATCATCATTTACTGACAGAGCTGCTGTTTAGACACTGATCTGCTGCTGGCTAACAATGATTTCGATGACCAGGAATTTGGTGGCACTGTTACACTGGCAGATATGCTAATGAGTGTTCCTTGTTATTGATTATCTGGATGATGTTTGAACAGTGTAAAGGGGCCTTAACTGTGTGGGGGAAGCAGTCATGCAGCCATCAAAGCACCCAAGTTGACACAAGTGGAGCAGGTCACCAATGCAGTTCTCATGTGTTCCCCTCCCTCTGCCCCATCAACAGGATGTTGATTCCAGTGTAGCTAGGATACGAAGAGCCATTAGTGGGAGTGATGGAGACATCCACGAGTTCATCACGTCTTTCTTCTGCCGGGGACACTGCACACAGCCCCAAGTCACTTCTGGTGCATCACCGGATGTGCGACAGAACATGCCCAAAACCACTCTAATCCACAAATGGTTGGTACATGCCACCCCTGACCTCAAAATCCAGTAAGCCTGTGATGGTAGATGGCTATTCACCCTCTCAGACAGGCACCCGACTAATAGTAATCCAATCTTTATCCTGACATACCAAGGCTGTAGGATTCCTATACAGGGACAGAAAAACACTGAAGTGGTCAGCGAGGCTTTATATTTTATTCTGTTGGTTTCCTGTCCCTTGGGGGCAAATCCTCTCTCTTGTGCCATCATGGGTGAAGGGAAAATAACCCATTCCGTCATTTGTAATTTTAATGTGCAATGCAATGGGGCTTAATGCACTGTCTGTAGCTGAAATGCCTGTGTAACGGGGTGCCGAAGGCGCACTCAGTCTCCCATCAGCCACAGACCTGCTGCTTAGCTTCGGGAGCGAGGATCTGTGTTTGACCTTGTTCCCAGGGCGGCTTTGCTAGCTGGGAGGCTCCCTGCTCCTAGGTCTGCCTTGAGCACCGAGCTGATCACTCGGTGCTCGACTGGTCGGTCGGTCTGTCGGTGTCACGGCTGAGGATGGGGAAAACCCTCAGCCGTGTGATGCCGGAAGATGGTCGCTGCTCGACCAGGACGACAGGATTAGGGAGCAGGTCACCTCCTAAAGCGTCCCTAACCTGACTCTAACTCACCCTCTGACCGGTCCCTGAACTAGGAGTCAAGGTAAGACGGCCTGTTCCTTCTGGACATGGAGGAACAGGAGTCTCACTGGCCAAGCGTTCCACCTACCTGCCACAGCCTTGCTGACTGGATCCCTGTGCTGGCAAGCTGATGTCCACACAACCTGAGATTAACCCAGCAACCACACATCCACGCACAGGAACCCAGATCCATAAACTGAAATGAAGAAGCATAAAGACAAACACATCTTCTAAACACCAAACAACATTATTTTTATGACCAGAAGGGAGGCCCCCACTGGCAGTTGGTAAATAACCAGGAGGATGTCTCCAGCAAGCATGGCTGAAGCACCCTCTCTGACTACTGCCTTCAACTGAGGCTATATAGGGCCAAGAAGCCACACCTAACAGTCAGACACACCCCGTGACTCACACCCACAGAAAGGGAGTTAACCCTTCCAATACCAAAGAAGGGAAAACACAACTTAAAGGGGAAGTGTCCAACTCAGCTACACACTGTGGTGGACACTGCCACCACATGTACACATACAACCAAACGTTGCCACGGGCAACCACAGTGAAGGAAAGATGTCAGTGCACACCAAACATAAAACAGAGTGCACACAGACATACAAAAGTGCATACATACACGCACACAACTCCAAGGCAACCGCACACATACCTGTTGTCCGCGGCAACCGCACCTGAGGCAAACAGCAAAATGCCTCCTGCTGCGGTTGACACAACAACCCAAAACCGCGGGCAACTGTATGCGGCTCCCAAGGAGTCACGGCCATAAACATAGTCGTGACAGTTGGTCATGTGACGCTGTGCACGTCACATGACCCTCGCTCCCCACTATAAATACAGGCAGCCTGCTGGCCACAGGTTGCCTGTTAATTTAGGTTCCTGGCAGTTGTTGGATACCTGTGTACTTACCTGATCCTGTTCCCTGACGATCCTTTGCCTGCTACTCCTGTACTGCGCATCCTTCCTGGTATATTTGCAGCACGCCAGACCTGCAGGGTATAGCGATAGTGAGGTCACGGTTATGGGCAATCGAGGGTTACTCACTTTTTAGAGGGGAACCCTGGGCAGGCATGCAACAGTGAAGGAGAGGTAGACACTAGTTCCTCTGGGGCACACTCTGATGTAGGGACCAGGCCTGATGGTGTGTGAGGTGCCCTGGATGTTGCAGGTGTTTTGAGTGCCTTAGGTAAGGTCCCTTTAAGAATCGTGACGCCAGTGCCTGTAACGGTGGCACACTGGTTTGCAGGAGGATTAATGGAGTACACAGATGGTAAACCAAACATTGCTTTACTTTAGGAAACAGTCCAACTTTATACAAGCAATTGCAGTAGTTGATAATGCAGTCCTTTACAGTATAAATGCACAGCAGGTTTACTTTATAGCATGGCAGGTTTGAATCTTGCAAGATACTTGGAGGGTAAACGGTTAATGCTTTGCAGGACAATGCTGCTCTATCCCCTCAGCTATTCTAGCTGGCTGGATCCCAAGGCCCGGATGCCTAATTGCTGGCTTGAATCCTTGGTATATATAATCTTCCTCCAGTATTGGCACTTGCTCTATATATTACAGTACCTCTGCCTCTCAACTGACTTCTCTGCTGGGTTGGAAGGTGGCTGTAGGTTTATCCCAGGAGGTCCACTCCTACTACTGGGGTGTCTCTACTGAGCTAAGCTTAGCCTCGGGAGCTTCAGGCTGACTAGGTGGCACTTCTAGTCCCCAGGCATACACTGACTCTCCCCTGTCTGGGCCTACCTATATATATATATATATATATATATATATATATAGGGCTCTCTAGCTCCCTCTAACGTCCGGGAGGCTAAACTGCACCCTGACAGGCCTGACACCCAGATAATACAGTGAAATGCACATTACATTAAATGCAATAAACACATTAACCCTTGTGTAGTGCCCACCTTTACCTATTGGGACACTACATACCCCCATGCTATGACGTTGCCCGTCCTCGGCGCAACATAAAGGGGTCCGCCCAACTGGAAACCGCAGCCTGAAAAACAAAATGAGAACAGGCATGCCCAGCAATCACCACATTAGCAATATAAATATGACGGACAGTGTCACTGAAAGGTGTGGTGAAAAGGGGCGTCATCCTCTTCTCTCAGGATAATGTAAGGGAACAGGGGCGCTGACCTGGTGCAGCGTATCAATAATACCAGGATAGTCCATAATAATATTTTTTAAGTGCACATTGTCCATAATAAAACAGTAGTAGTCCATCGGAAAATGCTAAACAAATATAAGTCCTTGGAGGCTCAAAGGATAACACGAGTCTGTACCCAGGCTTGCAAAGGGTTAAACAGGGGTTTCCCGTGAGGGGCTACCTGGGCCCATAATGCAGTCTCCAAATCTCACAGGTGGGTGCCCCTTTGTACACCGTGTGGACCTCCTTACCGGCAGAGATTCTTCCTGCCTGGACTCAGGAAGGTCAGAGGAGCCCACCGCCTCTGGAGTTACTTCAGGAGCTCTCTGGGACAAAGTGTCCTGAGGTTGAGGACTAGCAGGAACTGGAGCTGGTACCATCAAGTTTAACCAGGGTGTGAGAAACCAATGGAGCGGTTCTTTGTCATAGAGTAAGTTCTCCACAACCTGCATAGGGTCCACAGGTGGAGCTGGAAATTCAGTTTCAGGAGACTCCGGCTCAATGTCCTCTGCCGCCGGTTCTCCTTCTATACAAGGCTTTAAACGATTTCTATGTACAACTTGAGAACCTTTACCTTCTCTGGAGATTTGGTAAATATGAGCTTCAGCATTAGGGATGGCAGAAATGACATAGGGAATCCTTTCCCATTTACTATCCAATTTGCTGGTTCGGTGGTTGTTTTTCAACCATACCTTGTCTCCTAGAGCTAGGGGTTCCGAATGAGCAGCCTGGTCATAGTCTCTTTGTTTTCGTTCCCGAGCATTCTCCATGCGTTCCTGGATGATCTCTTTGGCATTGAAGAGACGTCTTTGGTGCTCCACTACCCAGTCAGTCTTTGGTAGTGGGGTAATCACATCCGGCACTTGCACACCTAGGGAGTGATCCGCAGGCAACCTCCCTTGTCGGCCAAACATCAAATAGAAATGTGTGTAACCGGTGGAACAATGAATGGTGTTGTTACAGGTATACATGAGCTGTGGCAACAGAGTAGGCCAATCACCCCTTGTCTCGGGGGGTACTGCTCTCAGCAGTCCAATGAGAGTTTGATTCATCTTTTCACAGAGTCCGTTACCTTGCGGATGATAGGCGGTGGTCCGGACTTTCTGGCAATTATGCAGCAGGCACATATCTTGAAACAGCTGTGACTCAAACGCAGACCCTTGGTCAGTGAGGATTCTCTCTAGGCAGCCGTAGGGCAGAAGGAAAAGCTTCCAGAACGCCTCTGCTGTAGTCTTAGCTGTCAGGTCTTTCACAGGCACTGCTACGACAAACTTAGTGAAGTGATCAATAATAGTCATGGCATAAGTATACCCTGAGCGACTCGGCTCCAACTTCACATGATCAATAGCAACAAGTTCTAAAGGAGTTTCACTTACGATAGGATGGAGAGGCGCCCTCTGGTCATGGCGTTCAGTTCGCCCCACAGCACAGGCAGTGCATTCTCTGCACCATTTCTCAATATCTTCTCTCATCCCAATTCAATAGAATCTTCTCCGAATAGTGGCCTCAGTCTTCTGCACGCCGAAGTGTCCAGACTGGTTGTGATACATTTCCAACACCAGACTGGCATCTCGACGTGGTATGAGGATTTGATATATCCTATCACAGGACACTAGATCCAGACTCCTTCTGAGCAACAGGCCTCTTTGAAGGAATAGTTGATGGCGTTGTCTCCACAGTCTCGCTAGTTCTGGGTCTGCACATTTCCTGCAGATTCTCTCAGGGGTTTTCCCACTGAAAAAACAAAAAGGTGGTCCCTAGAGGGAGATAGTGTGTAAACACTCTCCCAAGGTATACTGCTCTGTGACAAAGAATGTGCAGAACAAGTGAGGGGCAGTAACGTATTAAAACTTAAAGTTTATTTGGACAGGTTTTAAGAAAAAAAGCCCCTACCAGACAAACCAGACAAACAACAATCAACAATATGGGTGAGTCGCCAACGCTCTAGTCCGTTAACAATTATACAGAGAAGCGGAGCTGAACGACAAATAAACACTAAATACAGTCTTTTGGCAAGGCGCCACAGACTAATGGAGATGCCAAAAGGCAAATAAAAGGGTGGATCTTACCGGTGGTGCCAGTCAGGACCTTGTAGTCCAAAACCCTGGAGGTTGAGGGGCTTCTCGGATCCGAAAAACACGTCCTCTATTCAATTTCACCTGGTGCCAGGGGCTGCAGGGAGAAACTGTCCCTGTTATTGCCCTACTTGGCCTGTAAGTCCCTAGGTGCTTCCTAACAAGGGGTCCTTTCCCCGCAAGGGGAAATGAACCCTAAATGGCCCTATAGGGACAAAGAAATTGGCCTCAAGGGTGATGGTCGCTAATAGGGAAAAAATTGGTATGGTGGATATATTTGGAGTCCCTACGCATTTCATTTATTTAAGAATATATCAAAGCTATAGAGAATACCTCCACTTCGCAAAGACAGGATGGAGACCCCCTAACTCATCAGGGGACAGGGGTCGTGGGTGGAGGGGAATGTCTGTACCCTTAACCTACTGTGGTGGTTATACGGCTAAGGGGAATAATGTGAGAGGGTAAGGTCACTGATGGATAGGGACCCACAACATCTGTCAGGTCCGGATGCACCAGGAGGGTGTCCCAATTGCGTGCTAAGATCTCCTTGATCTGTCTAGCCGCAGAATCAAATGTGCCAATGATCCGTAACTTTTTTTGTTGTTGTGGATCGGTTTTCGGACCCCCAGTGGGATGTAGGAGTGTGGTCCGTGTCTCCTGTCTGGCCCTTTTATAGGCCTTTCTTAGTGTATTGTCCAGGTACCCCCGTGCAGGGAAGCGCTGTCTTAGCTCATTTGCCCGTTTTGTAAATTCACGTGGTTCCGAACAATTACGTCTGAGTCTAAGATATTGGCCCACCGGAATACCACGCTTTAATGGGACGGGATGGCAACTGTCCCACCGAAGGAGTGAATTGGTGGATGTCTCCTTGCGAAAGATTGTGGTCTGTAGGCCCCCCTTGGTGTCTCTCGAGATGCAGATATCTAGGAAGGGTAAATGATTGTGTACAATCTCTGACGTGAATCTGAGATTTATGGTATTCGTGTTAAGTTCATCCACCAATCTCTTGAACTGGTAAGGAAGTCGAGCAGTTCACCGAGGACTCTACTTTCGGACTGGAGCTTAATCCACCTTTCTTGGTCGCCTCTGGACTCCGAAATATCTGATGAGGGAGGATCAGTAGCAGGGAGGTTTTCAGTGCGGATATTATCCTGCTGGGCAAATTTATAGTAGAACTCTGGCATTTCCACTTCTTCCCAGGCATCCTTTGGTTCATCTGGGGCTTCTGTAGTGGGAAGCCGCGACAGGGCATCAGCGTTATCATTGGAGCGGCCTGCCTGGTATTTCACAGTGAAGTCATAGTTGGCAAGGCGGGAGGCCCATCTTTGCTCCAGTGCCCCTAATTTGGCTATGTTCAGATGCGCCAGGGGGTTATTGTCCGTGAAGGCAACAAACGGTGTGGCGGTGAGATAGTCTTTAAACTTTTCGGTCACAGCCCACACTAAG
This sequence comes from Bufo gargarizans, assembly GCF_014858855.1. Taxonomy (NCBI): domain Eukaryota; kingdom Metazoa; phylum Chordata; class Amphibia; order Anura; family Bufonidae; genus Bufo; species Bufo gargarizans. The sequence continues at coordinate 140,782,451 of NC_058088.1, forward strand.
GCAAGAAACTCCAGCTTGAAGGAACTGTAGTTCTGGTCATTCTTCTCAGCTCCCTTCAGGGATCTGCTGGCATAGGCAATTACCCTCTCTTTGTTATCTTGCACTTGAGCCAACACGGCCCCCATGCCTCTTTTACTGGCATCTTCTGTGTAGAGGTGGAACGGCTTCTGATAATCTGGGTAACCCAGAACAGGGGGTTCAGTCAACTTCTTCTTTAGTAGCTGAAAGGCATTTTCCCATTCTTCGTTCCATTCAACAGGAATAGGAGTTTTTGGGCTCTTCTTTGGATGCCCCCTCAGGAGTTCCTGGATTGGATATGCAATTTGTGCGAAATGCGGGATGAAACGCCTGTAATACCCTGCAAAACTGAGAAAGCTTCTCACGTCTTTCACGGTGGTAGGAGTAGGCCAATTGCGGACAGCAACAAGTTTATCAGGATCAGGCTGTACTCCTTCGGCACTGACAACGTACCCTAGGTATTTTACCGCTGGTTTCAGAAGGTGGCACTTGGATGGCTTGATTTTGAGGCCATATTTAGTAAGAACTTGAAACACTTCAGCCAGGTGTTTCAAATGGTCCTCATACGTCTTGGAGTATATAATGACATCATCCAGGTATAGTAGTACAGTCTCAAAATTTCTATGGCCTAAACAACGTTCCATCAGCCGCTGGAACATCCCTGGAGCGTTACACAGTCCAAACGGCATATAATTGAATTCAAACAGGCCCATAGGTGTAGTAAAAGCAGTCTTTTCTCGATCTTCTGGGGCCATGGGTACTTGCCAGTACCCACTGGTTAAGTCCAAGGTAGAGAAATAGGCTGATGACCCCAGGGCAGTCAATGACTCCTCAATGCGTGGCAATGGATATGCATCTTTGTGGGTGATTTGATTGATTTTTCTGTAATCCACGCAGAACCTTATGCTGCAATCTTTTTCGGACAAGAACTAGGGGCGCAGCCCAGGCACTATGACTTTCATCTCTTGTATTATCTCTTTCACAGACTGATAGGTAGTAGGTGGTATGGGTCTGTGTCTCTCCTTAATAGGAGGATGAGAGCCAGTGGGTATGGTGTGTTTAATTACACTGATCTCTTTTAATAAAGCAATTAGGGCTTGGTCACTTTAAGGCAAATAATGTGCACGGCACCACAGGATAATCTGGGAATTTGGAGGCAGAATTACAGGCCGGTTATCCCTCCTTGTTGGCTGGGCGGTAACTTCACCTTGTCCTTTTTCGCGCCAAACGGGTCCCACGAGGCACACTTGTAATCCAGTCAGGTTAAGCGGCCATCTTTGAGCAAAATCGCTGTCTATTCACTGACAGCAAGCGGTGGCTTCAGCAAACGGCAAACAGTCCATACAATATAATCTTCACACCGCAAATTATTACAGTTCTCTTTGGCCCAGCAATTTTTAATAAAGCAATTAGGGCTTGGTCATTTTAAGGCAAATAATGCGCACGGCACCACAGGATAATCTGGGAATTTGGAGGCAGAATTACAGGCCGGTTATCCCGGATCCGGACAGTACAAATTTCTCGTTTTTTGTTTGCGAACCTTTGTTGAGCACACAGCAAGCTGATAGTCTTTTGAATGACTCTTCTGGAAGCAGGCGAGGCTTAAGATATAGTTTGATTCAATGCGTCAAGCACTTCGGAGTAACAATTTTTAAGGACATAAGTCCCTAGGATCACAGGGTGTCCTCCTTTATCGCCTGCTTGTACCACAATCATGCCTTGCTGTGGTAACGTGGCTTCTCCCACCTGAAGAGTAGGTTCCCAATACCCATGGACTTTCACTGGCTTACCGTTGCTGGCAATGATATTTAGCCAGGACTCTGGTGGCTGGGTGAGGAGACTTGGATCCCAGAACTTGTCAAAGGCAGGTCGTTGAATGGTGGTGACCTGTGACCCCGTATCCAGCAGGGCTTCAAAGGGTATCCCGTTGATACATATTTTAATTTTTGGACGGGATCCTACATATTTGGGCTTCCAGCTTGGATCCTTTGGACCTACTGTTCTACCTCCCGAGGGGCAGTCCTCTGCCTCAGGGGTTGCCCGGTTTAACTGCCAGCACATTGATTCAGTATGTCCATATTTCTTACAATAGTGGCAGACAGGCTGCTTTCTACTTCTAGACCGGTAACTCGGTCGCCCATCAGGTTCTTTTGGATACACATCTCTATATGCAGGTGGGAGTCTTGGAGGAAAAGGGCCTTCATCTTCCAGTAACAATCGTCTCTCCCACTCCTCTATTTTCTTGCATACTTTCTCTAAGCTTAGAGTTAGATGGTTCACTTGCTCCATTAGTGCTGCCACTTCATCTGTGACTGGAGCTTGGGTGGCCTGACTGACTCCAGCGGGCCCCACATTAACAGTCTTTGGCTGACAAGCCTGAGGTTCAGGGGAGGCTGCTGGCCCTGCGGCAGGGTTCTGGCCTAGTATACTGATGGCCAATTCTTTAAAGTCCAAAAATGTACAGTGGGGGTGTTGAGCTGACAACATCCGCAGCTGGCCCTTTAAATGCTCAGTACTTATACCCGCAATGAACTGCTCTCTGAGAGTCCTGTCCTGGTCCTCAGCCTCTTTGGGATCCACCTGGACCACAGCCCTCAGGGTCTCTTGCAAGGACAGGGCAAAATCGCGGAGAGACTCTCCAGGCTGCTGCTTTCTGCTGAAGAAACGCATTTTAACTTCGGACACCGTTCTGGCCTCAAACGTTGTGCTGAGGCAATCAAAAATCTGCTCCAGGCTACTCTTTTTAGAACGGGGCCATGACATGACTTCCCTGCGGGCAGCCCCTTCTAACTGAGCTAGGAGGATCTCCATTTGTTGTTCAGCAGATATGGGGTAAAGCCGGAACAAGGCCAGTATCTGGTCCCTAAAGTCCTTTAATTTATGGGCTTCCCCTGAATATCGTGGGAACCAGGGGGCCCCAAAATAATACGGTATGGTTAGTGGCATCAGGATTGACGGTGCCACGGCGGCAGGTACCCTATGGTCAGTTGCGGGCACTTCAGAAGGCACGACTGGGGTCACCTGCCCTGTTTCTTCAGGTGCGGACATGGTGTCACTAGGTGGGTATGGCCCTTTAAATGTCAGCGGAGCGGACCGGAGCGACAATGTCAGTTTTTTCTTCAAGTCTTTTGTCGCTAGTAGGGGAACCCTCTCCGGTACCCTGGAAAGGGTCAGGAACATTCCGGTATAGCAATCGGAAGGGGCCAGTAAAAGGTTAAAGTCAGTACTTTCTCCAGTGGTGCTCGCTCCAAGTCTCGCGAGATGCGTGGCTACGTTCGCTGGGGATTCGGGTAGGTGGTACCTTTTTCCAGACAGGGCGGCGTTTTCCCTCCTTGTTGGCTGGGCGGTAACTTCACCTTGTCCTTTTTCGCGCCAAACGGGTCCCACGAGGCAAACTTGTAATCCAGTCAGGTTAAGCGGCCATCTTTGAGCAAAATCACTGTCTATTCACTGACAGCAAGCGGTGACTTAAGCAAACGGCAAACCATACAATATAATCTTCACACCGCAAATTACAGTTCTCTTTGGCCCAGCAATTTTTAATAAAGCAATTAGGGCTTGGTCACTTTAAGGCAAATAATGGCACACAGTTTTTGTATCCGCAATGGCGCAGGAATGATCGTATCCTGTTCGTGATGCCAATTTATGCAGCACGCCAGACCTGCAGGGTATAGCGATAGTGAGGTCACGGTTATGGGCAATTGAGGGTTACTCACTTTTTAGAGGGGAACCCTGGGCAGGCATGCGACAGTGAAGGAGAGGTAGACACTAGTTCCTCTGGGGCACACTCTGATGTAGGGACCAGGCCTGATGGTGTGTGAGGTGCCCTGGATGTTGCAGGTGTTTTGAGTGCCTTAGGTAAGGTCCTTTTAAGAATCGTGACGCCAGTGCCTGTAATGGTGGCACACCGGTTTGCAGGAGGATTAATGGAGTACACAGATGGTAAACCAAACGTTGCTTTACTTTAGGAAACAGTCCAACTTTATACAAGCAATTGCAGTAGTTGATAATGCAGTCCTTTACAGTATAAATGCACAGCAGGTTTACTTTATAGCACGGCAGGTTTGAATCTTGCAAGATACTTGGAGGGTAAACAGTTACTCCTTTGCAGGACAATGCTGCTCTATCCCCTCAGCTATTCTAGCTGGTTGGATCCCAAGGCCCGGATGCCTAATTGCTGGCTTGAATCCTTGGTATATATAATCTTCCTCCAGTATTGGCACTTGCTCTATATATTACAGTACCTCTGTGTCACGGCTGAGGATGGCTGCCAGGACGACAGAATTAGGGAGCAGGTCACCTCCTAACATATCCCTAATGCGACCCTAACTCCTAGCTGCATGAGCCGACCTTGAAGGTAGGAGGGCCCATGCTCAGGAACCTCGGATCCCTACTCACCCTCCGCCAATCCCTGAACTAGGAGCTGGGTAGACCACCTGTTCCTCCTGGTTGCGGAGAAACAGGAGTCTAAACTGGCCGAGCTGCAATGGGAAATAACTATAAACAGACTATGGATATGGCAGGAGAGTGAAAGACTTCCACCTCTACCTGCCACAGACACACTGACTGGATCCCTGGACACAAGTGCTGGCTGTCCACACATAGACATAAAAGGACACAAACACACAGGGACCCAGAACCATAGCTGCAATAATAACAGACACCACATAGACATAAACTTAAAGGGGTTGTCCCACTTCATTAAATAGGTTTATCCTAAATTATTTTCCCCCATTGAACATTTCTTCCTATATATGTCTTTTAAAAAAACGTTTCAAACTTCCTAAAACTGCTTCTATTAGAATGGTTTGTTTACACAGGTATCCCATGGATACGGCCTCTTTTCGCCGGCCGCATCCTTTTGCCGCGCCTGCGCACCACAGGCTAAGAAATTTATCGGCCGGCCTCTCCACTTTTACATGAACGCACACGTCCGCGCATGCGCAGTATATCCACCGCGTCTTAGATAGAGCTGCGCATGCGCGGGCATCCGAACAGTTCGGGCGAGTCAGCGGAGTCACGTCGGAGGAACGGGATACTGTAAGTATAATATCTACTGGCCCACTAATCGACCAACGATTATTGAATATTCAGCAATAAAGGGGGTTCATAGTGAATTCAATGGGGGCATTTTTATGTACACCTGGGGCAACTATATTATATGTATTGACATTGGGGGGCAACTATATTATATGTATGGACACTGGGGGCAACTATATGAATTTTATGGACACTGGGGGCAACTATATGAATTTTATGCAGACTGGGGGCAACTATATTATATGTATGGACACTGGGGGCAACTATATTATATGTATGGACACTGGGGGGCAACTATATTATATGTATTGACACTGGAGGGCAACTATATTATATGTATGGACACTGGGGGCAACTATATTATATGTATGGACACTGGGGGCAACTATATTATATGTATGGACACTGGGGGCAACTATATGAATTTTATGCAGACTGGGGGCAACTATAATATATGTATGGACACTGGGGGGCAACTATATTATATGTATTGAAACTGGGGGCAACTATATTATATGTATGGACACTGGGGGCAACTATATTATATGTATGGACACTGGGGGCAACTATATTATATCTTTGGACACTGGGGGGCAACTATATTATATGTATTGACACTGGGGGCAACTATATTATATGTATGGACACTGGGGGCAACTATATTATATCTTTGGACACTGGGGGGGCAACTATATTATATGTATTGACACTGGGGGCAACTATATTATATGTATGGACACTGGGGGCAACTATATTATATGTATGGACACTGGGGGCAACTATATTATATGTATGGACACTGGGGGCAACTATATTATATGTATGGACACTGGGGGCAACTATATTATATGTATGGACACTGGGGGCAACTATATTATATCTATCGACACTGGGGGCAACTATATTATATGTATGGACACTGGGGGCAACTATATAAAATGCATGCACACTGGGGGCAACTATATGAATTGTATGGACACTGGGGGCAACTATATATAATGCATGCACACTGGGGGCAACTATATGCATTTTATGTACACTGGGGGCAACTATATATAATGCATGCACACTGGGGGCAACTATATGCATTTTATGTACACTGGGGGCAACTATATGAATTTTATGGAAACTGGGGGCAAGTTTATGAATTGTATGGAAAACCATAAAATGTAGCAGAGCAAATCGTGTTGCAAGCATCCACAGGGATAGCAGGGGAGTGGATTAGCAAGGTATGACAGAAAAGTGGAAATCTAGATGACATGGGTGCGGAAAAACATAAAATGTAGCAGAGCTAATCGTGTTGCAAGCATCCACAGGGATAGCAGGGGAGTGGATTAGGCCTCTTTCACACTTGCGTTGTCCAGATCCGGCGTGTACTCCACTTGCCGGAATTACACGCCGGATCCGGAAAAACGCAAGTGAACTGAAAGCATTTGAAGACGGATCCGTCTTCAAAATGCGTTCAGTGTTACTATGGCAGCCAGGACGCTATTAAAGTCCTGGTTGCCATAGTAGTAGTGGGGAGCGGGGAGCGGTATACTTACAGTCCGTGCGGCTCCCGGGGTGCTCCAGAATGACATCAGAGCGGCCCATGCGCATGGATGACGTGTCCATGCGATCACGTGTTACATGCGCTTGGGGCGCCCTGACGTCACTTTTGAGCGCCCCGGGAGCCGCACGGATGGTAAGTATACTGCTCCCCCGCTCCCCACTACACTTTACCATGGCTGCCAGGACTTTAGCGTCCCGGCAGCCATGGTAACCATTCAGAAAAAGCTAAACGTCGGATCCGGCAATGTGCCGAAACGACGTTTAGCTTAAGGCCGGATCCAGATCAATGCCTTTCAATGGGCAAGTCTTCAGGATTTTTGGCCGGAGCAAAAAGCGCAGCATGCTGCAGTATTTTCTCCGGCCAAAAAACGTTCCGGTCCGGAACTGAAGACATCCTGATGCATCCTGAACGGATTTCTCTCCATTCAGAATGCATTAGGATAAAACTGATCAGGATTCTTCCGGCGTAGAGCCCCGACTACGGAACTCTATGCCGGAAGAAAAGAACGCAGGTGTGAAAGAGCCCTTAGCAAGGTATGACAGAGAAAAGTGGAAATCTAGATGACATGGGGGAGGGGAATACACTGATATATAGAAAAGTTGGATATGAATGTTATTACTCAATTTAGTACAGCTATAATGGTAAGAATGCAGCATCTGTGCTGTTCAGTGGTTGTTTTAGGGGAGTAAAAAACAAAAATCATATTTATACAAGGTGTCATGCATTTGTGCTGTAGTAAATTACAGTTTTTGATGCACAGATATAGTGTTGAATATATTTGGAAAGTTTTATGTGTGGATAGTATTCAGGACATCAAAATGCAACTCTGTAAGATCATTTAGCATTGCTTGCTGAGTGATAGCAATCCACACCAGGAGAGATAAGCTTCACAGACACTGCTGGGAGCCAGTGAGCCTGATGAGTCATAGTCTTCACATGAACGAGCATGCAGGAATCAGCTTTCAGTGTGATAAAGTCATAAAGAGGCATGGCCGGCCTTCACTCTAGCTGCCTAAGCCCGCCCAGCCTTATCTGCAGAAAAGCAGGAAGTTACCAGCAGAGTGACTGCAGGTGAGGCTGATTCAGCAAAGTGGGAAAACCCCTTTAACATCACATAACATATTGTATCACAATTTATGACCACAAGGGTGGCCCTCACTGGCAGATGGTATATGGGACCAGGAGAGTGCCTCCAGCTTACTACAAGGCTGGAGTACCCCTCAGACCTCAAGTCTAAACTGAGGCTTTATAGCCCATGTAGCCACACCCACAATCGGACACACCCAGTGCACACACACTAGGAAGGAAGTTAACCCTTCCAACACCAGGGAAGGGAAGACAGCAACTTAAAGGGGAATACACACAATAAACCCCATGCACACCAGACAAGGAAGGTGCACACATATAAACACACGCTGCCAAGTGTAACCGCATGCAGATTGCAGCAAGCTGCCTAGCAACGCTCAGGCTGCTCTGCTGCCACATAAACATGTTGCCAGCGGCAACCACATGTGAGGCAACAATCCAGCCGCCCTCACAATGTGATTGACAAAAACCAAACCGCAGGCAACTGCATGCGGATAAGGAGTCACGACCATGACCATGGTCGTGACACTCTGCCTCTCAGCTGACTTCTCTGCTGGGTTGGAAGGTGGCTGCAGGTTTCTCCCAGGAGCCTCAGGAGCTTCAGGCTGACTAGGTGGCACTTCTCGTCCCCTGTCTGGGTCTACCTATATATATCTAGGGCTCTCTAGCTCCCTCTAACGTCCGGGAGGCTAAACTGCACCCTGATAGGCCTGACACCCAGATAATTCAGGGAAATGCACATTACATTAAATGCAATAAACACATTAACCCTTGTGTAGTGCCCACCTTTACCTAGTGGGACACTACATATTGACCTCAGCTTCCACCTGACTATTCTTTTCGGACTCCTTTGGTACTTCTCGACTCTCCTGGTATTTATGACCCTGGCTTCTCCTGACCTTTCCTTGCTTATCCCTCTCTACTGCGTTGTCCTCTTGGTTTTGACCCGGTCTGTTCACTATCCGTTATTTGTCTTGTCTGTCCTTCCCGCACGTATCCTAAGTTAGGGACTGCCGTCCAGTTGTCCCCTGTCATCAGGACTCGTGAGGCAAGTAAGCAGGGCCAGGGGTGAGGGTGGAGCGCAGTGGTCACTATCCTCCCCCCCGTGTGTGTGTACGTGACCGTTACAGCCTGTCATACTCTCCTGCTTTTGTGACATTCTCCCTATGTAGTGCATTACACAAAACCGCCTCCTCTCTTCTGCCTACTATTGAACGCTCCTCCCAGAAGAGTCTCAGTCCTGACAACTTACTCCCTCTGCTTCTAAATACTTGTAATAGAGGAGCATGCATGGTACTGCATGCTTGTACTCTTGCACAGCTTGTACATTTTATTTCTGGACAGTGTGCGCTTGCTGGGCAGGTACTTTTTAACCCTTCCTTTAAAATGTACAAGGGACTCGTCTATGCCAATTTCTTTTTTTGGTGAACACCTCTGTAAATTTGGAGTTGAGGTGCTCCAGGAGGGGTCTAATTTTAAAAGACAGTTAAATTGTGGGTCTTTTTTTTATTATAATGTAGGAATTTCAAAATGGATTCAAATCTTGTGTGGGACATGACCATATTTTCAATTGGAGTATGGTACAAGACATCTGAACTCCAATATTGTCTCACTTTGCGTTTTTTTGTTTGTTTTTTTACCAGGCCCATATGCAGAAAGAACCCTTAGTCTCTTGCAAAACGTAATCTCTGCTGCATTTACTGGGGTCCAACCAAGGGGGTCTTGCATATGAGGATGTCGTGTTTTGAAGCCCATGCAGTCAATTTGGATTCCAGAGTTTCCCCACAAACTCTGGAATTTGGGGCTTAATCCCCCGGTGGTGTGATCCATAGGTGATCACTGGGGGGAGAGGCTACTTCATCTCTCCTGGGATGTCTTCTTGAGGGTCCCTCATGATGCTGATAATGGAGTAGAGGAATGTGGCATCCTCTTCTCCCTCACTTGTAGACTCAGTTTCAGAGGCAAGGATGGTGTATGCCTCTTCAACCGAGTACATTCTCTGGGAAGGACGAGACATTTTTATTGGTAAAGTGGCAGGGGGTTGGATGTAGTGATTTAACACGTGATGGGGCTTGTAATGAATTTAAAATAAAATGATGAAGAAAAAAAAAGGTAAGTGTGTGTGTGTGTGTGTGTGTGTATATATATATATATATATATATATATATAATTCATTTATTTTAAATTCTATCTAGCACTAATTAAAGGGGTTAAAAAAAACCTATTGCTGGCCAGCACTTGCCAGGCACAGCTCCGGGGGGTGGGGGGAGAGAATCTGAAACTGCTGCAGATGAGCCAAGAAGAAAAAAAAAAATCAAAAAAATCACTGCAGCTGTTCCAGATGCTCTTCTGAGTGTAAAGCCCTGATTTTTGTGGTGGTACCACAAGTCCCAGTCGACAACCAGCAGCACAGTGTGGAACAAGTCCTCTCTGCAGTCACCAAGCTAGAATGGCTGCCTACAGAAATGTACCAACTGCTCTTTTAGCTGCATAGTGCTGCCATTGGCTAGAGTGTTGTTCCAGCCAATCGCTGTGCTGGGAAGGGAAACCAGTGTCTGGTGTCCCCTCCCTGACCTAGGAGGTGACATGATCAGCCCCTGCCACCTCTAGCCAAGTCCCCCTGCAACACCATACCATTGCCAGCGCTGCGATGGCCTGCTCTTCACTAACAGGCCAATTGCAGCAATCGGGGCTGCAGGCAACGGAAAAAACTCCTGCTCGCCCTCAGCTAAGATGGCTGCCTGCTGATAAGAGCAGCCATCTTATTCCAGCCACCACGAGATAACCGGCGTTAACCATGACATACTATTACGTCAAGATGCGGGAACGACTGATTTCCATGATGTAATAGTACATCATGTGTAGGGAACGGGGTTAATTGTCCCCCCCATAAGTGATTGCCACAGCATCCTGTGCTCTCAACTGGGACCTCCACAGCAACTTTCACAATGCCCCACCCCCTTAACAATGACCTCTGGTGTTTAAAGCCTTTAGACAATGTGTTCATACTGACCCAGGGTATTGGAGCTGCTGCTATTCTTATTTTGGCCGGCAGGTGGCAGGCCAACATAAGAAATCAACAATTCACATATTACCATGCTCCTGTATGGAGTGTGGTAATATTGGAGAGAAAAAAAATAAAAAAGTATAAAAATTTAAAAATCACCCCCCTTTCTGTAGAATAAAAAAAAAATTAAAAAAATGCTCTTACCGGTAATTGTTTTTCTTGAAACCCATGACAGCACCCATGCGACTAGGTCCTCCCATCCAGGACAGGATAAAAAGGTTCACACCCCCACCACACCTCAGTGATTCTAAATGATATCCCTTCTATTACATCTTATGTATATAACAGTACATATACAAACACACACATATACATATATATATATATATATATATATATAAAAAAAAATTTGAGGCGCTTTCATGGGTTTCAAGAAAAACAATTACTGTAGTACTTACTGTAGTACTTTCCTTCCAAATGCTGCATCTGAGTCAAGATGCAGTCTGTAGTGTCTAAAAATGGTATTGGGAGAGCTCCAGGTGGCCACTCTGCAAATCTGAGCTAAAGAAGCGTCTGCCTTCTCTGCCCAAGAGACCGCAACTTCTCTAGTTGACTGTGCTCCGAACCCCTTTTGGAATAGGCAATGGAAATTGCATTTTTTATCCATCTAGCAATGGCATTAGTAGAAGCCTTGTGACCCCTGAATCTACCCTGAAACTGTATCAAGAGATACATCTATAGAGTATCATCTATTCTTCAAGATGCCGTGGAATCTAAGTAAAGCAAGAAGCATCTTCTAACATCCATGAAATTTCTCTTCCAACATATTTACTGGATTTGGACAAAAAGATGGTAGGATAACATCCTGATTTCTGTGGAAATTAGAGACGACTTTAGGCTGGAAAGATGGGATAGGCCTAATAATCCCTTTGTCTTCCAAAACTGTAGTATAAGGAGGGAAGGCTGAGAATGGCTGAATCTCTGAGACCCATCTAGCTGAAGTAATCACCAGCAAGGCGGCCAACTTGAAGGTAAGCATCTTAATAGAGATATTATTTAGTGGTTTGAATGGCTCCTGAGATTGGGCCAAAAGGACAGTGTTTAAATTCAAGTGGGGAGACAAGGGTCTTAATGAGGGATGCTGTAGACAAGAATCTTTTAATCCATGGATGATCTGTTAACTTGGAATCAAAGAAGTAACTCAGGGCAGCCACCTGTACTCTTAAGGTGGATGATTTAAGATTTTTATCTAGACCTGCTTGCAAAAAAAAAAATCTAGACTTTTTGGCACATCTGGAACTTTAAAAGGATCTGGACTGTGACCTAGGAAGGTATAAAACAAATATTCCACACTGTAATGTAATTTTTAGAGGTGACCAACGTCCTACTTTTCAACATAGTGGAAAATACTTTATCACAGGCAAACTCAACCTGCGGCCCTCTAGCTGTTGCAAAACTACAACTCCCTACAGAAGGGCATGGTGGGAGTTGTAGTTTTACAACAGCTGGAGGGCCACAGGCTGAGCATCCCTGCTTTATCATATAACCCTCTCCTAGACCAAACTTCCCTTTTAAATTCCACAGAGATGTAGTATTTCTGGACCGGGATGCACTAGTGCAGTGTATCCCAACCAGTGTGCCTCCAGCTGTTGCAAAACTACAACTCCCAGCATGCCCGCACAGCCAAAGGCTGTCCAGGCATGCTGGGAGTTGTAGTTTTGCAACAGCTGGAGGCACACTGGTTGGGAAACACTGCACTAGTGGACCCTGGTAAAGATCTTTCCTCAATGGTAACATCCACGAAGACTCTAAGGTGCAAAAGGCGTGGCACTCTTGTCGTGTTTTTTGATGGGTGCTGTGGTTGTGGGTTCCTAGCCCGCAGAGATAGACCTAGAAACTTCAGCACTCCAATAAATATAGTTCCTTCATTCCTCTTGTCTATAACTCTCTCTGGCAACTTAGTAAGCGCTAATTATCATTAGTGGACCTGGTTCCTTACTAGATCAATCATACCTAGTACTTGTACTTATCCGATTATCATGCTCTAGTACATCTTATGTAATCCCATTTAAGACTCACTACTTTACATAGTTGATGCAAACTTAACTCAGAATGACACAGATACCTGCTCAGAATTGCAATGTACAATCTCCAATTGTATTGGCAGACTAGATGAGCCAAATGGTTCTTATCTGCCGACACATTCTATGTTTCTATGTATTGTCTCAGAAGGACCTCCCTGCGTTCCGTTCTCTCTCCAGTGATGTTCTACAGTTTTTTGTTTTTTTTACGATTAGATGTACAGGGTGGGCCATTTATATGGATACACCTTAATAAAATGGGAATGGTTGGTGATATTAACTTCCTATTTGTGGCACATTAGTATATGTGAGGGGGGAAACTTTTCAAGATGGGTGGTGACCATGGCAGCCATTTTGAAGTCGGCTATTTTGAATCCAACTTTTGTTTTTTCAATAGGAAGAGGGTCATGTGACACATCAAACTTATTGGGAATTTGACAAGAAAAACAATAGTGTGCTTGGTTTTAACGTAACTTTATTCTTTCATGAGTTATTTACAAGTTTCTGACCACTTATAAAATGTGTTCAATGTGCTGCCCATTGTGTTTGATTGTCAATGCAACCCTCTTCACACACTGATAGCAACACCGCAGGAGAAATGCTAGCACAGGCTTCCAGTATCCGTAATTTCAGGTGCTGCACATCTCGTATCTTCACAGCAGGACAACTCTGTTTAAGTAACTTAATAGATGACAACTTCTGATCTTACCAAAGCCTTAAAAAGGTGTTGTCTGGGTTATTTTTTTTATTCTTTGTATGTTTCTAACTAGACAAATGTAAGGACTTTACAATTCACTTCCTTTATCTCCAGTTGCTGCTTTCTCAGATTTTACTGAGTGTCACATGACTTGTGATGTCATCTTCTCTCCCTGCTCTGAGGATGTTTAGTGCACAAGCCTGAGAGCAAATATGAGTCTGAACACTAAATGTCACTGTGCTGGCCACACCCCCTGCACTGCGGTCTGCTGGTTATTGCACCCTCCCTAGATTCTTGAGGAAAAACATTTATCCCTTCAGCTGCACAGACTCGGGGCTGAAGGCTTTACTGAGTAGCTGCAGGCAGGGCGGAGACAGAAGCAGGACACAGGAGCTGACAGTTCTGCAGAGCATTGCACAAGAACTATCCTACAAATACAACATGCTGCTGAGCATCTCAGCAGGCAGACGTCTCTCAGGGCAGCACTTTTAGTCACTTCCTTTGCAGAGCAGGGGGAGGGGCAGAGATTGTTGTTGTTATTGCAGGTAAACAAAGGGCCAGACGAGAACCAGGGAAATGAGGGGGGAAAAAATAATATATATATATTTTTATTTATTTTTTGCCTAAAACTTGCTTAGTTATATATTGCTGCCCAGCAGAATTACAGTGCTATATTATTTTTTTTTATAACTCAGACAACCCCTTTATACTTTCAGACAAATTGTGTGACTCTTCCATAACCAATTTACCCACACGCTTGACATACTGGTCTTGCATAAGAATCTGGCTACTGTACATCCACCACATTCTTTATGCTCAGACTTGCAGGACAATTTAGTGTTTTTGCTGCCTATAACAATAAAGCCCAACATTATTGAGAGGATATTTCTCACCATTTGAAGAGGAAAACATTCCCACTCCTCAGGTCCAATACCACACTTGTGGGCCGCAAGGGTTCCAAGGGATTGGCGCGTCTTGAATCACATGGCTCCGACATTGTGTCCAGACACCGGATCCTGCACAGCACTGTGCGCACAAATGCACAGCTGGCAGCCTTCTCTAGCTGCCATTTATAGCGCGCCTTGACCTCCTTTTAACTCTGGGCCCAAACGCCTAAGTCAGCCAGCCGATTCACCATTTTTTTTTTTATGGCTTTTTACCCCCAAAAATTATTTGATAAAGTCACACTCCAAAATGGTATCAATAAAAACCACAGATCATCCTGCAAACAATCCCCCCACACAGCTCAGTAGAACCATAAATAAAAAAGTTATGGGGGCCAGAATATTGTGACTTAACCACCTCAGCCCCCCTAGCTTAAACACCCTAAATGACCTTCAACTGCCCTTCTGGTGCTCGCCACTTCACCATGTTGTACAGCAGTGCTGCTACTAGGTCCAGGGTGGGCTGCGCTGCTGGTGTATGCCTCACCACGTAATCTGACAGCACCAGCCCCACTCTGCTGCCCTTGAAGCAGATCCTGCGCAACCTGTGGTGTAGCAACTTGGGGCCGTACGCCTGTTAGTATCAGGGACCTCAACCTCCTCGTCCAAACTTTGGGTCAGACTGCCACTGCTTTCTACAGGTTCATATTCTGAGCCGCTGGATTCGTCAGATGAGGGTTCCCATTCCTCATCCGACTGGGTCAGAAGCCTGTAGGCCTCTTCAGAAGAATACCCCTTGTTTGCCATTTGGACTACTAAATTTAGGGGGTATTCCCTGAGACTACCCGAGAAAAAAAAGCAAGCCTGTCTTACAAATGGGAGGCTAGCGAAGTACCGGAGGCCGCTGCGATTGATAAAAAATATCAACTTTTTTTTTATCACTGCGGCGGGCGTGGGTGAACGCACGTGTGGGCAACCGATCAGGCCTGATCGGGCAAACACTGCGTTTTGGGTGGAGGCGAGCTAAGGTGACACTAATACTATTATAGATCTGACTGATCAGTTTTGATCACTTACAGATACTATAAAAGTACAAATGCTGTTTAGCGATACGCTATTCAGCAAATCAGTGACTGCGGTGCTGTGGGCTGGGCGCTAAATGATTACCAACTACCTAACCAAGGGGCCTAAACTATCCTAAAACCTATCAGTCAATACCAGAGGGGAAAAAAAAAAAAAACAGACAAGTTTACACTGATCACTTTTTTCCCTTTCACTAGGTGATTGACAGGGGTGATTAAGGGGTTAATTGGGGGTGATCTGGGGGCTAAGTGTGCCGACGAAAAGGACCAGCAGAGGCGCACAGCAGCCATTTAACACCTTATATTTATAAATATAAAGTGTTAACTGGCTTGCGATTTGTTTTTTTTGTTTTTTAAATCAGCCTGCCAGCGATCATTGGCTGGCAGGCTGATGATGTAACCCTTCCCCCTCAAACTTTTGCCAGCCCGCAATGCGCATGCACGGGCCGGCTGAGAGCATCATCTCGCGAGATGACGCGTATATGTGCGACTCTGCCTCACACTGCTGCCTCCGGACCGCGATCCTGCGTTAGGTGGTCCGGAGGCGCTTAAAAAAAATATTTTCTTCAAAGTTTATATATTTTTACACTAGACATTATATATATATATATATATAAAGAAAAAAAAAAGAAAAAAAAAAAAGCTATGTGTTATCGTAATCCTACTGACCCAGAGAAAAAAGGGCACAGGTCAGTTTTGTTGCAAAGGGAACACTGTAGGGACAAAACATCTAGTGATAGACTCAATTGGCTAACTGTAGATATGGTCCAAGAGAAGTTAAATAGCATAAATGTGAACAAAGCTCCGGGTCCAGATGGATTACACCCAAGAGTGCTTAACCACTTCAGCCCCGCTAGCTGAAACCCCCTTCATGACCAGAGCACTTTTTACACTTCGGCACTACACTACTTTCACCGTTTATCGCTCGGTCATGCAACTTACCACCCAAATGAATTTTACCTCCTTTTCTTCTCACTTAGAGCTTTCATTGGGTGGTATTTTATTGCTGCTGACATTTTTACTTTTTTGTTATTAATCGAAATGTAACGATTTATTTGCAAAAAAAATGACATTTTTCACTTTCAGCTGTAAAATTTTGCAAAAAAAACGACATCCATATATAAATTTTTCGCTAACTTTATAGTTCTACATGTCTGATAAAAAAAAATGGTTTGGGTAAAAGTTATAGCGTTTACAAACTATGGTACAAAAATGTGAATTTCCGCTTTTTGAAGCAGCTCTGACTTTCTGAGCACCTGTCATGATTCCTGAGGTTCTACAATGCCCAGACAGTAGAAAAACCCCACAAATGACCCCATTTCGGAAAGTAGACACCCTAAGGTATTCGCTGATGGGCATAGTGAGTTCATAGAACTTTTTATTTTTTGTCACAAGTTAGCGGAAAATGATGATTTTTTTTTTTGATTTTTTTCTTACAAAGTCTCATATTCCACTAACTTGCGACAAAAAATAAAAAATTCTAGGAACTCGCCATGCCCCTCATGGAATACCTTGGGGTGTCTTCTTTCCAAAATGGGGTCACTTGTGGGGTAGTTATACTGCCCTGGCAATTTAGGGGCCCAAATGTGTGAGAAGAACTTTGCAATCGAAATGTGTAAAAAATGACTGGTGAAATCCGAAAGGTGCACTTTGGAATATGTGCCCCTTTGCCCACCTTGGCTGCAAAAAAGTGTCACACATCTGGTATCGCCGTACTCAGGAGAAGTTGGGGAATGTGTTTTGGGGTGTCATTTTACATATACCCATGCTGGGTGAGAAAAATATCTTGGTCAAATGCCAATAAAAAAATTGGAAAAGTTGTCTTTTGCCAAGATATTTCTCTCACCCAGCATGGGTATATGTAAAATGACACCCCAAAACACATTCCCCAACTTCTCCTGAGTACGGCGATACCAGATGTGTGACACTTTTTTGATGCCAAGGTGGGCAAAGGGGCACATATTCCAAAGTGCACCTTTCGGATTTCACCGGTCATTTTTTACACATTTCGATTGCAAAGTTCTTCTCACACATTTAGGCCCCTAAATTGCCAGGGCAGTATAACTACGCCACAAGTGACCCCATTTTGGAAAGAAGACACCCCAAGGTATTCCGTGAGGGGCACTGCGAGTTCCTAGAATTTTTTATCGCAAGTTAGTGGAATATGAGACTTTGTAAGGAAAAAAGAAAAAAAAAGAAAAATCATCATTTTCCGCTACCATGTGACAAAAAATAAAAAATTCTAGGAACTCGCCATGCCCCTCACGGAATACCTTGGGGTTTCTTCTTTCCAAAATGGGGTCACTTGTGGCGTAGTTATACTGCCCTGGCAATTTAGGGGCCCAAATGTGTAAGAAGTACCTTGCAATCAAAATCTGTAAAAAATGGCCTGTGAAATCCGAAAGGTGCACTTTGGAATATGTGCCCCTTTGCCCACCTTGGCTGCAAAAAAGTGTCACACATCTGGTATCGCCGTACTCAGGAGAAGTTGGGGAATGTGTTTTGGGGTGTCATTTTACATATAACCATGCTGGGTGAGAGAAATATCTTTATATCATTTTTTTATACAAAGTTGGCATTTGACCAAGATATTTTTCTCACCCAGCATGGGTATATGTAAAATGACACCCCAAAACACATTCCCCAGCTTCTCCTGAGTACGGCGATACCAGATGTGTGATACTTTTTTGCAGCCTAGATGCGCAAAGGGGCCCAAATTCCTTTTAGGAGGGCATTTTTAGACATTTGGATCCCAGACTTCTTCTCACACTTTCGGGCCCCTAAAAAGCCAGGGCAGTATAAATACCCCACATGTGACCCCACTTTGGAAAGAAGACACCGCAAGGTATTCAATGAGGGGCCTGGCGAGTTCCTAGAATTTTCTATTTTTTTTGCATAAGTTAGCGGATATTGATTTTTTTTGTTTTTTTCTCACAAAGTCTCACTTTCCGCTAACTTAGGACAAAAATTTCAATCTTTCATGGACTCAATATGCCCCTCACGGAATACCTTGGGGTGTCTTCTTTCCGAAATGGGGTCACATGTAGGGTATTTATACTGCCCTGGCTTTTTAGGGGCCCTAAAGCGTGAGAAGAAGTCTGGAATATAAATGTCTAAAAATGTTTACGCATTTGGATTCCGTGAGGGGTATGGTGAGTTCATTTGAGATTTTATTTTTTGACACAAGTTAGTGGAATATGAAACTTAGTAAGAAAAAACAAAAACAAACAAAAGATTTCCGCTAACTTGGGCCAAAAAAATGTCTGAATGGAGCCTTACAGGTGGGGGGTGATCAATGACAGGGGGGTGATCACCCATATAGACTCCCTGGTCACCCCCCTGTCATTGATCACCCCCCTGGTAAGGCTCCATTCAGACGTCTGTATAATTTTTACGGATCCATGGATCGGATCCGCAAAACACATGCGGACGTCTGAATGGAGCCTTACAGGGGGGTGATCAATGACAGGGGGTGATCAGGGTGATCACCCCCCTGTCACTGATCACCCCCCCTGTTAGGCTCCATTCAGACGTCCGCATGATTTTTACGGATCCATGGATCGGATCCACAAAACACATGCGGACATCTGAATGGAGCCTTACAGGGGGGTTATCAATGACAGGGGGTGATCACCCCCCCTGTAAGGCTCCATTCAGATGTCTGCATGATTTTTACGGATCCATGGATCGGATCCACAAAACACATGCGGACGTCTGAATGGAGCCTTACAGGGGGGTTATCAATGACAGGGGGTGATCACCCCCCTGTCACTGATCACCCCCCCTGTAAGGCTCCATTCAGATGTCCGCATGATTTTTACGGATCCATGGATAGGATCCACAAAACACATGCGGACGTCTGAATGGAGCCTTACGGGGGGGTGATCAATGACAGGGGGGTGATCAGGGAGTGTATATGGGTGATCACCCGCCTGTCATTGATCACCCCCCTGTAAGGCTCCATTCAGACGTCCGCATGTGTTTTGCGGATCCGATAAAATCATACGGACGTCTAAACGGAGCCTGACAGGGGGGGTGATCAATGACAGGCGGGTGATCACCCATATACACTCCATGGATCGGATCCGCAAAACACATGCGGACGTCTGAATGGAGCCTTACAGGGGGGTGATCAATGACAGGGGAGTGATCACCCATATAGACTCCCTGATCATCCCCCTGTCACTGATCACCCCCCCCTGTAAGGCTCCATTCAGACGTCCACATGATTTTTACGGATACATGGATCGTATCCACAAAACACATGCGGACGTCTGAATGGAGCCTTACAGGGGGGTGATCAATGACAGGGGGTGATCACCCCCCGTTAGGCTCCATTCAGACGTCCGCATGATTTTTACGGATCCATGGATCGGATCCACAAAACACATGCGGACGTCTGAATGGAGCCTTACGGGGGGGGGGGGGGGGGGGTGATCAATGACAGGGGGGTGATCAGGGAGTGTATATGGGTGATCACCCGCCTGTCATTGATCACCCCCCTGTAAAGCTCCATTCAGACGTCCGCATGTGTTTTGCGGTTCGGATCCATGGATCCGTAAAAATCATACGGACGTCTGAACGGAGCCTGACAGGGGGGTGATCAGGGAGTTTATATGGGGTGATTATGGGTGATCAGGGGTTCATAAAGGGTTAATAAGTGACGGGGGGGGGGGGGGGGTGTAGTGTAGTGTTTGGTGCGACTTTACTGACCTACCTGTGTCCTCTGGTGGTCGATCCTAACAAAAGGGACCACCAGAGGACCAGGTAGGAGGTATATTAGACGCTGTTATGAAAACAGCGTCTAATATACCTGTTAGGGGTTAAAAAATTCAGATCGCCGCTGGCAGGCTGGAGATCCACTCGCTTACCTTCCGTGCCTGTGTGCGCGCGGTCACAGGAAATCTCGCGTCTCGCGAGATGACGCGTATATGCGTCCAGGAGTAAAGCAACCACCTCCCGGACGCATATCTGCGTACAGCGGTCGGAAGGTGGTTAAAGAGCTCAGATCAGTCATTGCTGTGCCCCGGTTTATAATTTTTAAAGGTACTGGTACAGTGCCAAGTGATTGACGCAAGGCAAACGTGGTGCCCATATTCAAAAAAAGGATCAAGGTCCTCCACAGGTAATTATAGACCAGTTAGTTTAACTTCTATTGTGGGAAAGATTTTTGAAGGGCTCTTAAAGGGTTTCTGTCATCAGAAAAATGGTTATTAACCTGGTTGACAATAGCGAAGTACTAATGTCAGCTAAACATATTAGTCCCATGTCACTATGTGCCGCTGTTTAGAAAAAACAAACTTTAATATGCAAATTAGCCTTTAGGAGCTCCTAGAAGCTCTGTTAGCTTGTCTCTTTCCACACCCTTGTACACTTAATTGAGATATATATATAATTAAGGCTACATGCACAAATTTTTTGTGCTCCGCAAATAGCGGATCCGTGTTCCTTATTTTTACATTCACATCCGTTCGTCTGCAAATTTTGTAGGTTGTTTCCGTGTGTCTTCAGTTTTTTTTCTTTGCAGTCAAAAACAAAAAAATAAAAAATAAAAAAAAATAAAAAACCAGAGGCTGTAATTTCCTGAAATTTAATATACAGGATTCCCAACAACCATCCGCAAAAAAAAGTATGTAGATGACATACGGATGGCTTCAGTTGGCCAACCGCATTTTTTTTGTGGACCCATTGACTTCAATGGGTCTGAAACGTTTATTGTGGACAATAGGGCATACGATACTTTTTTTTTTTCGGACAGTAGACAGACAGCGGACGCGGAAAAGAAATGGCTGACTACACCGCAATTTTAACGGCTCCATAGAAATGCATGGGTAACCAGAGAAAGACAACACGAGAAACCAAAGTTAACCGTGAACTCCAGGGCACTCTACTACCTTAACAGTGACCTGCCCTCAACAGTGAAGATAAACGGCTGAGTTGTTACAAAAACCTTGTGTAAAACTATGCGGCAAGAGCGATGGATCTGCAAAGTTCTATTGGCCAATAAGGATCATGTGACTGTATGGCAGTTATGATGAGTGAAGAACCTGTGAGCTTTTATTGGCCAATACATTTTTTTCTCAAGAACAGTACCTCCTAGAGAGCTGAAACCTTTATGAAATCCTTCCCAGGCATCTGATGTACCTACAGTATGTGCAAAACTTTGTGTCCAATGGTTCAGGAGCCTGGATGCCTCTACAAATGGACAGGCACACATTGATTTTTATAACAGATACGTGCTGTCAACTGGTAAGCTTTTTTTTTTTTTTAAATGATCTGAATCAGATTTGCTGTCGGTCATCTCATATTTGCTTTGTTTACAGCAGGCAATGGTAAACAGGATGAATGGAGTGTGCGTGACACACCCATGAAAGATCTTTTTTTAAGGTGCATTCACATGACCGCATCCATTTGTACACCACAAATTTTGATAATGGTCTGTGTGCAAGAGGCCTAACAAATAATCCCAGGTGGTTTCCAATTTTATCTGACATCCATTTAAATAGTTTACTTTCTTCAAGACTCAGTGGCCTGCGCTGACAGATGCAGACCCACTCAACTTGAATGGGTTCGAGATCTGTCTACATGCAGCAAAAAAACAAAACAAAAAAAATACAACTTTTTTGCGATGTGGAGGCAAGGACTGAAATGACACAGAAGAGCTCAGTAGCCTTCCGTTCTGTATCTTCGATTGCGTACCCATTTAAATAAAAATATATAAATATATATTTATACTGTTTCTAATATATATATTTGCATATTGTGATAAAGTTCATTATTTTCTGTAATGTACTGATAAACATTAGAATTTCATATATTTTAGATTCATTACACACCAACTGAAGTAGTTCAAGCCTTTTATTGTTTTAATATTGATGATTTTGGCATACAGCTCATGAAAACCAAATATTTCATCTGACCAATAAAAGAAGTGTTTTTAATACAAAAAAAAAGTCAACATTCAAATTATTATGTTCAGTTCTGCACTCAATACTTGGTCGGGAATCCTTTTGCAGAAATGACTGCTTCAATGCGGCGTGGCATGGAGGCAATCAGCCTGTGGCACTGCTGAGGTGTTATGGAGGCCCAGGATGCTTTGATAGCGGCCTTAAGCTCATCCAGAGTGTTGGGTCTTGCGTCTCTCAACTTTCTCTTCCAAATATCCCACAGATTCTCTATGGGGTTCAGGTCAGGAGAGTTGGCAGGCCAATTGAGCACAGTAATACCATGGTCAGTAAACCATTTACCAGTGGTTTTGGCACTGTGAGCAGGTGCCAAGTCGTGCTGAAAAATGAAATCTTCATCTCCATAAAGCTTTTCAGCAGATGGAAGCATGAAATGCTCCAAAATCTCCTGATAGCTAGCTGCATTGACCCTTCCCTTGATAAAACACAGTGGACCAACACCAGCAGCTGACATGGCACCCCAGACCATCACTGACTGTGGGTACTTGACACTGGACTTCAGGCATTTTGGCATTTCCCTCTCCCCAGTCTTCCTCCAGACTCTGGCACCTTGATTTCCGAATGACATGCAAAATTTGCTTTCATCCGAAAAAAGTACTTTGGACCAACAGTCCAGTGCTGCTTCTCTGTAGCCCAGGTCAGGCGCTTCTGCCTCTGTTTCTGGTTCAAAAGTGGCTTGACCTGGGGAATGCGGCACCTGTAGCCCATTTCCTGCACACGCCTGTACACGGTGGCTCTGGATGTTTCTACTCCAGACTCAGTCCACTGCTTCCGCAGGTCCCCCAAGGTCTGGAATCGGTCCTTCTCCACAATCTTCCTCAGGGTCCGGTCACCTCTTCTCGTTGTGCAGCGTTTTCTGCCACACTTTTTCCTTCCCACTGAGGTGCCTTGATACAGCACTCTGGGAACAGCCTATTCGTTCAGAAATTTCTTTGTGTCTTACCCTCTTGCTTGAGGGTGTCAATGATGGCCTTCTGGACAGCAGTCAGGTCGGCAGTCTTACCCATGATTGCCGTTTGGAGTAATGAACCAGGCTGGGAGTTTTTAAAAGCCTCAGGAATTTTTTGCAGGTGTTTAGAGTTAATTAGTTTATTCAGATGATTAGGTTAATAGCTCGTTTAGAGAACCTTTTCATGATATGCTAATTTTTTTATAGATAGAAATTTGGGGTTTTCATGAGCTGTATGCCAAAATCAATATTAAAACAATAAAAGGCTTGAACTACTTCAGTTGGTGTGTAATGAATCTAAACTATATGAAAGTCTAAATGTTTATCAGTACATTGCAGAAAATAATGAACTTTATATACACAATATGCTAATTTTTTTTAGAAGGACCTGTGATCTCTATCTCTCTATCTAGTAGAAACAGGCACTGCCAGCACACTTGTTCGTGTGCATGAGCCCTTTTAGTAACATTCAAATCTGGAAGGGTGAGCCATTCTTCCAGTGATTTAGAATCTTTCTATAACACCCCTATTCTATCATGTGCACATGATTATATAGTGTATATACTAAATGTACAAATAATTTCTTAAGAGAAGTTGGAACAAGATTGTATTTATTAAAGCTTCACACAGTCTGGGTTTAACCGCTGGTCTGCTTGGCTGCCAATCTTTTATCTCTCTCCTCAGCAATGGTTAGACGAATACCCTTTCCACGTGGCAATGAAATCCAGGGCTTGTTACCCTATTGAGAAAATAAAATCTTGTTTAGAACCATCAAAAACATTATGGAAAAAACCCTCAAAACTATAGCGCTGAACAAGCATTCATCAGTCAATTCACATCTATAGAAACCAGGTTTAGCACAATGGGAGACATTACTAGTTAACCCCTTAAGAGGTCATCATGATTTGGTTATTGATGGCCTATCCTCAGGATGAGTCATTAATAAAATTCTTGGAAAACACCTTTAACCACCTCCGGACCGCCTAACGCGCCGATGCGTCCGGAAGGTGGTTGCTTTTCTCCTCCTGGACGCATCGGCGCGTCATCTCGCGAGACGCGAGATTTCCTGTGAACGCGCGCACACAGGAACGGAAGGTAAGCGAGTGGATCTCCAGCCTGCCATCGGCGATCGCTCGCTGGCAGGCTGGAGATCCGAATTTTTTAACCCCTAACAGGTATATTAGACGCGGTTTTCATAACAGCGTCTAATATACCTCCTACCTGGTCCTCTGGTGGTCCCTTTTGTTAGGATCGACCACCAGAGGACCCCCCCCCCCCCGGTCACTTATTAACCCCTTATAAACCCCTGATCACCCCATATAAACTCCCTGATCACCCCCCTGTCATTGATCACCGCCCTGTCATTGATCACCCCCCTGTCATTGATCACCCCCCTGTCATTGATCACCCCCCTGTCATTGATCACCCCCCTGTCATTGATCACCCCCCTGTCATTGATCACCCCCCTGTCATTGATCACCCCCCTGTCATTGATCACCCCCCTGTCATTGATCACCCCCCTGTCATGCTCCGTTCAGACGTCCGCATGATTTTTACGGATCCGATCCATGTATCCATGGATCCGTAAAAATCATGCGGACGTCTGAATGGAGCCTTACAGGCGGGTGATCAATGACAGGCGGGTGATCACCCATATACACTCCCTGATCACCCCCCGTCATTGATCACCGCCCTGTCAGGCTCCATTCAGACGTCCGCATGATTTTTACGGATCCGATCCATGTATCCATGGATCCGTAAAAATCATGCGGACGTCTGAATGGAGCCTTACAGGGGGGTGATCACCCATATACACTCCCTGATCACCCCCTGTCATTGATCACCCCCCTGTCAGGCTCCATTCAGACGTCCGCATGATTTTTACAGATCCGATCCATGGATCCATGGATCCGTAAAAATCATGCGGACGTCTGAATGGAGCCTTACAGGGGGGGGTGATCAGTGACAGGGGGGTGATCACCCTGATTACCCTGATCACCCCCTGTCATTGATAACCCCCCTGTAAGGCTCCAGTCAGACGTCCGCATGCGTTCTGTGGATCCGATCCATGTATCCATGGATCCGTAAAAAATCATGCGGATGTCTGAATGGAGCCTTACAGGGGGGGGGTGATCACCCTGATCACCCCCTGTCATTGATAACCCCCCTGTAAGGCTCCATTCAGACGTCCGCATGCGTTCTGTGGATCCGATCCATGTATCCATGGATCCGTAAAAAATCATGCGGATGTCTGAATGGAGCCTTACAGGGGGGTGATCAGTGACAGGGGGGTGATCACCCTGATCACCCCCTGTCATTGATAACCCCCCTGTAAGGCTCCATTCAGACGTCCGCATGCGTTCTGTGGATCCGATCCATGTATCCATGGATCCGTAAAAAATCATGCGGATGTCTGAATGGAGCCTTACAGGGGGGTGATCAGTGACAGGGGGGTGATCACCCTGATTACCCTGATCACCCCCTGTCATTGATAACCCCCCTGTAAGGCTCCATTCAGACGTCCGCATGCGTTCTGTGGATCCGATCCATGTATCCATGGATCCGTAAAAAATCATGCGGATGTCTGAATGGAGCCTTACAGGGGGGTGATCAGTGACAGGGGGGTGATCACCCTGATCACCCCCTGTCATTGATAACCCCCCTGTAAGGCTCCATTCAGACGTCCGCATGCGTTTTGTGGATCCGATCCATGTATCCATGGATCCGTAAAAAATCATGCGGATGTCTGAATGGAGCCTTACAGGGGGGGTGATCAGTGACAGGGGGGTGATCACCCTGATTACCCTGATCACCCCCTGACATTGATAACCCCCCTGTAAGGCTCCATTCAGACGTCTGCATGCGTTCTGTGGATCCGATCCATGTATCCATGGATCCGTAAAAAATCATGCGGATGTCTGAATGGAGCCTTACAGGGGGGGTGATCAGTGACAGGGGGGTGATCACCCTGATTACCCTGATCACCCCCTGTCATTGATAACCCCCCTGTAAGGCTCCATTCAGACGTCCGCATGCGTTCTGTGGATCCGATCCATGTATCCATGGATCCGTAAAAAATCATGCGGATGTCTGAATGGAGCCTTACAGGGGGGTGATCAGTGACAGGGGGGTGATCACCCTGATTACCCCCTGTCATTGATAACCCCCTGTAAGGCTCCATTCAGACGTCCGCATGCGTTTTGTGGATCCGATCCATGTATCCATGGATCCGTAAAAAATCATGCGGATGTCTGAATGGAGCCTTACAGGGGGGGTGATCAGTGACAGGGGGGTGATCACCCTGATCACCCCCTGTCATTGATAACCCCCCTGTAAGGCTCCATTCAGACGTCCGCATGCGTTCTGTGGATCCGATCCATGTATCCATGGATCCGTAAAAATCATGCGGACGTCTGAATGGAGCCTTACAGGGGGGGTGATCAGTGACAGGGGGGTGATTACCCTGATCACCCCCTGTCATTGATAACCCCCCTGTAAGGCTCCATTCAGACGTCCGCATGCGTTTTGTGGATCCGATCCATGTATCCATGGATCCGTAAAAAAATCATGCGGATGTCTGAATGGAGCCTTACAGGGGGGGGGTGATCAATGACAGGGGGGTGATCAGGGAGTCTATATGGGTGATCACCCCCCTGTCATTGATCACTCCCCCTGGTAAGGCTCCATTCAGCCATTTTTTTTGGCACAAGTTAGCGGAAATTTTTTGTTTGTTTTTGTTTTCGTTTTTTCTTACAAAGTCTCATATTCCACTAACTTGTGTCAAAAAATAAAATCTCACATGGACGCACCATACCCCTCACGGAATCCAAATGCGTAAACATTTTTAGACATTTATATTCCAGACTTCTCACGCTTTAGGGCCCCTAAAAAGCCAGGGCAGTATAAATACCCCACATGTGACCCCATTTCGGAAAGAAGACACCCCAAGGTATTCCGTGAGGGGCATATTGAGTCCATGAAAGATTGAAATTTTTGTCCTAAGTTAGCGGAAAGTGAGACTTTGTGAGAAAAAAAAACAAAAAAAATCAATATCCGCTAACTTATGCAAAAAAAAAAAAAATTCTAGGAACTCGCCAGGCCCCTCATTGAATACCTCGGGGTGTCTTCTTTCCAAAGTGGGGTCACATGTGGGGTATTTATACTGCCCTGGCTTTTTAGGGGCCCGAAAGTGTGAGAAGAAGTCTGGGATCCAAATGTCTAAAAATGCCCTCCTAAAAGGAATTTTGGCCCCTTTGCGCATCTAGGCTGCAAAAAAGTGTCACACATCTGGTATCGCCGTACTCAGGAGAAGTTGGGGAATGTGTTTTGGGGTGTCATTTTACATATACCCATGCTGGGTGAGAAAAGTATCTTGGTCAAATGCCAACTTTGTATAAAAAAAAAATGGGAAAAGTTGTCTTTTGCCAAGATATTTCTCTCACCCAGCATGGGTATATGTAAAATGACCCCCCAAAACACATTCCCCAACTTCTCCTGAGTACGGCGATACCAGATGTGTGACACTTTTTTGCAGCCAAGGTGGGCAAAGGGGCACCTTTCAGATTTCGCAGGCCATTTTTTACACATTTTGATTTCAAGGTACTTCTTACACATTTGGGCCCCTAAATTGCCAGGGCAGTATAACTACGCCACAAGTGACCCCATTTTGGAAAGAAGACACCCCAAGGTATTCCGTGGGGGGCACGGCGAGTTCCTAGAATTTTTTATTTTTTGTCACAATTTAGCGGAAAATGATGATTTTTCTTTTTTTTTTCTTTTTTCCTTACAAAGTCTCATATTCCACTAACTTGCGACAAAAAATAAAAAATTCTAGGAACTCGCCATGCCCCTCACGGAATACCTTGGGGTGTCTTCTTTCCAAAATGGGGTCACTTGTGGCGTAGTTATGCTGCCCTGGCAATTTAGGGGCCCAAATGTGTGAGAAGTACTTTGCAATCAAAATGTGTAAAAAATGCCCTGCAAAATCCGAAAGGTGCACTTTGGAATATGTGCCCCTTTGCCCACCTTGGCAGCAAAAAAGTGTGACACATCTGGTATCGCCGTACTCAGGAGAAGTTGGGCAATGTGTTTTGGGGTGTCATTTTACATATACCCATGCTGGGTGAGAAAAATATCTTGGTCAAATGCCAACTTTGTATAAAAAAATTGGAAAAGTTGTCTTTTGCCAAGATATTTCTCTCACCCAGCATGGGTATATGTAAAATGACAGCCCAAAACACATTCCCCAACTTCTCCTGAGTACGGCGATACCAGATGTGTGACACTTTTGATGCCAAGGTGGGCAAAGGGGCACATATTCCAAAGTGCACCTTTCGGATTTCACTGGTCATTTTTTACAGATTTTGATTGCAAAGTTCTTCTCACACATTTGGGCCCCTAAATTGCCAGGGCAGTATAACTATGCCACAAGTGACCCCATTTTGGAAAGAAGACACCCCATGGTATTCCGTGAGGGGCATGGTGAGTTCCTAGAATTTTTTATTTTTTGTCGCAAGTTAGTGGAATATGAGACTTTGTAAGAAAAAAATAAAAAAATAAAAATCATCATCATTTTCCGCTAACTTGTGACAAAAAATAAAAAGTTCTATGAACTCACTATGCCCATCAGCGAATACCTTAGGGTGTCTACTTTCCGAAATGGGGTCATTTGTGGGGTTTTTCTACTGTTTGGGCATTGTAGAACCTCAGGAAACATGACAGGTGCTCAGAAAATCAGAGCCGTTTCAAAAAGCGGAAATTCACATTTTTGTACCATAGTTTGTAAATGCTATAACTTTTACCCAAACCATTTTTTTTTGCCCAAACATTTTTTTTTTATCAAAGACATGTAGAACTATAAATTTAGCGAAAAATTTATATATGGATGTCGTTTTTTTTGCAAAATTTCACAGCTGAAAGTGAAAAATGTCATTTTTTTGCAAAAAAATCGTTACATTTTGATTAATAACAAAAAAAGTAAAAATGTCAGCAGCAATAAAATACCACCAAATGAAAGCTCCATTAGTGAGAAGAAAAGGAGGTAAAATTCATTTGGGTGGTAAGTTGCATGACCGAGCGATAAACGGTGAAAGTAGTGTAGTGCCGAAGTGTAAAAAGTGGCCTGGTCATGAAGGGGGTTTCACCTAGCGGGGCTGAAGTGGTTAAGGATGCAACTTTGTTTGATCCTTAAAAGGGGTTGTGTCACTTCAGCAAATAGCATTTATCATGTAGAGAAAGTCACTTACTAAATGTACTAATATTACCCCTATTGCTTCCTTTGCTGTCTAGATTAATTTTTAAATCACATACACTGCTAGTTTCCATGGTTATGACCACCCTACAATCCATCAGCAGTCAATTCCCACAGTTATGGCCAGAGAGGCTGGCCCCTTTTCCTATACTCCGCAAGGATGGCAAACATTGATGGATTGCAAGGTGACCATGGAAATGAGCAGGGTACAATGCAATAAAAAAAATGAATCAAAGGAGTCAATATGAATAATACATTATTAAAAGGGTTGGCAACTATTAGCACTTAAACTATAAAAAAGGTGGAAAATATTACACTTAATGTAACTCCTTATGCAAATGTGCCTAGTTTTCTTGTCATTGTAAGCCACACCCCTCCTGTCCTGCTCACAACATCTCTATATACAGTTAAGGCTACTTTCACACTTGCGGATCCGTCTGGTATCTGCACAGACGGATCCGCACCTATAATGCAAACGCTTAGATCCGTTCAGAACGGATCCGTTGCATTACCATGAACAAAAAAAAAAAACACATTACATTGAAAGTCAATGGGGGACGGATCCGTTTGAAAATTGAGCCATATAGTGTCAAATTCAAACTGATCCGTCCCCATTGACTTCCATTGTAAGTCTGGACGGATCCGTTTGCCTCCGCACAGCCAGGCGGACACCCGAACGCTGCAAGCAGCGTTCAGGTGTCCGCCTGTTGAGCGGAGCACAGACGGAGCCATACTGATGCATTCTGAGCGGATCCGCATCCACTCAGAATGCATTAGGGCTGGACGGATCCGTTCGGGGCCGCTCGTGAGAGCCTTTAAACGGAACTCACAAGCTGAGCCCCGAACGCTAGTCTGAAAGTAGCCTTACAGGTAGATTGTGTACAAAGTACCTTTTTATACAGTGGTAGGGGTCACAGGACACAACTATACTGTTTATAGAGATGTGACCCCCGTGCCCCCCCCCATCCAAATACTGCACAGGAAGATCACATACAGCGTACAGGGAAGGAAGGGGGTCACATGTCTACACAGTGTACAGGTGGGTCTTATACTGTATATCTATGCTGTTTATAAGACATCCTTGTACACAGGGATGACCCCCACCCCTGTACACTGTATATAGAGATGAGTAACCCTCTGTACAGGATATAATCCAAATCGACAGTAAGAGAAATGCCACTGCACACTCAAGGTTAACATGCAAGTAAAATTATTTTATTGTGACATATCCTACAATGAATATATAGATAAGCAAAAATGCTTATTTTTGTGACTCCAAATCTTGACGTTTCGGTCAGTTCAGACCTTGGTCACAAATCACTAGTCAATGGTCAAATGGAGAGTAAACCGTTATACAGTAAAGAAATGGGTCAAAACCTGTTTGAATGTGTCAAAGATGGCCATCGAAATTAGAACCAGTGTAGAACCTAGGCTGAAAGGGCATGTAATGCAATGTCCTAAAGTATAGAGTAGTAGATTTATAATAGATGTACCGGCTAGGGTTGTTGCAGGTATACAGACTTGTCCCGTATCAGTTCGGTACCGGGACTTGCCATTTATAGATACTAGGATGTGCTTCTGCGCAGTCCAGTATCACAGAACATGAGCATGTCCCCCATGTGCTGCCACTGCCAAATGAGAGGAGAGGGGCTGGCGCATTGCGCCACCAATGAAAATTATATCTATGCGGTCCGCAAAAAGGAGATTTTTGTATAACTTACCAGTTAAATCTCTTTCTCGCTCTTCCTTGGGGGACACAGACCTTGGGTATAGCTCAGCTCCCTAGGAGGCGTGACACTAAGTAAAACTGTTAAGCCCCTCCTCCATCAGCTATACCCTCAGCCTGGAGATAGAGGCTACCAGTTGCGTGTCCAAGTAGTGAAAGGATAACAACCAATAACGGAAACAACCAGCCAGCAACCCAACGGGGCGCCAGACCATAACCCTGTAACCAAACACAGAAGGGTGGGTGCTGTGTCCCCCAAGGAAGAGCGAGAAAGAGATTTAACTGGTAAGTTATACAAAAATCTCCTTTTCTCGCCCATTTTCCTTGGGGGACACAGACCTTGGGACGTTCAAGAGCAGTCCAAGAAGGGAGGGACCACAAACCCAAGGCGGACCACCACCAGAGCATCAGGAAACCGCTGCCTGCAAAACCAGGCGGCCCAACGCAGCATCCGCTGATGCATGCGTATGCACCCTATAGAACTTTGTGAAAGTGTGCAGAGAGGACCAAGTGGCTGCTTTGCACAACTGTTCAGCCGAGGCCCGATGCCTCTGCGCCCAGGAAGCTCCGACTGCTCTGGTGGAATGAGCAGTGACGCCAAAAGGCGGAGGTCTGCCCTTGGCTCGATAAGCCTCAGACACTGCCAGTTTAATGAAACGGGCAATAGCCACCTTGGAGACCGCCAACCCTTTGCGCGAACCCTCCGGAACCACAAACAGGGAGTCCGTGCGCCGAAAGGACCCGGTGACCTCCAAGTAAATCCTCAACGCCCTGACCACATCCAGACGGTGCAGTTCCCGTTCTCTGGGGTGGGAAGGAGAGGGACAGAGCGACGGAAGGACGATGTCCTCATTGATGTGAAAGGCGGAGACCACCTTTGGCAGGAAAGTCGGGACAGGCCGAAGCACAACCTTATCCTGGTGGAAGATCAGGAAAGGTTCGGAGCAAGAAAGAGCCGCTAACTCCGACACCCGTCGGAGAGACGTGACGGCCACAAGAAAGATGACCTTGCAGGACAGAAGGCGAAGGGAGACCTCCCGTAAAGGCTCGAAGGGGGCTGATTGGAGCGCCGAGAGCACCACATTCAGGTCCCAGGAAGGAACTGGAGGGCGGTACGGCGGAACAGAGTGAGCCACCCCTTGTAAAAAGGTCTTAATTGGCCCTAGAGGGGCCAGGGGACGCTGGAGAAGAATAGACAGCGCCGAAATCTGACCCTTCAGAGAACTGAGGCACAGCCCCAGGTCCAGACCCGACTGGAGGAAGGACAGGATTGTGGGAAGAGAAAACCGGAGAGGTGGGATGCTCCGGGACTCACAGAACCCCAGATAGGACCTCCAAACCCGATAGTAGATCCTAGAGGATACGGGCTTACGAGCCCGGATCATGGTGCGGACTACGTCCGCGGAGAAACCCCGTCGCGTTAAGACGGCGGTCTCAATAGCCACGCCGTCAAACGTAGCGAGCCTAAATGCTCGTGGAAGATCGGTCCCTGAGAGAGAAGGTCTTCCCTGGAGGGCAGTGGCCACGGTGCGTCTGCCAACAGCAACATTAGGTCGGCGTACCAAGACCGGCGGGGCCAATCCGGGGCGATTAGAATCGCGGGGACGCCCTCTGCCGCGATCCTCCGAAGAACCCGTGGCAGGAGGGGAAAAGGAGGAAAGACGTACAGAAGGGAGAATTCGCGCCACGGAAGGACGAGCGCGTCGGCGCCGTATGCCTTCGGGTCCCGTGCCCTGGCCAGGTATAGGGGGACCTTGTGGTTGAATTTGGAGGCCATGAGGTCCACGTCGGGGCGACCCCAGCGAAGACAAAGGGCTTCGAACACCTCTGGGTGCAGGGACCATTCTCCCGGGTCGATGGTGGACCGGCTGAGGAAATCCGCCGCCCAGTTGTCCACCCCCGGGATGTAAATCGCAGATAAGGCCGGCACGTGCGTCTCCGCCCAGAGGAGAATCAGGGTCACCTCTTGCATCGCTGCGAGTGCCTCCCTAATGGTTTATGTATGCCACAGCCGTGGCATTGTCCGATTGGATCCGAACAGGGTGGCCCTCAGCAGATGGGTCCAGTGTCTGAGGGACAGAAGAATCGCCCTCAGTTCCAGAATATTGATTGGAAGTCTGGACTCCGATAGAGACCAAACGCCCTGGACGGACCGGGGAGGGAAAACCCCCCCCACCCCCGTAAGCTGGCATCTGTGGTAATCACCAGCCAGTTCAGTGGAAGGAAGGACTTCCCCCTTAGAGGGATATGCAACCACCAGCCGAGGGAAGCTCGAGCCAGGGGAGGCAGAAGAAAGGTCCTGTCCAGACTCCTCAGTGATTTGTCCCAGGCCGACAGAATTGCCCTCTGAAAGGTGCGGGATCGGAATTGTGCGAACGGCACCGCTTCGAAACAGGCAACCATCTTTCCCAACAACCGCATGCTGGATCTGAGGGAAGGGCGGTGATGACGGAGGAGACTGCGAACCGACCCGCGAAGGGCCAGACGCTTGTCCGACGGAAGGCGGACCTCCGCCAACTCTGTATCCAGGAGCATCCCCAGGAAGATCAGCCGTCTGGAGGGGGTAAGGGAAGATTTGGGGTGGTTGATAATCCAACCGAACCGCGTCAGGGTCTCCAGAGTGAGTTCCACACTGCGGGATGTCTGAGAGAAGGAGGGTGCCTTGACCAGGATGTCGTCCAAGTATGGGAGAAGAAAAACACTTCTTGAACGTAGAAGGGCCAAGACAGGGGCCAGGACCTTGGTGAACACTCGAGGAGCAGTCGCCAGACCAAAGGGAAGGGCGACGAATTGGAAGTGATCGTCCCCCACCGCAAAGCGCAGGAAGCGGTGATGACATGGAGCAACCGGAACGTGGAGGTATGCATCCTGAATGTCGATTGAGGCCATGAAATCCCCTCTTTCCAGGGAGGCCACTGCGGACCTGAGAGACTCCATCCGGAATCTCTGCAGTCGGAGAAAACGGTTCAGGCGTTTTAGGTCCAAGATCGGACGCACTGAGCCTTCCTTCTTGGGAACCACAAAGAGGTTCGAGTAGAACCCCCTGAACCTGTCCGTCGGAGGCACGGGGGCGACGACACCCTTGTCCATTAGAGAGTGAATGGCCGCGAAGAAGGCGGCCACTCGTACGGGATCTCGCGGAGGACGGGATCGGAAGAAACGGTCTGGCGGAATGGACGCAAATTCGATTTTGTATCCGCAAGATACAATCTCGAGCGCCCATGCGTCTGAGATGTGGGCCCGCCATACGTTCCTGAATAGGAGAAGGCGGCCCCCCACCCGGGTGGGTGGGGGCGCACCTTCAGGCAGAGGGCTGCTGGCCTGTGGGAGCCCGTGCAGGCTGGGACTTGCGCCAGGTAGGTTGCGTCCGAAAAAACGGCTTCTTGCGTCTATCCTGGGCTGGGCCAGAGGAAGAAGAACTGGCCGCGGGTCTAGACCCGGTAGGCTTGCGAAAGGACCGAAAACGGGACGAACCAGCGCGACCACGGGGGGCGCCCATTGGCCTGGACTGGGGGAGGTGAGTACTCTTCCCACCCGTGGCCTCTGATATAAGTTCGTCCAGACGGGTTCCGAACAGGCGGGAACCCGTGAATGGTAGGCCGGCCAAAGAGCGTTTGGAAGCGGCGTCCGCCGCCCAAACCTTCAGCCAGAGTTCCCTCCTGACAGAAACTGCCAGGGCAGAGGAACGGGCAATGAGGGCACCCGCATCAAGGGAGGCCTCACAGACGAATTTTCCGGCCTGAACAATTAGTTGGGCTAAGGAACGGAGGTCCTGAACAGGGACGTCCGACCCTAACTCCCGTTCCAGTTGCAAACCCCATTCAGAGACCGCTTTGCCAACCCAGGCGGAGGCAAAGACCGGTCTAAGGGCCGAACCAGAGGCAGTAAATATGGCCTTGGAGAGGGATTCCGTACGACGGTCCTCAACAGACTGGAGGGAAGATCCGTCCTGTACAGGAATAGTAGTGCTTTTGGACAGGCGAGCCACGGGAGGATCAACCTTAGGCGGGGATGTCCACGTGGTCACAGAATCCGCTGGAAAGGGATAACAAATGTCCAGCTTTTTGGGTGTAATAAAGCGGACGTTAGGCCGAGTCCAAGCCTTGGATACCACAGAAGAAAAATCAGCGTGTATGGGAAAAACCTTGGAGGCCTGTTTGGGGCGGAGAAAGGACACGCCGGCCTGTTCAGAGCTGGGGGGGTCATCGTGTAGCTGAAAGGTATCACGGATGCTAGTGACAAGATGCCCCACCGCGGACGCCAATTTGGACGGAAGCTCTGAGTCCATGTCCACGTCCGAATCCGCCAGTTCTCCCTCAGAAAGCGTATCCCTTTGAGAGGATAGACTTGACTGAGCTCGCACGCATGGCGGAGAGAGCGAAGCATCTGGAGAAGATGTGCGCTCAACCCTTGAACGTTTCTGAGTATGCCGGGCCCTGGAAGATTCGCTGGGAGGCAGGGAACCAGTGGGGGCGGCAGAAACGGTAGTCCCAGCGGGTGCGACAGGGATTGTGGCAGCCTGCGGGAGAGGCGGTCTATCCACGAGACGGCCCACTACGTGTGTAAGGCTTTCCACCGCCTGAGACAGAGACCTAGCCCAGTCAGGGGGTTCAGAGGCACCGGGGGGCGCAGCGGGAAGCGGGCCCTGCACCGGGGCCTGACATGCAAGGCAATGCGGCTCAGATTGCCCACGCGGAAAAAGTTCCTTACAGGCGGTACAGGCATGGTACCAGGGTTTGGGGGCACCTGTGGGATCTGACATGCTGAAGTGTGGTTGTACTCTAATATAGAGACCACAAAGGGTTATAGCAGCTATGACCAGGAGGGTTAGGAGAGGGTTAACTGTCCTACCAGTGCCTCAGAAGAACGTCAGGAGATGGCCCAGATCAGCAGCAGCAGAGAAGCAGTGAACAGCAGTGAGCAGCAGAGAGCGCCCACAGAAGCCGAGCGATGTACACAGGAGGTTAGAGTCCCCCACCGTGTCCCAGCTTCCTGTCAGGAGTGAGGAAGCGCGGGAAACCTCAGCAGAAAGCGCGGGGAACAAGCTCCGCCCCCTCCAGCGCTTGAAATGTCTCCTGTGAAGGAGAACGTAGCTCCGCCCCCAAAATGACGCGCGGAAGCCCCGCCCCCTGCCGGGACCGCTAAGCCCCGCCCCCCGTTCTCGGCGGGAAGGGGGAGAGAGAGAGAAGAGAAAAATGGAGTCAGCCCCGATAAGGGGGAGGGGGGGGGGGGGGGGGGAGAAAGATAGCAGCGTGGGGGGGAAAAGCGTGGGGGTGCTGAGGATGCTGCTGTGCTGCATTGTCCTGCAGATGAGCGCTCAGAATGAGCGACCACGGGTGCCCCCCTTACCCAGAGGGGTAGATGCTGCAGATAGGGACGGGGTATGGGCTGGAATAGCCATCTCACCGTGCGACGTCTTCACCCTCAGTCCTTTCCAGCAGGGTCGCCCCTTCAGCCACTGGCACCGCAGTGGCAGGAAGCTGGAAGAGGGGCTTGGCGTGCGGGCGACCCCCTAGCTGGCGGGATGTAGGGGAGCCATTGCTGCCCAGATCCTCCTATTGCTTCTGTGGGGGAGGCAGCAGTGCAGATAAGTTTGCACTGGCGCAGCTCAACCCCGGGAGAGCAGAGAGGTCAAATGCGTCTCTGGTATCCCTAGGAAAAAATAAAATAACAAAATTAGAAGAAAAAGTAAAAATAACAAGGAGAAAACAGCCCTGCAGTAGCAGGGAGTGTCTTGCCTCCTTGGACACTAAGCTAAAACTGGTAGCCTCTATCTCCAGGCTGAGGGTATAGCTGATGGAGGAGGGGCTTAACAGTTTTACTTAGTGTCACGCCTCCTAGGGAGCTGAGCTATACCCAAGGTCTGTGTCCCCCAAGGAAAATGGGCGAGAAAAACAGAAGCCGCCCGTGTGCTTCCACAATTTGCAGAACAGAACGTGTGGCCTATTGTAGAAATACCCAATACCGCAAAACAGACAATAGGACATGTTCTATTTTTTTGCGGGGCTACGGAACAGAGCAACGGATGCAGACAGCACACGGAGTGCTGTCCGTATCTTTTGCGACCCCATTGAAGTGAATAGGTCCGCTTTCAAGCCGCAAAAAAAATGCGTCTCTGATGCGGACCAAAACAACGGTTGTGTGCATGAGGCCTAAATCTGGGCCAGTGTAGAAGATAATTCTTAAATCTCTGCATAACCTGTCAGTACAGGTGACCTTGAGCTAAAGTGCGGTGCCAGGCTTTATGGAGTGGGCAGGGGCAGCGATGTGCTTCCGCCAGGACTGAGCCGACACTGGTTCCCTTAACCACTTCAGCCCCCCTAGCTTAAACCCACTTAATGACCAGACCACTTTTTACAATTCAGCACTACACTACTTTCACAGTTTATAGCTCGGTCATACAACTTACCACCCAAATGAATTACTAATAGAGCTTTTATTTGGTGGTATTAAATTGCTGCTGACATTTTTCTATATTAATCGAAATTGACCGAAGTTTTTGCAAAAAAACGAAATTTTTCACTTTATATGTAACATTTTTCTATTAAAACTACATTTCTATATAATTTCTTCTCTAAATGTATTGTTCTACATGTCTTCGATAAAAAAAATGCAATAAGTGTATATTTATTGGTTTGGGTAAAAGTTATAGCATTTACAAACTATGGTGCAAAAATGTGAATTTACACACTGACTTTCTGAGCACCTGTCATGTTTCCTGAGGTTCTACAATGCCCAGACAAGTAGAAACACCCCACAAATGACCCCATTTCGGAAAGTAGACACCCTAAGGTATTCGCTGATGGGCATAGTGAGTTCATGGAAGTTCTTATTTTTTGTCACAAGTTAGCAGAAAATGAATAATGAACTCACCATACCCGTCACGGAATACCTTGGGGTGTCTTCTTTCCAAAATGGGATCACTTGTGGGGGTATTTATACTGCCCGGGCATTTTAGGGGACCTAAAGTGTGAGAAGTAGTTCGGAACCCAAATGTGTAAAAAATGCCCTGTGAAAGCCTAAAGGTGCTCTTTAGAATTTGGGCCCCTTTGCGCACCTAGGCTGCAAAAAAGTGTCACACATGTGGCATCTCCGTACTCAGAAGTAGGGCAATGTGTTTTGGGGTGTATTTTTACATATACCCATGCTGGGTGAAATAAATATCTCTAACAGAACTTTTCCCATTTTTTTTCTATACAAAGTTGTCATTTTACAGAGATTTCTCTCACCCTGCATGGGTATATGTAAAAATACACCCCAAAACACATTGCCCTACTTCTCCCAAGTACGGCGATACCACATGCGACACCACTTTGCAGCCTAGGTGCGCAAATTCCAATGAGTATTAGGAGGGCATTTTTAGGCATTTGGATTCTCACGCTTTAGGGCCCCCAAACTGCCAGGGCAGTATAAATACCCCACATGTGACCCCATTTTGGAAAGAAGACACCCCAAGGTATTCCGTGAGGGGCATGGAGAGTTCCTAGAATATTTTTTTTGGGCACAAGTTAGCAGAAAATGATTTTTTTTTCTTCTTACAAAATCATTTTCCATAAAAAATAAAAAAAAAAAATTAGATATATATATATATATATATATATATATATATATATATATATCTATATATCTATATATCTATCTATCTAATTTTTTTTTTTTTATATATTATATATATATCATAACACAAATAGTGCAGCAGCACAGTCAGAGCCAGTGGACTGGGTGCAAATCCCCACAGAGGCAGGCCACTCCTCCACAGTATACAGAAGATGAAAAAACAAGGCAGCACTTCCAGTGCTGCCTCTTTTATATATATATATATATATATATATATATATATATATATATATATATATATATATATATATATATATATATATTCTAGGAACTCGCCATGCCCCTTACGGAATACCTTGTGATGTCTTCTTTCCAAAATGGGGTCACTTATGGGGTATTTATACTGCCATGGCATTTTAGGGGCCCTAAAGCGTGAGAAGAAGTCTGGAATATAAATGTCTAAAACATTTTACGCATTTGGATTGCGTGAGGGGTATGGCGAGATCATGTGAAAATTTATTTTTTGTCACAAGTTAGTGGAATATGAGACTTTGTAAGGAAAAAAAAACGAAAAAAAATTTCCGCTAACTTGTGCCCAAAAAAGATAAATCTTTTATGAACTCGCCGTGCCCCTCAAAAGTGATCTTTATAGCGCTGCAGCGATTTTACAGTTTTTGCCGTGATCAAAAAAAAAAATTCTGTCACTGCAGTGGGGCGTACTGACCACGACATATGGTTTCCTGCAGCCCAATAGTAAATATTACCAACATGTACCTGCTCACATAATGGGGAACATGGGGTTAATGTGTGGTACTTCAAGGTGTTAACTATTAATGTAAGGCACATAGAGGTCCAATTTGATAAGTCCATGTGCCTCACAAACAGTAACCCCAACATTTACCTCATTAACAATGTTGTCCATTACCTCACAATGATGGGGTTACTATTAATTGAAGCACATACTTTTATATTAGTAAGTGACCCCCACAAAGTACTTCCTCACAATGTTTGGCAAAAAATAAAAATGCTCACATTAACCTCATGTTGCCCCCTTCTGCCTCTAAAACCTGCTGTCTTCAATAAGTTCCAACAACCGCATTATCCTCTTCCCAGCGGTGGGCTAATGAGCACTAGGAAGTTAGAGGAGAGCTGGGCAGGCAGCAATCAGTGCCAACGGCATGTTTTAGACCCATGCAGAAAATGTTGCCTTTTATTAGGAGCCATCAAAAACTAGCTGCCAGGACATTACTGACGATAGTAAGTTCTAGATGCGAAGGGATGCAGAAGGGGCGTTGAAAATAGACTGCAAATGTAGGGAGGCAGCTGACAGGTACACCATGAAAGTTTTCAGTGGAGTATGCCCAGGCAGGAGCAGCAATCTGTGCTCCTGCCAGTACAGTGCTCACTGCAGTGCATATTGTAGACATGTGAACCAATACACTGCATATATGGCTACAGGTTTTCTATGCGCATAAAAAAATGGTTTTCCCAAGCTTGCTCCTGAACACTTGATATTTTAATGCCGGTTGCCTAGAGTTGCTGACCTCTGCAGTATGGTACAAAATTCTTAACGGCCACAGTTCAAAATTTGGCTTACAATAATTATACACACAAATGGGAAAACTGAGAAACTCAGGAACCAAACTGCTCCATAGTTAGAACCATTGTTTTACATAAGATGCTTGATATATTAACTATAATATCACCAGTTATGATTGAAATTTATAAGAGTTATTTACAGTGTAAAAGATTGCTTGACTTGCCCGCCCAATATTATGGACAATAAGTTGGAAGCAAAACCATATGTAGTGGGAAATTACATTTTTCAAAAAAAGGGGTTCATAGCTTAGAACTTACTTTGCCAATGACGAAAATATTGGACAGCCTGGTGGCAAAGCTGTTTCCATTAGCATCCTTGACATGAACAACATCAAAGGAACCTGGGTGCCTCTCCCTGTTGGTGATGACACCTATTCGGCCCAAGTTAGCACCTCCAGTTACCATGCAGAGGTTACCTATAAAAAGTAGAAGGAAAAAAGAAATTCTATAAATTACACTGCATCCCAGAAAAGCATTTAGGTATCCAAGTCAAAGCATATAAAGGAAAGTTAAAACTTTATTGCTGTGACGCGTGATGTCACAGGCTATGGCTTGCAACACTTTTAAAACATTACTCAGACACAAGACACTGGCCATGCATTTGCCCCATAGAAACCTACATCTACACTTCCGATGCAATGACAGGGCCTTAACCAGTCTAAGACTGGGCCATTAGCCCCCATCAAAGTGAACGGGAGCAGCTGTGCAGTAACCAAAGAAAGGAGAGGTGTAGTTCCGAAGCCAGCTCCAGCCTGAAACAGCCAATGTTGGTATCATTGCACTCTATCACACATACTCCATTTTAAGACTAAGTAGGAAGCAAAAACCCTTATGTGGTGAGCAATTACATATTTTTATTTTTAAAGGGGGTCATGGCTTAGAAGAGATTACGTTACCAATGACGAAAATATTGGACAGCCTGGTGGCAAAGTATCCTCAACATGATCAAAAGGAACCTGTGGGTGCCTCTCCCTGTTAGTGATGACACCAATTAGGCAGCACCCTCCATTTACTATGCAGAGGGTACCAAGAAGAAAATTCCAAACCCAGTGCCAACATAAAACGTTGCAAATCCAATTATTACACACATACTCAATTTTAACACTACAGGTCAAATGTGCCTGTCTGCTTAGGTGTTACAAAAATGTCAGATTTTTACAGACTGCAAGAAAAGAGGAACCAAATGAAGTCAGCAGATTCCGCCGAGACAAAATGCAAACATAACATGTGCCTTAATCCTTTCAACCCCAGGCCAGTTCTCACTGGTTATAAGGGAAAATAACATACAGAATGCTTAGTAAAATGTAGCTTTAGGGGTTAAAAAAACAAAACATTAACTCGCCTCATCCTGTTCAAGCATCTTCTTTCTGGACCTGCCAAAGGACCTTTGATGTAATCACGCTGACCACGTGGTGAGCACGATTACATCAAAAGTCCTGCGCAAACAGAATGAGGCGAGGTTTTCTTTGTTTGTTTTTTTAACCCTAAAGCCACATTTTACTAAGCATTCTGTATTAAAGAATGCTATTATTTTCCCTTATAACATAAGGGAAAATATACACAGAACCCCTAACCCGAACCTCAGTAAAGATTGGGTTTGGGTCTGGGTACCACAAAACGTATTGCACCCGCACGATAAAAACTGAACATCAGAACGCAATCTCAGTCAAAACTTACTGCAATTGCGTACCTACTCACACGATTTACGCTGATCGCAGACGCAACGCATCCGGACACGCTCGTCTGCAAGGGGCCTTAAAGGACCAGTTCAGGTCTGAAGTCACTTTGAGGCTTACATAATAGAAACCACCCAAAAAAGACCCCATTTTAGAAACTACACCCCTCAAGGTATTCAAAACTGATTTGACAAACTTTGTTAAACCCTTTAGGTGTTCCATAAGAATTCATGAAATGGAAAATGGAGATGAAATTTCAGAATCACTTTTTTGGTTTTTCCATTTTAATTCAATTTTTTTCCACTAACAAAGCAAGGGTTAACAGCCAAATAGCCATGTTTATTGCCCCGATACTGTAATTTACAGAAACACCCCATAAGTGGTCGTAAACTGCTGTACAGGCACATGGCAGGGCGCAGAAGGAAAGGACCACCATTTAGTTTTTGGAGGGAAGATTTCACTGGGATAATTAAGTTGCCATGTCACATTTGAAGACCCCCTGATGCACCCCTACAGTAGAAACAAAAAAGACCCAAATCTGGATACTACGGGATAAGGTGGCAGTTTTGTTGGTACTATTAAAATCATTGGTGGCAGCTTCTGATCGGAGCCCCAGCAGTGTAAGTCTGGGGCTCCGATCGGTTACCATGGCAGCCAGGACACTACTGAAGCCCTGGCTGCCATAGTCAGCTCCCTGCTGCTGTGTGTACTATGCACAGGGCAGCAGGGAGAGTGCAAAGTCCTATTCGCCATAATAGAGCTCTATTACCCTAAGTTCACAACAAGGAGAAACCAATGCTTCCCTATGGGAATGGTTCTCACCTGGGCGTTTTACAGCGCGTACGATTGCACTGTAAAACGCCCGACGCTCAAAAAAGTTCTTGAGCTTCTTTGGGGCGTTTTGTCGCGCGTTCCCGTACATACTTTCGGGAACGCGCGACAATAAGCGTTTGCTTGTCTCTGTATGCGCGATTGCAAACGCCCGTACAATCGCGCATACAGAGCGCTCCTTTCGGAACGCTCAGGTGTGAACCCAGGGTTAGGGTTAGTAGGACAAGGGATTACAAGAACCCAGATTCTAGCCCCTAAGGGGGAAAATAGTTATTAAATAAAAGTTAAGAAAAATCACCCCCTTTCCCAATTTTACATATATAAACAAACATTACATATGGCCACATCCCAGAAGTCCAAAACTATTAAAATATCTCCTATGTGGTGAACACCGTAAAATAAAAAATAAAAACCTGAGGGGGGCGGGGGTCCTGCGGTTTGCTGCGTTACCAGGTTAATCGGGTCTCTGGTGACCAGATAACCCAGAATAGGATGGTGATCGGTGGTGTAATACACCACCAATAACCATCCTGCGATACTGAGGTCTGGCGGTCACGCCACCTCTCAGGATCGCTTCTGATTGGTCGGCTGGGCAGGGCGGCAGTTTTGAATTGCTGGAGCTCCTCTCCCCGCTCATACAGGTCCGTCCAGCGGGAGAGGAGGAGCTTGGCTGGATAGTAATTCTTTTGTCTGGGGTCCACGGCACTCAACTGTGTGACCCTAAACCCCCCCAGGGGTGCTACAGAACCCCCCCTAGGGGTGCTGCAGCGCGGCCCCCCCACACACACATTAGTTTGGGGTGCAAGTGTTTTTTTTTGTTGGGTGTAGGGCAAAGTCCGTGAACACCCGTCCCCCACACACTGAATAAAGTTTTCCACAAACTCCCCTATGGCCCGCCAGACGTTCTCGGCCGAGGAGGCATACGCCCCGTTTGCCTCCAATTCAGAGCCCCATTGAGAATGAGGATGACCCCACTTTACTCTCGTCATCCACTTCCTCATTTAGCTATTATGATGAGCCCCCAAGGCGGTGGAGACGCTGCCAGGTGGAGCAAGGGGATCGCCATGCTAAGGACCCTGTGGCCCACACTAGTACAAGCAGCTCTGGGGCTCGTACTAATTTTCCGGCCCACCAGATAAGTCCACCTGAGCCCCCTACCGGTGAACCTTTCTGGTGTACCCCAGAGCATTTTGAGCCTGTGATTCCTGATTTTGTTGGCCAAGCAGGAATCTAGATTCCCACAGTGGGCTTCACTAAATATGACTATTTTAGTCTTCAGTGACTACTTTGGGAATCTGATGGTGGCGCAAACAAACCTGTACGCCCAACAGTTCATTGCTCAACACCCAGGCTCCTTTTTTGGCTAGGGCCGGTGGCTGGACTCTGGTCAGTGCACGTGAGATGAGGACGTTTTAGGGCCTCGTGCTGCACATGGGCCTAGTCAAAAAAAACAGTGTAGGGCATTACTGGAGTGGGGACGTCCTCTACCGGACCCCACTTTACAGTACGGCCATGACACGCTCCCGGTTTGAGGCCATCCAGAAATGCTTGCATTAGGCAAGTAAAGCAGCATGTCATCCCCAAGGTGATCCTGCCTATGACCACCTGAACAAAATCGGGCTGGTCATCGATCACTTTGGGGCCAAATTTTTGGAAGCCTATGTACCTGGAAGGGAGATCGCGGTTGAAGAGTGTCATTGCTTTCAAGTGGAGACTTTTTTCCGCCAGTATGTTCCCTCCAAGCAGGCGAGGTATGGCGTGAAGCTGTACAAACTTTGCGAGAGTACCTCAGGGTACACGTACAAGTTTAGTGTGTACGAGGGGCGAGATTCCCGTATGCAACCCACAGAATGTCCCCCCACTCTG
This sequence comes from Bufo gargarizans, assembly GCF_014858855.1. Lineage (NCBI taxonomy): Eukaryota > Metazoa > Chordata > Amphibia > Anura > Bufonidae > Bufo > Bufo gargarizans. Next base: position 140,827,317 of record NC_058088.1, read on the forward strand.
GGTGTTAGCGGGAAACTTGTGGGACCTTATGCACCCACTGCTATATAAGGGTTACCACCTGTACGTGGGTAACTTTTATACTAGTATCCCCTTACCACGGAGACACCAGCGCGTCCACCCCGTACGCCTCCCGAGCACGGGCTAGAAACGTGGGAACCTTGTTGTGGATTCTGACCCCAACAGACGTCCTTGAATACTTCTGGATGTAAAGACCACTCTCCCGGGTCCACTGTGTTGCGGCTGAGAAAGTCCGCCTTCCAATTGTCGACCCCCTGGGATGTACACTGCCGACAGTACTGGAACATGAGTCTCCGCCCACTGGAGGATTCTTTCCTCCTCCTGCAGGTTCCACCCTGATGGTTGACGCAAGCCACAGCAGTGGCATTGTCCGACTGGACCCTTACCGGGTGACCTGCTAGGAGGGGAGTCCAATGAGAAAGGGAGAGGAAAATTGCTCTGAGCTCCAGCACGTTGATCGGAAGGTGGGCTTCTGCCGCCGACCAAACCCCCTGAACAGTCCTGGCCTGGAGAAGCACTAACCCAGGAGACTGGCGTTGGTGGTGATGACTGTCCAGGAGATTGGAAGGAAGGACCTCCAAGCCACCAATGGAATTCTACATGCACTCCTGGATGGAAAGACATCGGGAGCGCAGGAAGGAAGGAAGGAAGGAAACTTCTGGACATTGATCAGCCAGCCGAACTGTTCCAGAGTCTGAACAGTGATTTGGACACTGTCCTTGGCCTGGGGGAGGGAGCCTTTATCAGTATGTCGTCCAGGTAGGGCAACAGAGATATGCCCCTGGTACGGAGAAGCGCCAAGATCTTCGTAAATACCCAAGGGGCTGTTGCCAGACTGGTAATGCTGTCCGCCGACAGAAGCGCAGGAACCTGTGGTGAGATTCTGCGATAGGGACATGCAGTTAGGCGTCTTGGATGTCCAGACACGAGGAACTTTCCTGGAAGAAGAGAAGCAATAACGGAGCTGAGGGATTCCATCCGGAACTTCCGAACCCACAGGGACCTGTTTAATAGCTACAGCTCTAGGACCGGGGGCACTGATCCCTCCTTTGGCATAACGAATAGGTTGGAGTAGAAACCTGCGCGTTGCTCCTCCAGGGGAACTGGGACAAATCACCCCCCTGTCCAAAAAGGAAGAGACCGCCTGCAAAAGGGCCGAGGCCCGGACCGGATGCCCCGTAACCCGAGAAGGGAAGAAACGTTCCGGAGGCGAATTCTATTTTGTAACCGGATGTTACAATTTCCAGGGCCCAGGCGTCCTGGATGTGAGCTCTCTAAACCTGTTGAAAGGAGAGCAGTCTGCCCCCCACCGCAAGAGGTGGGGGCGCCCCTTCAGGTGGAGGACTGCTTGGGGGGCCGCAGGCGCCAGGAAGGTTGGGGCTTAAAGGCAGGTTTCTTGCAGGAGTCCTGAGAGCCATCCGGGAAGGGGGCCGCAGCAGACCTGGAAGAGAAGCGACGAAAGGACTGGTTCCTAGTACCGGAGGACTGAGCTCCGAAGGTGCGCTTGGATCTAGATGGGGCAGGTTGGTGCTCTTTTTTAGGCTACTTGCACACTAGTGTTCGGGTGTCCGGTTGTGAGCTCCGTTTGAAAGGGCTCACAAGCGGCCCCGAACGCTTCCGTCCAGCACTAATACATTCTGAGTGGACGCGGATCCGCTCAGAATGCATCAGTCTGGCAGCGTTCAGCCTCCGCTCACCAGGCGGACACCTGAACGCTGCTTGCAGCGTTCGGGTGTCCGCCTGGCCGTGCGGATCCGTCCAGACTTACAATGTAAGTCAATGGGGACGGATCCGTTTGAAGATGACACACTATGGCTCAATCTTCAAACTGATCCGTCCCCCATTGACTTTCAATGTAAAAGTCTGGACGGATCCGTTCAGGCTACTTTGACACTTAGACATTTTTCAACAATATAATGCAGACTGATCCGTTCTGAACGGAGCCACAGTCTGCATTATATGAGCGGATCCGTCTGAGACAGATCCGCTCTGAACGCTAGTGTGAAAGTAGCCTTACTTTAGTTTTACTAAATATTTTTGATAAAATGTTTGTTTTAAGGTACTTTCATACTAGCGTTTTTTCTTTTCCGGCACAGAGTTCTGTCCTAGGGGCTAAGGCCTCTTTCACACTTGCGTTGTCCGGATCCGGCGTGTGTTCTACTTGCCGGAATTACACGCCGGATCCGGAAAAACACAAGTGTACTGAAAGCATTTGAAGACGGATCCGTCTTCAAAATGCTTTCAGTGTTACTATGGCAGCCAGGACACTATTAAAGTCCTGGTTGCCATAGTAGGAGCAGGGGGAGCAGTATACTTACAGTCCGCGCGGCTCCCGGGGCGCTCCAGAATGACGTCAGAGTGCCCCATGCGCATGGATGACGTGCCATGCGATCACGTCATCCATGTGCCTGGGGTGCCCTGATGTCACTCTGGAGCGCCCCGGGAGCCGCACGGACGGTAAGTATGCTGCTCCCCGCTACACTTTACCATGACGGAACTCTATGCCGGAAGACAAGAACGCAGGTGTGAAAGAACCCTTAAATCCGGAAAAGAACTGATCAGTTTTATCCTAATGCATTCTGAATGGAGTGTAATCCGTTCAGGATGTCGTCAGTTCAGTCTTTTTGACTGATCAGGCTTTTCAGAAAACCGTAGCATGTTGCATTTTTACCTCCAGCCAAAAATCCTGAACACTTTGAACGCCGGATCCGGTCTTTTTCCCATTGACTTGCATTAACGCCGGATCCGGCACCGTGTGTCCAGTCAAACCGGATCCGGCTTTTGCATGTTAAACCCGAAAAATGTGAACAAAAAAGTTAAAGTCCATAAATGGCGGATCCGTTTTTGCATTTTTTCATTGTGATCAAAATCCTGATCAGGATTCAAATGTAGTCCGTTTTCACACGTTTTTCCGGATCCGGCAGGCAGTTCCAGTGTCAGAATTGAATGCTGATTTAAACAACGCTAGTGTGAAAGTAGCCTTAGACTCAAGTCTGAGAACCATAGTTTTTTTTATCAGATTGTCAGTGGCTAAATTAGGATTTAAATTTAGTACTCCATGGAAGTGTGGTACTTCCTGAAGCAACGAATAATGCAGATGCCCGGATGATCAGGGGACGTGTCACATTGAGTAGTGGTGTCCTTCCGTATCCCCCTCTTGTGACACACACTGCACTTTCTTTGGGTCCGTCCCTTCTTTCCAGTATGGTGGACTACACCTAGAAAGTGTTGGCCAGGGACAATCCGGGCTCCTCCAGTTCCGAGGTACTCCGGCCTGCTCTTTCCCGGTCAGAAAAGATCAGGGCCTTGAGGACTGCCTCATAGAACTGAAGGAATGTCCCTGTATTGCCAGCGCTCCGGGACAGCACAAAAGAGTTGTACAAGGCAACCTGTTCCAAGTAGACCGCAACTTTTTTTTGTTTATCTGAATAATGCAGGAATTTCCGGGTGGCCTTAAACCGGGAGAGTGTTATGGCTGTACTGTAAAGAGGGGTCTGGTAATGACACTAGGTTTCTTGACTAGGCCCATGTGCAACACGAGGCCCCCAAATGTCCTCATCTCTGCTGCACTGACCAGGGCCTGCTGCACTGACCTGGGCCTAGCCAAAAAGGAGCCCAGGTGTTGAGCAACAAACTGTTGGGCGTACAGGTTTGTTTGCGCCGCCATTAGATTTACAAAGTGGTCACCGAAAAATAAAATAAAAAAATAAGTCATATTCAGTGAAGCCCACTGTGGAAATCTGGATTCCTGGTTGGCTTACAAATTCAGGCATCACGGGCTCAAACCGCTCTGGGGTATACCAGACAAGTTCACTAGCAGGGAGCTCCGGTGGACTAAACTGGTGGGCCGGAAAATTAGTACAAGCCCCAGAGCTGCTCGTACTAGGGTGGGCCACAGGGTCCCTAGCATGGCGGTCCCATTGCTCCGCCTGGCGGCTTATCATGGCTAGATGACGCGGATGACAGAAGGAAAGTGGGGTCATCCTCACTGGGACTAGTTGATCTAAGAGTGCCGGCCACAGTCAGCTTACGTATATGTGGACCCCAGACACCCGATTTAGCGTGATGCAATCAGTAACTTTTTTCTTCCACTAACTTTCCCTAAATATCCCTTCCTAAACTAACCTTTCCCTAAATACCTGGTGGTGCTGGGGCACAGATGGGGGTGCTGGCTGACTATTCTGAGCTTTTTACAGATGGGGGTGCTGGCTGGAGATCCGACGCAGCGCTCCACTCTCCTTGGCTCCTGGACTGAAAAAAAGAGGAGCGCTGATACAATTTGAAATACGCGCCCTCAATAAATATAAATATAAATATAATATATATATATACGGCAGCCACATTGCCATAGACAACTGACAGAAGGGGACCTAATTGACTTGTACTGATGAGTTTGAGGCTTGCTCTGACCTATGCAGAGGTAATTGTACAAAGAAAGAATAGATTAGCTCTGACAATCACCTATTGTGAATGGTGGATCATGTCTAATCTATACACAGAGGTCATATCTCCTTATGCGCATGTTTCGAATATTATATAAATGCAGTAAAGTGATCAGTACAGATCGAGAAGTGGCACCTATTAGGATTAGTGACCAGTTTGAAAACTGCAGTATTTTAAGGTTTTTATATAGATATTGACATGGAAAACTGAGATCACCAAAGTTCTTTAAAAATATGTTTATAAAAAAAAAAACAAAAAAAAAAAACACACAACATGATTTCAACAATAGTATGTTTCCTGATGACACATTCTCTTTGAAGTGCCTTGTCTGACTGCTGGACAGCAGTTTATGTGTTGGGGTACCTATTGGCCTGGAATTCAGTAGGCGGTAGTATGCTGTGTGATTTGCAGTCTTAGGCTAGGTCTACACAACGACATTTGTTGCGTGGCAACTTTTATAATGATAGTCTATGGTGTCGAACTGCGACAGTCACAAAAAATTAATTCAATATGCGACACCATAGACTATCATTATAAAAATTGTCGCACAACATTGGTGCGACAAATGTTGCAATGTAGTTGTGCCCCATCTGTCGCACGACATGTCGTTGTGTAGACCTAGCCTTAATGAAAAATTAGTACAAGATTTAGTAAATGTATCCCTTGCAGTCCCATGCATGTCACCTGCTAAGAGTGGTACGGACACAACAGATGAATTCTAAGTAAAACTGCGACATGCATAATCTGTGTGGCTTACATACTTAACAGGCCCACTCAAGTCAATGGTTCAGGGAAGAGACAGCACATGTACACCATCTTTCATTGACTGTTAGCAGATGCTGTGGGCGAATTCTTCAGTTTTTAACATACTGATGCCACGCAGATTGAACATATGGACAAACTGAACAGTCAGAAAGTGCAGTCAACGGGCAGGGAAAGGGGTCATGCAAAACATTTTAGATTCCTTGCATGAAGGAGATGTAAATCACGGTACAGAGCTGGATGACTTATGTCCATTTATGTCGTGAGCACACTTACCAGTATCAAACTTGATAAAGTCTGTAATCTTGCCAGTTTCCAGGTCAATCTGAACAGTGTCATTGACCTTGATGAGGGGGTCAGGATAACGGATTGTGCGGGCATCATGGGTTACCAAGTGAGGGATTCCTTTTGTACCCACCCAGGTCTTCCTCACCTTGCAAAGCTTGTACTGTAAATGGCAAAGGACTACATATATAGATCAGTAGGTATGGACTGTTCACTAACATCAGAACTGGAGCAGAGTGGTATTATGAAATAAACCCTAAGTAGTCAAAGAATAAATCTGTTACAAGTCAATGAAGTACAGAATGATATGGATTTTTATAATGGGCATAGATACCACAACCTATGTGATAACTTGCATTCTGCAGAGATCCTTTATTCTTGCATGCACCCAAGGCAAAGCTTCACTAAAGTACTCTGTAGTGGTCTCCTGGTTGGAAATTACACCTGCCACTAAGCTGAGGGGAGGGTTAAACAGTCAGGAACGCAGTTACCACTGACCTTAACCAAGTAAAATACAGTCTGCACCATATAAGGCTACTTTCACACCTGCGTTAGGTGCGGATCCATCTGGTATCTGCAGACATATCTGCACCTATAATACAAACGCTTGTATCCGTTCAGAACGGATCAGTTTGCATTACCATGATAATGCAAATGGATCCGTTTTGATTTGCACTGAAAATCAAATGGGAGACGGATCATTTTTCAATTGCACCATATTATGTCAGTGAAAACGGATCTGTCCCGATTGACTTACATTGTAAATCAGGACGGACCCGTTTGGCTCAGTTTCGTCAGACGGACATCAAAATGCTGCAAGCAGCGTTTTGGTGTCCGCCTCTAGAGCGGAATGGAGACTAATCTGAGGCACACCGATGCATTCTGAACGGATCTTAAACATTCAGAATGCATTGGGGCTAAACTGATCCGTTTTGGGCCGCTTGCGAGAGCCCCGAAACTGACGTGCATCCGTTCAGAATGCATCTGTATTATCGTTAACATAGCCAAGACGGATCAGTCTTGAACACAACTGAAAGTCAGTGGAGGACGGATCAGTCTTCTATTGTGCCAGATGGTCAGTGAAAATGGACCCGCCCCCATTGACTTACATTGTGTGTCAGGACGGATCTGATTGGCTCAGTTTCAGACGGACAAGCAAGCAGCGTTTTGGTGCCAGTCTCCAAAGCGGAATGGAGACTGAACTGATGCATTCTGAGAGGATCCCTTGACATTTAGAATACAAACTAATCCATTTTGGACCTCTTGTGAGCCCTGAACGCATCTCACAAACGGAAAGCCAAAACGACAGTGTGAAAGTAGCCTTACTTGGGCGTTTCAGCCGAAACATTCACATATAAGCAATCTTATCTCCATTTTCTGCTAAGATTTAGCAGCTGAAGCCACCACACCAGGTGGGGCACGGGAGGGACCTGCCCTTGGATATTTATGGCATATTCTACACATATTAGCCTATGGAGGAGATACCCCTTTAAAACTCAAACACAAACCACAAATTAAAAACTTTTCACACTACGTTGCAGACCAGTGTGTTGCATTTGCAGTGTATTAACTGTGCACACTAACACAAATAGACATAGGTTAATGCACAGGCCCTCAAGTGAGGTCCCTTACCTTTGCCTCTTCAGCTGTGATTCTGTGCACCGCAAATCTCCCTTTGGTGTCATATACCAGACGGAAGTGCTCACCAGTCTTGTCAATGCTGATGACATCTGTAAAACAAGACAGAAGAATAAATCCTATTTTACAATTCACACATGCCTAGGCATGGGCCAGGTACTTTGATATGCAGTGGGGACATGATTTTTGCATGTCCAGGGGTATGTTTGAAAACGTATTATGGCTGGTGAAACCCACTTTAATATATAATATATTACTACACAACAGCAAAAAATAAAAACAAACACTACCAATCCATATCAGAGAAGGGTCAGTCTTTGGGGGGGGGGGGGGGTATGCTACACCAAGAAAGTATAGAACAATAAAGTTCTATGGTGTAGAATTGTTTTGTGTTTGTTCCCTGATAAGTGAAGCTACATAATCACTAAATAACCTACTAAAGCATTTAATTTGCCTGCCAAAGGGGGAGGGAAACGTCAGAAGACCCTAGATTCATTGGCAAAGTGAGGTGCAGTGGCCATAAACAGAAGCCACATTACCATTAGTGCTCTCTCCAAGGGATAATCCAGCTTCTTATAACAAATCGCAAGGGATTTCAAGGGGCTGCAGACCATTTTTTGGCATGATTTAGAAAAAAAGACGACTGAGGGGAGATCTTATTACTATGTATAAATATATCAGGGGTCAGTACAAAGATCTATTTATCCGCAGGACTGTGACCGACAAGGGGACATCCTGTATCAGGATCAATAACTGAATCATGCTTACCGGTAATTTTCTTTTCGGGAGTCCTCCACTACAGCACGGCTTGTTAGAACTATTATATAAAGTATAGAGATTCATGCCAAAAAATGGTGACACAAATTTGCCTTTTTTACACAGCTCAGTAAAAAAAAATAAAAAAAAAGTTATGGGGGTAAGAATATGGTGATGTAAAAAAATTTTTTTTTACACCATTTACAAAAAAAAAACTAGACATATATGGTATTGTTGTAACCATACTGACCTAGAGAATAAAGGCTGACTGGGAACAAAACCTGTACAACGGTGGATAAAAAGTGATGGATCATGTGATGAGCACAGTGATGTCACCACAGGTCCTTTGACAGGTCCTAAAGAAAGAACAGGAGATGATCAATTGGAGAAGGAGAGTTAAATGTATTTATTTTTTAACCCTCATAGACACTGCCCACTGTGCCACCAATGTTTATTATACTGGGGTGTATATAATGTTTATTATATTGACCTCCTACTAAGCATTCTGTATTAAAGAACGCCATTTTCCCTTATAACCATGTTATAAGGGAAAATACTACAGTGAATAGACTTTTCCTAGCAACCATGCGTGAAAAAAAAAAAAAAAAAAAAAAAAAAAAAAAAAAGCGTGCGATTTTTCACGCAACGCACAAGTGATGAGTGAAAATTACCGCTCATGTGCACAGCCCCATAGAAGTGAATGGGTCCAGATTTAGTGCGGGTGCATTCCGGTATTTTGAGTGGAGGCATTGTGGAATGGAGTCGGAGACACGGCAGTGAGAAGGTTCGGTTTAGTCTATTCACTACCGCTCCTGGTCATATCGAGGTCCGGCGATATGGACAAAATCTGTATCATTGCACAGATTCACATCGTCCATATTGCATATATATCGCCCACCCCTAGTTCAACCAGTTAATAAACCTAAGGGTTCACATACTTTTTCCACCTGCACTGTGAATGTTTACATGGTGTGTTCAATATAAATACGGCATTTAATTGTGTTTTATTAGTTTAAGCAGACTGCGATTGTCTATTGTTGTGATTTAGATGAACATCACATATATGTGAACCTTTTGTTCACATACAGTCCTGATCAAAAGTTTAGTACCACTTGAAAAAAAAGGCAAAAAAAAAAACATTTTACATTGTTGGATCTTAACAAGGTTCCAAGTAGAGCTTTAACATGCAACAAGAAGAAATGAGTGAGAACACATTTGAGCATTCAATTAATTGAAAATAACGATAAAACTGAAACAGGCTGTTTTTCAGCAGATCCAAATTTTAGGACCACATGCCTTTTAAAAGGCCAAATCTGTGCAAAGATGTGGATTCATTGTCATTATCTGTCTGACATGTTGTGATGGCAAAGGCAAAAAAAAACTCCCTTTTTGAACGTGGTCGGGTTGTTGAACTGCATAAGCAGGGTCTCTCACAGCGCGCCATCGCTGCTGAGGTGGGATGCAGTAAGAGTCATTTGGAATTTCTTAAATGATCCTGAGGGCTATGGAACAAAAAAAGTCAAGTGGAAGACCCAAAAAAATAAAATTCACCAGCAGTGAGCCGGAAGATCCAATTGGCTGTGTCAAGACACTGGACGATCCTCGACCCAAATTAAGGCCCTAACTGGTGCTGACTGCAGTCCTATAACCAAACGGCATCGGAGACTGAAGGGCTTCAAAAACAAAAAAGACGTCTTCAAAAGACCTAGTCTCCTTGAGACACTTTACCACACTTTATTGGCAATTATGTATATTCTGTGATTTTGCACTGTATTGATCATGCTATGTAATTTTATATGATCATGTTCACAGCTATGTGGGATTGAACTATGGAGCTGGATGAATTATACTTTCTACATGGCTATATTTTTTATGCACTTGCACTTTGTTGTACATCAACTTGGAATTTTGATAATTACTTGCACCATTTATGTATGCCGATTTGCACGTTATTCAGCTGGACAAAGGCTCCAAAGAGCTGAAACGTTGCTGCTAGATGGGTGAATAAACCATCCACTTTTTTCCCCATCACAATTTGGAGTGCTGCCTTTTAATCTCTATCTATATCTAGGACGTGTCTTATGTTGCGTTTTTGCCCATTTGTCTCTCCTTTTGATTAATTCTTCTAACCCCAATCTTGAGGCTCTTGAGGGGTTGTGCACTAATTTCTATGAACTCTCAGACTAGCCAGATTCATGTTGCTGATCATGCTACCTTGATCTCTAGGCTCATTCGCTTCCAGGCCACCACTGCTAGTCTTGGGTTTTCTTGATGAACTTATCTTGATGCCGCTGCAGCCAATCACTGGCCACAGTGGAGATCTTCTCCCCTTGCATCACATGTCCAGTTAACATAATGCAAGGGAAGCAGTGGTCAGTTATTGGTTGCAAAGGCGTCAAACAGGAAGTTCTCATGAAGGCACTCAAGACAAGCAAACAAGCCGGGACCCAAAGGTCCTGCCAGTCTCAGAAATTAGTGTATACCAACTCTTCAAGGAGTTATTTTTTTAAGGGAGGTTTCAAACCAATATTCTTCTATATGTGACACAGAATGGAAAAAAAAAAAAAAAAAAAAAAAAAATCCCCACTGCACTCAACCTCCTCCCGACAGCCTCACGCAGGGATGCGTCCTGCGGGCGGCCCGGGTTATTCCTCCTTGACGCATCGATGCGTCATCTCGCGAGAGCCGAGATTTTGCGTGAACGTGCACGAGCTCACAGCGACGCGCAGCTAAGAAGTTGATCTACAGCCTGCCAGCAGCGATCATTCGCTGGCAGGCTGTAGATGCGATTTTTAACCCCAAAAAGGTATATTAGACGCTGTTTTGTTAACAGCGTCTAATATACCTGCTACCTGGTCCTCTGGTGGTCTTTTGCTTGGATCGACCAGAGGACAAAGGCAGCTCTGTAAGTAGCACCAACCACCACACTACACCCACCCCCTATATACTCCCTGATCACCCCCTTTGTAAGGCTCCATTCAGACATCCGTATGTGTTTTGCAGATCCGCACATTGCCAGAGCTATATAGAAAATGCCTTTTCTTGTCTGCAATTGCGGACAAGAATAGGACATGTTCTATAGGCTCTACAAAAAAAAAAAAAAAAAAACGCAGTGTTCGCCAGATCAGGCCTGATCTTGTGCGGACACTTGCGTTCAGTCCACCCCACCTCAGTGACTGAATTATTTTTTCTGATCACTGCAAAAACATCGTAAAATCGCTGCGGCGCTGTAAAGATCACTTTTGAGGGGCATGGCGAGTTCATAGAAGATTTATTTATTGGCACAAGTTAGCAGAAATTGTTTTTTTTTTTTCATACAAAGTCTCATATTCCACTAACTTAGGACAAAAAAAAATTAAATCTTACATGAACTCACCATACCCCTCACGTAATTCAAATACGTAAAAATGCCTTGTGAAATCCTAAAGGTACTCATTGGAATTTGGGCCCCTTTGTGCATCTTGGCTGCAAAAAAAGTGTCACATGTGGTATCGCCGTACTCAGAAGTAGGGCAATGTGTTTTGGGGGTGTATTTTTACATATACCCATGCTTGGTTAGAGAAATCTCTGTAAATGGACAACTTTTTTTTTTTTTTTTTTAATACAAAGAAAAAAGTTGTCATTTGCAGAGATTTATCTCACCCAGCATAGGTATATGTAAAAATACACCCCAAAACACATTGCCCTACTTCTCCCGAGTACGGCGATACCACATGTGTGACACTTTTGCAGCCTAGGTGCGCAAAGGGGACTAAATTCCAATGAGTACCTTTAGGATTTCACAGGGCATTTTTACACATTTGGATTCCAAACTACTTCTCACGCTTTGGGGCCCCTAAAATGCAAGGGCAGTATAAATACCCCACAAGTGACCCCATTTTAGAAAGAAGACACCCCAAGGTATTCCGTGAGGGGTATGGCGAGTTCATGTAAAATTTAATTTTTTTGTCACAAGTTAGTGGAATATGAGATTGTCACACATACATCCATTTCCGCTAACTTGTGACAAAAAAATAAAAAACTTCCATGAACTCACTATGCCCATCAGCGAATACCTTAGGGTGTCTAATTTCCGAAATGGGGTCATTTGTGGGGTGTTTCTACTGTCTGGGCATTGTAGAACCTCAGGACACATGTGCTCAGAAAGTCAAAGTGCGTAAATTAATTTTTTTGCACCATAGTTTGTAAATGCTATAACTTTTACCCGAACCAATAAATATACACTTATTGCATTTTTTTTTATCAAAGACATGTAGAATAATAAATAGAGAAATTGATATAGAAATGGAGTTATTTGAAAAATTTTACAACAGAAAGGGAAAAATTTCATTTTTGCTAAAATGTCAGTCAATTTTGATTAATATAAAAAAAAGTTAAAAATGTCAGCAGCAATAAAATACCACCAAATGAAAGCTCTATTAGTGAAAAGAAAGTAAAATTAATTTGGGTGGTAAGTTGTATGACCTAGCAATAAACTGTGAAAGTAGTGTAATGCAGAATTGTAAAAAGTGGTCTGGTCATTAATGGGGTTTAAGCTAGGGGGGCTAAGGTGGTTAAAAACTAATCATTTGAGAGGCACCACTGCAACCAGTTACCACATCAGCGCTCTCCATATATGCCCCCCCCCCCCCCTCACAATCTGCATCCTGGGATCTTTTAATCCCTTGTCCTATTCACCTTAATAGATCTCTATTAGGGTGAATAGGACTTCACACTACCTGCTGTCCTGTGCATAGTACACACAGCAGCAGGGAGCCGACTATGGCAGCCAGGGCTTCAGTAGCGCCCTGGCAACCGATTGGAGCCCCGCAATTACACTGCTGGGACTCTGATCAGAAGCTGCCACTGCCCCACCAATGAGGAAGGTGGGGGGGGGGGAGAGAGAAACTGTAGCGATGCAGTGGCCACAATGGGCATTACAGTGCGCATGCCCAGGATATAGGCCGGTCCTGTGGATGACGCATGGGACTTGCAGGCCGGGCGGGTACCATGTTAATCAGATAGGTGTGTACAATGTCATTTTGGTGACTAACTCCCTTTAAGGTAAATTGGCGACTGTTTTGGACGCCATCTGGAGCGATGTTAGATACATAATACGCATGCCTACACTTTTTCACATCTGGCATTTGCAGTCTCTGCAGATTCTTAAAAAAAAAAAAAAAAAAAAAAACACACACACACACACACACACACACACACACACACGACTGATAAAAAGACAGGAACCTGAAGAGAAACTGAATGGACTCCATCATAGTAAATGGAGTCTGTTCAGATCAGTTATGTGCCCAATACAGCACTTCCGTTATTTTCGTTGCTCTGCTCATCTAATAGAGCACAACAGAAATGAATAGCGGTGGTGTGAACAGGGCGTAAGAGGTGGGCATTTATGCAGGGGAACCATTACTAGTCTAAATAACATCAGGAGCTGTCACCTTGTACTGTACCTCAAACTGGATGTCCGGGTTGTAGAATCCTCTACAGCATCACAGCCACCATATTCGCTAGTGTCCTTAGGCACAGCGCACAACTCCCCCATACCCTCCAGAGTGCAGCAACAGCGCGCTCCTTTCTGCAAGGAGCTTTGTTATTAGTTACTTCAGACAACGACAGCATCGACGCACTGCCTGTGCCCTTCACAGCCTGCCTTGCACTGATAATGGCAGGGAAAAGTCATATTGGTATGCCTTAGGCTACTTTCACATAAGCGTTCGGGGCTCCGCTTGAAGGCTCTCACAAGCGGCCCCGAACAGATCCGTACTGCCCTAACGCATTTTGAGTGGATACAGTTTGGCCTCCGCTCTGCTGGTGGACACCTGAACACTGCTTGCAGCCCTCAGGTGTCTGCCGGGCCGTGCGGAGGCAAACGGATCCATCTATACTTACAATGTAAGTCAATGGGGACGGATCCGTTTGAAGTTGACAATATGGCTCAATTTTTAAACGGATCCGTCCCCCATTGACTTTCAATGTAAAGACTGAACGGATCCGTCAGCTACTTTCACACTTTTTTCTAAACTATAATGCAGACGGATCCGTTCTGAACGGATCCCATCGTCTGCATTATAGGAGTGGATCCGTCTGTGCAGACCTCAGACGGATCCACTCTGAACGCAAGTGTGAAAGTAGCCTTAGACCTTTTGTTTAAATTGAGTAAAAAGGCCTGAACTGGCATCTATGACGCTTGTACAGGCATTATTTGGACCGCTGCTAACACACGGCCAGATTTAGCATTAGCGCAAGTCAAAATAATTGAGTGAAAAAGTCAAATTTTTGCGCAATAGCTAAAACTGTGTGACTTATTGGCTCTAAGCTATGCTGGCCAGTTTTCTGAAAGTGGGCATGTTCTCAAGCAAGTACATTTCTAGAAAGATTTACTGTTGCAACAATTAAAAAAAAAAAAAAAAGTTATAAAAATTGAGCAATTTTACTCCAGTGAGGACCATGCTCATCTTATGCAACTTTTTAATAAACATGCAATTTTCATAAAGACATGTGACTTTTGTAAGTAAAGCTGCTTACTGAAGGATATAAACTGCTACCGTCAAACCACCTTTATCACAGTATTAAAGGACCGGTTATAATTCTGACTTATGTTAAAGTTGAGTAAGATGTAAGTGTAATGATAAATCCAGCCCACAGTTTGTGGGTCCATGGTTTTCACAGATCATTGATAGACTCTGGATAACAACCTACAGCCTAGCAATATCTATGGAACACCAATGACACACAAAGGGCCAAAACTAGCTCAAATACAGATTTTTCAGATGTTTTCATGGATGACCTAACAGATGTCAAAGACTTATGAAAGAGGTCCAATAGTACAAAACACGTATTCAAGGTGTTTAGCTTAAATAGGGTGTGCATGGGAATAATGAGCGGTACAATGTAGGCCCTAACCAGCACTGAAGAGAACATACGTCATTATGTTAGGTATTGGCACTCTGCAGCAACTAACAAGTAAACTAGGCAGCATCATGCCATAAAGCTTCCAAAATCACTCACCCATGAATCCAGCAGGGTATGTAATGTCTGTGCGGACCTTGCCATCAATCTTAATGAAGCGCTGCATACAAATCTTCTTCACCTCATCTCCGGTCAGAGCATACTTCAGCCTGTTTCTCAGGAAGATGATGAGAGGCAAACACTCCCTAAGCTTGTGAGGACCAGTGGATGGACGTGGCGCCTGTAAGTCAGTGGTTCATACAATTACGGTCACTTTACACGGAATTAACTAACTGCAGCAGGTCCAAATATGTCAAATGTAAAAACCACTCTAAGATCACAGGTGGACAACATGGAGGATACTCACAAAGACACCAGTCAGCTTATCCAGCATCCAGTGCTTGGGGGCTGCAACACGCTTCAAATGCTTCTTGGGTCCACGAGCCTTTAGTAAAAGAGAAGGAACTGATCAGTTCTAGAAGATTGCCAGTGACCACACCGGAGATGGCCGGGCAGGATTCCCAGCCACGCAATGATCCCCGCACATCATGGAACCATGGTCACAAGACGTTCTGTCCCATGTCTGGGGTCCCCGGTGAGTGGCGCAGCGGCTCCAACATAGCGCGTGCCCCGGGAGCGCTCACAGCGAGCCCGGACAAGGCCATGACTGCTAGGCGGGCCGGTGTCCCCAGCAATGAGAGGCGGGAGTGGGTGTCTAGGGCTCGTACAACGTTCGCATCAAGGTTTCGGAGAAGGGAATGAGGGGAGGACAGAGGATGGGGTTGGATAGAATTTCTGGGATAACGCAAAACAAGTCTCACCATGGCTGCGTCGGGAATAGAAAAGGCCTCCTTCTTCCGGAGCTGGCAGGATAACCTTACGCCACAGACGACGAGCACGCAGGACAAGACTTCCGTGTGTGCTACTTAACGTAGCGCCCTCTGCTGAGCTGGAGTGCTACTGCATTTTATCTCTTCAGCGCCTTTGGAGGAGAGGGCTGTGTCTCGCCTCAGGCTGGCTTCACGCATTCGTTTCTCGTATTTTTTATTTTTTTTGCCATAGATAGGAATAGATAGAAGAGATGAATGTATCCGTGGTATCCACCTCTGACATTGGCTTGAAAAAACAGAAAACCAGATGGCTTCACACACAATGTTTATGTTTCCAGTGATTGGTATGTTTCTTATGTTGCCCTTTAAGCCCCTTTCATACGAACAAGTTCCATGCATTGGGCTTGCAGCGTGTGTCAGCGAAAGCACCCGTCCTGACATGGACCCTACAGGGAAATCTCCCGGTGAGCCGATGCCCAGGGGGCCACTTAATCCCACACCTTGGCCATTAGCAAGGTACAGAAAGATCTGATGCTCTCTGCATTAAAGGGGTATTATCATCTTAATGATCACTGTTAAATCTGTTAATGATCTAACAGTGATCAATTTCATTAACAAATCCCCACCCCTTAGAAAAAAATAAACCTATACTTACCTGACTGTTGTCTTCCGTCTCCCCTGGTTACGACCACCGCTCTTCTCAGGAATCACAGTGGCCGCGCGTGCGCAGACGGCTTCTTTTCTTCTCCTGGCCGGCCGCGCGCTGTACTGAACGCGCACGCCGAGTCCCCGCATGCGCCCTGGCGACTTCTTTCTGGCAAGTATATTATACTGGCCAGGAAGAAGTCACCAGGGCGCATGCGCGGACTCAGCGTGCGCGCTCAGTACAGCGAGCGGCCCGGCCAGGAGAAGACATCAATCAAGATGGAGCCCGCCCCCTGCCGAGTGTCGAAACCAGGAAGTGGACGGCGCGCCGGGAGCAGGTAAGTATAAACCTGCATGTTGAGAAAACCCCTTTAATTAATGTAAGATCATCAGACACATGTGCACTTGGCCAGTGGCCGCAGGTGCCCTCCTAAGTTCAATAATAGTGCCATCCTGATGACGACGATACAGCTTCATACTGTGGGGTGAGTGGCAGTATTTTGTGCTACACTATGGTATCTGGTTCTGCTAGGGCAGTATTTTGTCCTGCAGTACAGTACTACTGGCCCCACCTTCTGTCAGTTTGGACCCACCCACCACTTTTAGTTTTTTTTTCCAGTCCACGTAGGGTGTCCACTGGCTTCACCCCAGAAAGCCTCACCTCACAGACCACGCCCGCCTATATGAAGCCACGCCCCCATCACCGGCCGGGGGAAAAAAAGAGGGAGGAGAGGGAAGAACTTGCTAAATGGAAGGTGAGCTGGGGTGCTTCTCTCCCCCTCAGTCAGCCACAGGGAGCCATGTCTGCGGCTCTAGTGACTGACGGAGGACAGGGAGCCAGAAAACCGAACGTCTGGCCTTAAACCGGACGTCTGGCCACCCTAAGTCCGTGCCTGCATCCTGACCTCCCAGTACTGACGGGGACACATGCTGTCAGTGTTAATGAAATACATTCCAGAACTGTAAGGGTTACATAGCATAAATCAATATAATGCCATGCCACTGTTCTGCCAGATTTCTATAGATTGCCGAAAGTCTATAGCGGAAGTGACGTGTGCGCTGCGCAAGCGCACTTCCACAAATCATCCGAATCATCGCCTTAAAGTGACAGTCATCTCCATTAATCTACATGAATTTGTACCCTCGCGGGCTCGCTTCGCTCGCCACGCATCGGGCACGGCCTCGCTGCGCTCGGCATTTTGTAAAACTAACTCTGTGCCGCCATTGATAGTAAAGAAGGAAATGGATGGTAAAGAAAGAGACTATCCATCTCTTTCTTTACTATCCGTTTCCTTCTTTACTATCAATGGCGGCATAGAGTTAGTTTTACTAAATGCCGAGCGCAGCGAGATGACTGTCACTTTAAGAAAGCTATGCCCTTAAGTCTGCGCACGCGCGGTGTGCGAACTACTCCAGTGGAGGCAGCAGGAATGCTTCGCTGGAGTACGCTTGTGCGCTTGCGCAGCGCACCACGTCACTTCCGCTATAGACTTTCGGCAAACTATAGAAATCTGGCAGAACACCACCGTGTCACTGCTGGGAGATCAGGACAGCTGCTCTGGCACACTCTGCGAGTCCAATGCGTGGAACTCGCTCATGTGAAAGGGGCCTTACGCCTCATGTACACGAGCACATACTACGGTCCGCAATGCACAGAAACTGACCGCGTGCCCGTTGTCTGCGGATGCGGATCCGTTCACTTGAATGGTATCTGCGATCCGCATCCTGCATTGCATTCACTACTTTTTTGCGGTGCCAAATTTCACCCTTTTCAATTCAACCTCGTTACATATAAACGGCACAGGAACCAACCTTATTACATATCTACAGCACAGGAACCAACCTTATTACATATCTACAGCACAGGAACCAACCTTATTACATATCTACAGCACAGGAACCAACCTTATTACATATATACAGCACAGGGACCAACCTTATTACATATCTACAGCACAGGAACCAACCTTATTACATATCTACAGCACAGGAACCAACCTCATTACATATCTACAGCACAGGAACCAACCTTATTACATATCTACAGCACAGGAACCAACCTCATTACATATCTACAGCACAGGAACCAACCTCATTACATATATACAGCACCAGAACCAACCTTATTACATATCTACAGCAC
The DNA here is from genome assembly GCF_014858855.1 of Bufo gargarizans. Taxonomy (NCBI): domain Eukaryota; kingdom Metazoa; phylum Chordata; class Amphibia; order Anura; family Bufonidae; genus Bufo; species Bufo gargarizans. The sequence goes on from NC_058088.1 coordinate 140,845,782, forward strand.
AGGAACCAACCTAATTACATATCTACAGCACAGGAACCAACCTTATTACATATCTACAGCACAGGAACCAACCTCATTACATATATACAGCACCAGAACCAACCTTATTACATATCTACAGCACAGGAACCAACCTCATTACATATCTACAGCACAGGAACCAACCTCATTACATATCTACAGCACAGGAACCAACCTTATTACATATATACAGCACAGGAACCAACCTTATTACATATCTACAGCACAGGAACCAACCTCATTACATATCTACAGCACAGGAACCAACCTCATTACATATCTACAGCACAGGAACCAACCTCATTACATATCTACAGCACAGGAACCAACCTCATTACATATCTACAGCACAGGAACCAACCTCATTATGTAGTGTACGGGAGAGTAATACCCCGTCACTACAGAAGGGTCACTTGGGTATTGTCGTTCCCCCTGTATTTAAGGGGAGGTTGGTATAAAACATCTTGTTAATGTAATGCTATGTACTTCCTGTTACTGTGAAATGTGCATGTGCAGGCCGGCTAGGGTGTCATTCCAGCTCTGAGTCACTAGAGGGAGCTAGGGAACCCTAGTTTATATAAGGCCCAGTCAGGAAGTAGTAGTAGGACAGACTGTGGGAAAAGGAGTCAGAGATGATCCTGTGTCTGAGGCAAGGCCAGGCTATGGGCCTGTGAGAGTAAAGCAGGCCTGAAGCCTGCCGACTAGGAGAGGGTAGTAAAGGCCCTGTAACCGGGTTCCGGATCCAAGGAAAAGGTTCCCCTCCTGAGTCATCATCCGTTTAGCTGAAACATCATAAGCAAGCCACCAGCCGGGACACAGAATACCACAGAGGCCAATCTGATAAAGCAAGAGGTACTCAAGATAACAGAGGAGGTACTAGATAAGGACAGCTTCAAGGATGCGCCAGCTATAGGGCATTAGACCTTGGAGAAAAAGTCACATGTTTCAGGACCAGTCAGGAATAGTGTGCAAGCCGCCTGTACTGCATCTCCTGTAATTAACACTCTGTAAAGAACATTGCTAAGACCGGCCATTCTGTACTTCTAAGAACCAGCTGTATTCAAATAGAAACCAACTGTCTTCCATGGAACTGCGCTTCCAACTGCGTCCATGTATGATTATCACTGATATTCAGTAAAGTTCCAGTTTTTGGTTGGCTATCCTGTGGTTGCTTCATTCTTCTACAATACCATACACGGCGTGTCACCGTTTAATTGACACTGGCGTCACGAACTTTTAATCACCTGCCTGTTCCAGTATTTGCCCCGATTGAAGACGACAGTGGATCCCAGGTTAGTGGGTTAATCTGCACTACAAAGCCCAGCATACACTACTGACCCCCTGGGACACTGCATCGCTCTTTTTGGCGTCACGAACAGGATTCGCATACTTCTGAAGTGCAGAGAAGTGTGAACTGTGTGCTTTAACTATTCCACCACCGTATTGCAAAGACTGTAACCTTTATTCCCAAATCTGTGGATTACAATTGTGCCTGGGAGGAATTAGAGACGCTGTACTGTGTTGCGCTACCCCCAGAGAGAAAATCGTATTTGTGGACTGTGATTTATTGGACTTTTCGTCAACCTGCTTGTTGTCATTGAATTGCGGCATCAGGACACTTAAAATGGCCGCCGACGCCATGAGGCTTTTTGCTGCGCCACCACGAGGTACAGAGGCGCGAATATTTGGCGCCAGCATCCTCCAAGAAGGAGGAGGAGACTGCCCTGGAGCGCCACCCACCTTGAGGAGTGATGATGTGGCTGAGTTCCTTGGTGAGTTACGCCTGGGAGGCGGGCCTCAGATGGAGATAGACCCAAGTGAGGCCGAGGAAGCGAGAATTGGGCCGGCCCGAACCACTCACCGGCACAGTCAGATATATTTAAGCAGCAATGTCTTCTGGGAGCCTATCATCTTGCAGGGGCCAGAGGAACCATACCCCCCTCCCGATGCGGTGAGGAGAGAGAGAGGCTGGACAGCTGCCAGCGGGCGGAAGAATGTGCAGAGGCCCGACGTCAAGCAGCGGCTGCCACCGTTACCCCAGAGGCCACTGTCACCGGACCTCCGGTAGCCCCGATGACCTGCACCAAGGCTGACATAGAGGCTCTACGCAAAAGAGTTTACTGGGTGGAGGACCTCGGGTACGCAGGATGCGTGCAGTGTATCCCGTTTCCCAGAACGGATGCAGAAATGGAGGCAATGAAGGACAAGCCTCCCCCTTTAAGGATCGTCAGAGGAGATGGATTCCAGATGTGGCCGGCCTTACCAGAACAGTTGCTGCAGGAACCTTTTATGGAGTCGTCATCGGATGAAGAATATGACACTCGCCTGTGAGTAGGCCTTTCTTCATGTCCGTCTCCCTAATGGCCGTTTTGTCCCTCCGGTTGGCAGAGCTGGTCAAGCTTGCTGCCAGTTATACACGGCCGGTGGCATTCTAACCGAATGATAGTGCCACTGCATACCACAGCTTCCAGCTGCCCCTGTTGTGTTTGGGACATCCGGTCTGCTGCTAATATCCCAGTTGTGCCTTAAAGTTTTGCACCATTTTTTCCCCTTTTTACCCCCATTTCAGGTTGAAAAGAAATTTTTATGTCAGCACTGTTTTAAAGGGTAAGCAGGACTTGCCAGGATAACATGGCCCTGGTATTGTCAGAGTCCTGTATTGTCATTTTATATATGTGCTGCTGACCGTATTTAATAACCGGTTTTTATTCACGTCTATGTGCCCAGAGATGGACTTCCTATGTGCAAGCCTCTGAGAGGTTAATTTTATTATGGACTTATTTATTGTCATGGACTATCCTGGTTCTTTAAACATCCGCTGTGCCAGGTCAGCGCCCCCGTTCCACTCACTATCCTGAGAAGAAGAGAACGACGGCCCTTGTCACCACACTTCACCTTTGCCAATTGGGTCTGATATGAGTGTAATTGACATATATGTATGTATGCATGTGTCTTTCTCTATTTCAGGTAATGATTCCAGTTGGGCGGGCCCTGATGGAGTACGAGGTCGTACTCAGCTTAAAGCAGCGGGGTATGTAGTGTACGGGAGAGTAATACCCCGTCACTACAGAAGGGTCACTTGGGTACTGTCGTTCCCCCTGTATTTAAGGGGAGGTTGGTATAAAACATCTTGTTAATGTAATGCTATGTATTTCCTGTTACTGTGAAATGTGCATGTGCAGGCCGGCTAGGGTGTCATTCCAGCTCTGAGTCACTAGAGGGAGCTAGGGAACCCTAGTTTATATAAGGCCCAGTCAGGAAGTAGTAGTAGGACAGACTGTGGGAAAAGGAGTCAGAGATGATCCTGTGTCTGAGGCAAGGCCAGGCTATGGGCCTGTGAGAGTAAAGCAGGCCTGAAGCCTGCCGACTAGGAGAGGGTAGTAAAGGTCCTGTAACCGGGTTCCGGATCCAAGGAAAAGGTTCCCCTCCTGAGTCATCATCCGTTTAGCTGAAACATCATAAGCAAGCCACCAGCCGGGACACAGAATACCACAGAGGCCAATCTGATAAAGCAAGAGGTACTCAAGATAACAGAGGAGGTACTAGATAAGGACAGCTTCAAGGATGCGCCAGCTATAGGGCATTAGACCTTGGAGAAAAAGTCACATGTTTCAGGACCAGTCAGGAATAGTGTGCAAGCCGCCTGTACTGCATCTCCTGTAATTAACACTCTGTAAAGAACATTGCTAAGACCGGCCATTCTGTACTTCTAAGAACCAGCTGTATTCAAATAGAAACCAACTGTCTTCCATGGAACTGTGCTTCCAACTGCGTCCATGTATGATTATCACTGATATTCAGTAAAGTTCCAGTTTTTGGTTGGCTATCCTGTGGTTGCTTCATTCTTCTACAATACCATACACGGCGTGTCACCGTTTAATTGACACTGGCGTCACGAACTTTTAATCACCTGCCTGTTCCAGTATTTGCCCCGATTGAAGACGACAGTGGATCCCAGGTTAGTGGGTTAATCTGCACTACAAAGCCCAGCATACACTACTGACCCCCCTGGGACACTGCAATTACATATATACAGCACAGGAACCAACCTTATTACATATATACAGCACAGGAACCAACCTTATTACATATATACAGCACAGGAACCAACCTCATTACATATCTACAGCACAGGAACCAACCTCATTACATATCTACAGCACAGGAACCAACCTCATTACATATATACAGCACAGGAACCAACCTTATTACATATATACAGCACAGGAACCAACCTTATTACATATATACAACACAGGATCCAACCTCATTACATATCTACAGCACCAGAACCAACCTCATTACATATCTACAGCACAGGAACCAACCTCATTACATATCTACAGCACAGGAACCAACCTCATTACATATCTACAGCACAGGAACCAACCTTATTACATATATACAGCACAGGAACCAACCTTATTACATATATACAGCACAGGAACCAACCTCATTACATATATACAGCACAGGAACCAACCTTATTACATATCTACAGCACAGGAACCAACCTCATTACATATCTACAGCACAGGAACCAACCTTATTACATATCTACAGCACATGAACCAACCTCATTACATATCTACAGCACAGGAACCAACCTTATTACATATCTACAGCACAGGAACCAACCTCATTACATATCTACAGCACAGGAACCAACCTCATTACATATCTACAGCACAGGAACCAACCTTATTACATATATACAGCACAGGAACCAACCTCATTACATATCTACAGCACAGGAACCAACCTCATTACATATCTACAGCACAGGAACCAACCTTATTACATATATACAGCACAGGAACCAACCTTATTACATATCTACAGCACAGGAACCAACCTTATTACATATCTACAGCACAGGAACCAACCTTATTACATATCTACAGCACAGGAACCAACCTTATTACATATCTACAGCACAGGAACCAACCTCATTACATATCGACAGCACAGGAACCAACCTCATTACATATCTACAGCACAGGAACCAACCTCATTACATATATACAGCACAGGAACCAACCTTATTACATATATACAGCACAGGAACCAACCTCATTACATATATACAACACAGGATCCAACCTCATTACATATCTACAGCACCAGAACCAACCTCATTACATATCTACAGCACAGGAACCAACCTCATTACATATCTACAGCACCAGAACCAACCTCATTACATATATACAGCACAGGAACCAACCTCATTACATATCTACAGCACAGGAACCAACCTCATTACATATCTACAGCACAGGAACCAACCTTATTACATATATACAGCACAGGAACCAACCTTATTACATATATACAGCACAGGAACCAACCTTATTACATATCTACAGCACAGGAACCAACCTCATTACATATATACAGCACAGGAACCAACCTCATTACATATCTACAGCACAGGAACCAACCTCATTACATATCTACAGCACCAGAACCAACCTCATTGCATATCTACAGCACAAGAACCAACCTCATTACATATCTACAGCACCAGAACCAACCTCATTACATATCTACAGCACAGGAACCAACCTCATTACATATCTACAGCACAGGAACCAACCTTATTACATATCTACAGCACAGGAACCAACCTCATTACATATCTACAGCACAGGAACCAACCTTATTACATATATACAGCACAGGAACCAACCTTATTACATATCTACAACACAGGAACCAACCTTATTACATATCTACAGCACCAGAACAAACCTCATTACATATATACAGCACCAGAACAAACCTTATTACATATCTACAGCACAGGAACCAACCTTATTACATATCTACAGCACAGGAACCAACCTTATTACATATATACAACACAGGATCCAACCTCATTACATATCTACAGCACAGGAACCAGCCTCATTACATATCTACAGCACAGAAACCAACCTCATTACATATCTACAGCACAGGAACCAACCTTATTACATATCTACAGCACAGGAACCAACCTCATTACATATATACAGCACAGGAACCAACCTTATTACATATCTACAGCACAGGAACCAACCTCATTACATATCTACAGCACAGGAACCAACCTTATTACATATCTACAGCACAGGAACCAACCTCATTACATATCTACAGTACAGGAACCAACCTTATTACATATCTACAGCACAGGAACCAACCTCATTACATATATACAGCACAGGAACCAACCTTATTACATATGTACAGCACAGGAACCAACCTCATTACATATCTACAGCACAGGAACCAACCTCATTACATATATACAGCACCAGAACCAACCTTATTACATGTATACAGCACCAGAACCAACCTCATTACATATATACAGCACCAGAACCAACCTCATTACATGTATACAGCACCAGAACCAACCTCATTACATATATACAGCACCAGAACCAACCTCATTACACGTATACAGCACCATAACCAACCTCATTACATGTATACAGCACCAGAACCAACCTCATTACATATATACAGCACCAGAACCAACCTCATTACACATATACAGCACCATAACCAACCTCATTACATATATACAGCACCAGAACCAACCTCATTACATGTATACAGCACCAGAACCAACCTCATTACATATATACAGCACCAGAACCAACCTCATTACACGTATACAGCACCATAACCAACCTCATTACATGTATACAGCACCAGAACCAACCTCATTACATATTTACAGCACCAGAACCAACCTCATTACATATTTACAGCACCAGAACCAACCTCATTACATATCTACAGCACAGGAACCAACCTCATTACATATAAACAGCACCAGAACAAACCTCATTACATATATATAGCACCAAAACCAACCTCATGACATATATACAGGACAGGAACCAAGCTTATAACATGAGTATTTCATACTAAACTCTTCCGATGGTATGAGGGAGTTAATACTGGGTATGTGGGAAGAATGAGGAGCCGAGAGATCATAGATAAGCCTTCTTTTATTTGAGTCCTTCTTGGCCACCACTCCAATGGGGTTGACCCTCCATACATCAAAGGGAATTGAATCAAACGGACCGATGAGGAACCCTATCTCCAGTTCCAAGGAAATCACAGCTTGCACAGCCTCTGGATCCTGTCTGGCAGAGAGGAGGTTCTCACACTCCCAGTTGGAATGCGGAAGGGCCACCAACCCCGTGTGGAACCCTTGTGACAGACCCGTAAGCAAATGTACCACAAACTGTTGGTCGCCATGACCTTTTAGGAGCGCCCCCAGGAGGTCAACGATGATGTCGGTCAGTCACGCCTGCTTAGAGGACTTTTTTGGACAGGTGGACCTGGGATGCGCACGGAAGCAGACCGTGCAAACGTGGAGGGCCCTGCACCCACTGAACATGCAGTGACCGAAGTTAAAGTTATTGCATATCTGACTTTTGCCCAGATACACAATAGGCCTACCAAACTTGTCCATGAGGGCCGAGCCCCTGGGGACCCCTGATGTTCCTGGAAGGGCTCTATCTGGATGGGAGACAGCCTCGTTGGGGCACCATTCTGTGGCATGAAAAATGGATTGGCACGATCCACAAGTGGGGGCTCGGAGACCTGCAAAATGCCTGCAGAAGAGCTCCATATCGAGCACAGCCCAATTGGTCATGAATTGAAACTGTGCTAGGGAGGCTGCGGCTTTAGCGGCAAAGGAACGATGATAATCGTAAAACGCCAAGCCCCCATACTTGTGACCCAAATCGGTGACCTGATATAGAGAGGCGTCCAGCTCCTCCTTCCTATTTGGCTGTGCCGAGGAGATGTAACGTAACATTGTCTGAACGCGTCAAGCAGACAAGCAACAAGATAGACGAGTATGACAACCTGGACGTTCCAGGCAGGACCACGTGCCACCGGGGTGGCAGACTGTCATGGAACCATGAACCAGACGTACAACAAGAGATAAGTGGAAATAAGAAGGCTTTATTGCAAATCAAGCTGTAAGCAAAAGTCCAAACGGATGGCTAAACCGAAGCAGGGTCTTGCGAGGCCAGAGGTCAGGAACCAGAAGGGTAGTCAGACGAAGCCTGGATCAGGAACCAGCAGGGTAGTCAGACGAAGCCAGGATCAGGAACCAGCAGGGTAGTCAGACGAAGCCAGGATCAGAAACCAGAAGCAGCAGCAGTCTTAGAAGCATGTGAACACAGGAGGACCAAGCAAGGAACTGAAGCCACAGACCTCCTATATATATGAGCTAGGCATCCAGCTCCTCCCAGTGGGAAGGAGAAGCCGCAGGGTGGGAGGCTACAAGAAACCCAGAAACCAAGATGGCCGCCAGCACATGTCAAACGAAGGAGAACAGCAAGAAGGTAAGACCATGACAGTACCTCCCCCTCAAGGGCCCCTCCTCCGCGGAGTAAAGAACGGTTTCTGAGGGAAGCGTGCGTGGAAGGCTCGGAGCAAGGCAGGAGCATGGACATCTGCGGAGGGAACCCAGGAACGCTCCTCTGGACCATAACCACGCCAATGGACCAAAAACTGCACCCGACCGCGGACCAGGCGTGAGTCCAGGATATTGCTCACCTCATATTCCTCACGATTGCCCACTTGGACCGGACGAGGCCGAGGAACCGAGGAAGTGAAATGATTGCACACCAGTGGCTTCAACAGGGAGACATGAAACACGTTGGAGATCCGCATGCCAGGAGGAAGCGCAAGGGCATAGGCTACCGGGTTTACCCTGCGAAGCACTCGGAAGGGACCAACAAAGCGAGGCGCCAGCTTGGGAGTGGGCACTCGAAGGTTGAGGTTGCGGGTGGACAACCATACACGGTCTCCGACCTGGTAGGAAGGAGCGGGCGCTCGTCTGCGATCAGCCTGGAGTCTCTGGCGCCGCGCAGAGACCTCAAGGGACCTCTGGATCTGTACCCAAGAAGCACGTAGGACGGAAAGGTGATCCTCCACAGCCAGAATATCCTGGGGAGAGAATACCTCCGGTAACACGGCAGGTTGGAACCCATAATTGGCCATGAAGGGAGACGTCCCAGAGGAAGAGTTCACCGCCGTGTTCCTGGCAAACTCAGCCCAAGGCAGGAGGTCAACCCAATTGTCTTGGTGATCGGAGACATAGCAACGAAGGAATTGCTCCAAGGCCTGATTGGATCGTTCTGCGGCCCCATTGGACTGAGGGTGGTAGGCCGAGGAGAAAGAGAGATGAATCCCCAACTGGGAGCAAAAGGCGCGCCAGAACCTGGACACAAACTGACTCCCCCGATCCGACACAATCTCCTTGGGCAAACCGTGCAACCGGAAGACCTCCCTGGCAAAAATCGTGGCCAACTCTTGTGCAGAGGGTAACTTCTTGAGAGGAACACAGTGGCACATTTTGGAAAACCGATCCACAATCATGAGAATGACCGTATGGCCTCGGGATGCAGGGAGGTCCACAATGAAACCCATCCCCAGGTGTGACCATGGGCGCTCCCCGGTGGCTATGGGTTGCAAAAGGCCCAACGGAAGGTGCCGAGGGGACTTACTCTGGGCACAAACGGAGCATGCCGCTACATATGCGGCGATGTCGGAACGTAGAGAAGGCCACCAGAACAGACGTGAAACAGCCCAGGACAGCTGATTCTTTCCAGGATGCCCCGCGGCCTTGGAGTTATGGTAGGTTCGCAACAACCGAGTGCGCAACTCCTCAGGCACAAAACATCTGCCGTTGGGTCTCCCAGAGGGAGCACCAGATTGAGCCGCCAAAATCTGCTCACCCAGGGGAGAGGTCAGGCTGGTGCGAATGGCGGCCAGGATCTGATTCGGAGGTATGACCGAAGTCGGAATCGACTCCTCCCCGGACAGCTCGGAGTACTGCCGTGATAAGGCATCCGCTCTGATGTTCTTGGAACCGGGTAGATAGGAGACCACGTAATTAAAACGTGACAAGAACAGAGCCCATCTGGCCTGACGTGGTGTCAATCTCTTGGCCTCAGAGAGGTAGGTCAGATTCTTGTGGTCCGTCAGGATGAGAACCGGAACCACTGAACCCTCGAGCAAGTGCCTCCATTCTTTAAGGGCCTGCACGATGGCCAATAACTCCCTGTCACCAATCTGATAGTTGCACTCCGCGGAAGACAGTTTCCGGGAGTAAAACCCACAAGGAAGCAGAGGACCCTCTGGTGTTCTACGCTGAGACAGGAGGGCGCCTACTCCCGTCTCAGACGCATCCACCTCGAGGACAAAGGGCAACCCAGGGTTGGGATGCGACAGAATCGGAGCCGACACAAAGGCGGACTTTAGAGCCTCAAAAGCTCGGATGGCCTCGAGCGGCCAGACCTGGGGATTACTGCCCTTCCTGGTCAGATCCGTGAGAGGCTTGGCTAGCATGGAAAAGTCCCTGATGAACTTCCGATAATAATTGGCGAAGCCCAAAAAGCGCTGCAGGGCACGAAGACCACTGGGCTGGGGACACTGTAAGACAGCCGAAACCTTCTCAGGATCCATGGTGAACCCCTCAGCGGAAATGATGTAACCTAAGAAGGTTACCTGGGATCTGTGAAATTCGCATTTCTCAAGCTTACCGAACAGCTTGTTCTCTCGTAACCGTTGCAACACTCGTCTGACATCCAGAATGTGGGCCTCCATGGATTCAGAATATACCAAGATGTCATCCAAATAGACCACCACACACTGCTGCAACAGGTCACGGAAAACATCGTTGATGAATTCCTGGAAGACTGCGGGCGCATTGCACAACCCAAAGGGCATAACCAAGGATTCATAATGACCGGTCCTGGTGTTAAACGCGGTCTTCCACTCATCGCCCGCCTTGATCCTTACCAGGTTATATGCCGCCCTCAGGTCGAGTTTGGTAAAGACCGTGGCCCCTTTGAGGCGATCGAACAGCTCGGAAATCAAGGGTATCGGGTAAGCGTTCTTGATCGTGATGCGATTGAGACCCCTGTAATCGATGCAAGGCCTCAACTCACCGCCCTTCTTTTTCACAAAGAAAAATCCAGCCCCTGCCGGGGACGAGGATTTGCGAATGTGTCCGCGTGAAAGCGCCTCCCTCACGTACTCCTCCATGGCCTCATTCTCCGCTACCGACAGTGGATAGACTTTGCCACGAGGAGGAACGGCACCAGATTGTAACTCTATGGCACAATCGTATGGGCGGTGCGGAGGTAGGGCAACCGCGCACACCTTATCGAATACATCCCGGTACTCCTCGTATTCAGGAGGCAACAGAGAGTCCGAGGAAGTACACAGCAACTTGACAGGCCCATGGATGCAACTAGCCCCACACTGTGGTGACCACGAGAGGATCTCGGCCGATCTCCAATCGAAAGTCGGATTATGCTTCTGGAGCCAGGGGTACCCCAAGACCACCGAGTAGTGTGGAGACGAAATAACCTGGAGACAGGCCGACTCTCTGTGAACGGCACCAATGGCTATCCCCACTGGAAGGGTCTCCTGAGTCACGTGTAGCGGCAGAAGGGGTCTGCCGTCTATCGCCTCAAGAGCCAGTGGGGAACCTCGAGGCTGCAGAGGAATGGAATTGGCGGCAGCGAACACACTATCAATGAACAAACCACCAGCACCAGAGTCCACCAACGCCTGGGTCGTCACCGAGCCCCCGACCCAGGAGAGGACAACAGTGATCAGTGGTTTGTCAACACGGGAAACCGGGGACGAGGAGACTCCACCCAGGATCTGCCCCCGACAGGATCTCAGGTGCGAGCGTTTCCCGGACGGTTCGGGCATGCCAACCGAAAATGCCCACCGAGACCACAGTACATGCATCGGCCCTCGCGTCTCCGGAGTACCCTCTCCCCCTCGGACAGGCGAGCAAACCCCAGCTGCATGGGTTCACCCCCAGACAAGTCATCCCCAGGAGGCGTGGGAGGAGAGGGAGGCACGGGTGGGACAGCAAACGTAGGCGCCAATCTGTTAGAAGGCCTCCGCAGGCTCTCCTTAAAGGAAGGTCTCTCCCTGAGTCTGGTGTCAATCAAAATCAGGAAAGAAATAAGAGACTCGAGCTCCACTGGTAGGTCCTTAGCTGCAACCTCATCCTTCAAGGCATCCGAGAGTCCATGAGAGAAAGCAGCGACCAGAGCCTCATTATTCCAGCCCACCTCTGCTGCCAGGGTACGAAACTCAATGGCGTATTCAGCTACGGATCGTGAACCCTGTCTGATGGACATAAGGAGCTTCGCAGCAGAGGCAGCACGAGCCGGTACATCGAATACCTTCCGAAGAGAAGCAACAAAACCGGAAAACTCGGCAACCACCGGATTGTTGTTCTCCCATAAAGGGCTGGCCCAGGCCAAGGCCTTGTCCGAGAGCAGCGAGATCAAGAAGCCCACCTTTGATCTCTCAGTAGGAAAGGCATGTGGCAGCAACTCGAAATAAATGCCCACCTGGTTAAGGAAACCTCGGCACTGAGTTGGCTCTCCCCCAAAGCGCTGTGGAAGGGGGGCAGAACCGGTCATACCCCGAAAAACCGCAGGCGCAGCAACAGGTGTCGGGGTAGACTCTGGCGCAACAACCGGAGAGGCAGTAGGAGCGACAACCGACCCATCGGCAACGGGAGCGAAATGAGCCGTGCGTTCAAGCAGGGTTTGCAACGCCACAGCGAACCGACCCAACAGGTGATCCTGCTGATCAAGTCTGGCAACCAGCGTAGGTAGCGAGGATGGCCCTGTACCGTCAGAATTCATGGCTTGGTCCTAATGTCATGGAACCATGAACCAGACGTACAACAAGAGATAAGTGGAAATAAGAAGGCTTTATTGCAAATCAAGCTGTAAGCAAAAGTCCAAACGGATGGCTAAACCGAAGCAGGGTCTTGCGAGGCCAGAGGTCAGGAACCAGAAGGGTAGTCAGACGAAGCCTGGATCAGGAACCAGCAGGGTAGTCAGACGAAGCCAGGATCAGGAACCAGCAGGGTAGTCAGACGAAGCCAGGATCAGGAACCAGCAGGGTAGTCAGACGAAGCCAGGATCAGAAACCAGAAGCAGCAGCAGTCTTAGAAGCATGTGAACACAGGAGGACCAAGCAAGGAACTGAAGCCACAGACCTCCTATATATATGAGCTAGGCATCCAGCTCCTCCCAGTGGGAAGGAGAAGCCGCAGGGTGGGAGGCTACAAGAAACCCAGAAACCAAGATGGCCGCCAGCACATGTCAAACGAAGGAGAACAGCAAGAAGGTAAGACCATGACACAGACGTAACATTGCCTGAACGCTTCAAGCAGACGTGTGACAAGATAACGAGTATGACAACCGGGACGTTCCCGGTAGGACAACATGCCACCGCAGGCGGCAGACGTGACAACGTGCCTGAACGCTTCAGGCCCATAAGTAACAAAAACATAGTCGTACATAACCTGTTGGTACCAGGCCAGACAACATGCCACCGCAGCGGCGGACGTGCAATAGCGAGTGACCGCTTGACGGACGTGCAACGAGGACTGACGAACATGGCCCCTAAAAGATAGTATCCCAACATGGTGCCACTGTGCAGGACGCCTAACCTCCACCGGTGCCATGCAAAGAACCGGCCCCCCAAGCCGAGGTGACCCTGGTCAATCATTAGCCTTAACATGACGTGCCGTGCGGACAAGCTGCCTGGCCGCACCAGGTGCCGGAATCCCAATACCACCGCCCCTTGCAAGCCAGCGTGGGCAGCAAGGCCTAGAACATAAAAGCATGTAAATCAGGACGTACCACCTACTGTTTTGCAAAGGATGTAAAGGATGTCCTTGGAACGGCGTAAAGCGTCAGCTATGTGACCCGAACACAGCCACTGAAATATGACGATGTATTAAAAGCACTGCATATGTATAGGCGAGACAAATTACCAATAAGACCAGAACATGTTTTTTTTATTTTTTTAGGACAGGCTAGGTCCTCCAGCCGGAGCCACTGGTCTACAACTGAACACGGCCAACCGCGGATCCAGAACGGGGACCCCATCAACTCAAAACCTCTAGTGCAATATTAACCTATGAACCATAGCTTCAGCTAACACAGACTAGCATACAAGCGAACTGATAAATACCATGGACTAAAAAAAAAGAAACCAGAATGTGACCGCGTCCCATGTAGTACCCCAAGCAACCTACTGTTATGTGTACCAGTTTAAAGAATCCCCTGCAGCACCAATTGACTTAGTGATATTTGTGACACAGGGCATAATGTATACCCTGAAAACTCAATAGCAATAGGTAAAAGTGCAAAAAATAGACACAACTTCATGTGGCATTCACCACCTATATGGCAGCACATATATAAATGCTTGCCGCAGCAGTATGGCCAAGCAATGCTCAATGAATAAAGACGCCCTGTCCAGGGACCATCATGTGGAAACACTAGTAAAGTCTGTACCCACATGCCTTCATGAACACATACAGGTCCTTCTAAAAAAATTAGCATATTGTGATAAAGTTCATTATTTTCTGTAATGTACTGATAAACATTAGACTTTCATATATTTTAGATTCATTACACACCAACTGAAGTAGTTCAAGCCTTTTATTGTTTTAATATTGATGATTTTGGCATACAGCTCATGAAAACCCCAAAATTCCTATCTAAAAAAATTAGCATATTTCATCCGACCAATAAAAGAAAAGTGTTTTTAATACAAAAAAAGTCAACCTTCAAATAATTATGTTCAGTTATGCACTCAATACTTGGTTGGGAATCCTTTTGCAGAAATGACTGCTTCAATGCGGCGTGGCATGGAGGCCATCAGCCTGTGGCACTGCTGAGGTGTTATGGAGGCCCAGGATGCTTCGATAGCGGCCTTAAGCTCATCCAGAGTGTTGGGTCTTGCGTCTCTCAACTTTCTCTTCCCAATATCCCACAGATTCTCTATGGGGTTCAGGTCAGGAGAGCTGGCAGGCCAATTGAGCACAGTAATACCATGGTCAGTAAACCATTTACTGGTGGTTTTGGCACTGTGAGCAGGTGCCAGGTCGTGCTGAAAAATGAAATCTTCATCTCCATAAAGCTTTTCAGCAGATGGAAGCATGAAGTACTCCAAAATCTCCTGCTAGCTAGCTGCATTGACCCTGCTCTTGAGAAAACACAGTGGACCAACACCAGCAGCTGACATGGCACCCCAGACCATCACTGACTGTAGGTACTTGACACTGGACTTCAGGCATTTTGGCATTTCCCTCTCCCCAGTCTTCCTACAGACCCTGGCACCTTGATTTCCGAATGACATGCAAAATTTGCTTTCATCCAAAAAAAGTACTTTGGACCACTGAGCAACAGTCCAGTGCTGCTTCTCTGTAGCCCAGGTCAGGCGCTTCTGCCGCTGTTTCTGGTTCAAAAGTGGCTTGACCTGGGGAATGCGGCACCTATACACCTGCACACGCCTGTACACGGTGGCTCTGGATGTTTCTACTCCAGACTCAGTCCACTGCTTCCGCAGGTCCCCCAAGGTCTGGAATCGGTCCTTCTCCACAATCTTCCTCAGGGTCCGGTCACCTCTTCTCGTTGTGCAGCGTTTTCTGCCACACTTTTTCCTTCCCACAGACTTCCCACTGAGGTGCCTTGATACAGCACTCTGGGAACAGCCTATTCGTTCAGAAATTTCTTTCTGTGTCTCTTGCTTGAGGGTGTCAATGATGGCCTTCTGGACAGCAGTCAGGTCGGCAGTCTTACCCATGATTGCGGTTTTGAGTAATGAACCAGGCTGGGAGTTTTTAAAAGCCTCAGGAATCTTTTGCAGGTGTTTAGAGTTAATTAGTTGATTCAGATGATTCGGTTAATAGCTCGTTTAGAGAACCTTTTCATGATATGCTAATTTTTTGAGATAGGAATTTGGGGTTTTCATGAGCTGTATGCCAAAATCATCAATATTAAAACAATAAAAGGCTTGAACTACTTCAGTTGTGTGTAATGAATCTAAAATATATGAAAGTCTAATGTTTATCAGTACATTACAGAAAATAATGAACTTTATCACAATATGCAATTTTTTTTAGAAGGACCTGTATATATGGAGGACATGAACATATGGAGGCTCCTGCAGGCGATAGATGTAATTCAATACAAGATCCCCCTAGTAGGAGCGAACGTGGCAGGGGGTGGAGCCGCCGAGCGTGCCTAGCAACCGGCACCCGCGGCCACCGCCGCACCCTGAACATGTGACTGACGTGAGAGGGCCTGCACCGTCCGGCCCACCCCGTGGTCGCGAGCTGAGGACCCGACATCCACCCCCCTGCATTGGGGTAAGTAAATGCGATGCTCAGTGCGAGCAGTCGACGCCGATGCCCGGCACCGGACTCCACCGCTTACCTGTGGCCGCATGAAATGTTGAAACCGCCGACCTGCCATGATACTTACCTAAACCTGGACGCGATGGTGCTGGACGTGCAGGGAACCAGGCATGTAAATGTAACCCGGAAGTACCTGGCTGCATGTCCCGTCCCTTGAACCTGCAGGTGTTATAAGGCCAAGGGGCGTGGCCTCAGCCCCTCCCACAAATACAGGCTGCCCAGCAGCCTTAACTACATATATAAATAAATATTATTTTAAAGTCTAAATATAATTAATATACAGACGTGGACAAAATTGTTGGTACCCTTTGGTCAATGAAAGAAAAAGTCACAATGGTCACAGAAATAACTTTAATCTGACAAAAGTAATAATAAATTAAAATTCTATAAATGTTAACCAATGAAAGTCAGACATTGTTTTTCAACCATGCTTCAACAGAATTATGTAAAAAAATAAACTCATGAAACAGGCATGGACAAAAATGATGGTACCCCTAGAAAACACAGAACATAATGTGACCAAAGGGACATGTTAATTCAAGGTGTGTCCACTAATTAGCATCACAGGTGTCTACAACCTTGTAATCAGCCATTGGGCCTATATATGGCTCCAGGTAATCACTGTGTTGTTTGGTGATATGGTGTGTACCACACTCGACATGGACCAGAGGAAGCAAAGGAAAGAGCTGTCTCAAGAGATCAGAAAGAAAATTATAGACAAGCATGTTAAAGGTAAAGGCTATAAGACCATCTCCAAGCAACTAGATGTTCCTGTGAGTACAGTTGCACATATTATTCATAAGTTTAAGATCCATGGGACTGTAGCCAACCTCCCTGGACGTGGCCGCAGGAGGAAAATTGATGACAAATCTAAGAGACGGATAATCCGAATGGTAACAAAAGAGCCTAGAAAGACTTCTAAAGAGATTCAAGGTGAACTTCATGCTCAAGGAACATCAGTGTCAGATCGCACCATCCGTCGTTGTTTGAGCCAAAGTGGACTACATGGGAGACGACCAAGGAGGACACCATTGTTGAAAACGAATCATAAAAAAGCAAGACTGGAATATGCCAAACTACATGTTGACAAGCCACAAAGCTTCTGGGAGAATGTCCTGTGGACAGATGAGACAAAAATCGAAGTTTTTGCCAAGGCACATCAGCTGTATGTTCACAGACGAAAAAATGAAGCATATCAAGAAAAGAACACTGTCCCTACTGTGAAACATGGAGGAGGCTCTGTTATGTTCTGGGGCTGCTTTGCTGCGTCTGGCACAGGGTGTCTTGAATCTGTGCAGGGTACAATGAAATCTCAAGACTATCAAGGAATTCTAGAGAGAAATGTACTAGCCAGTGTCAGAAAGCTTGGTCTCAGTCGCAGGTCATGGGTCTTGCAACAGGACAATGACCCAAAACACACCGCTAAAAACACCCAAGAATGGCTAAGAGGAAAAAATTGGACTATTCTAAAGTGGCCTTCTATGAGCCCTGACCTCAATCCTATTGAGCATCTTTGGAAGGAGCTGAAACATGCAGTCTGGAAAAGGCACCCTTCAAACCGGACACAACTGGAGCAGTTTGCTCATGAGGAGTGGGCCAAAATACCTGCTGAGAGGTGCAGATGTCTCATTGACAGTTACAGGAAGCGTTTGATTGCAGTGATTGCCTCAAAAGGTTGCGCAACAAAATATTAAGTTAGGGGTACCATCATTTTTGTCCATGCCTGTTTCATGAGTTTATTTTTTTACATAATTCTGTTGAAGCATGGTTGAAAAACAATGTCTGACTTTCATTGGTTAACATTTATAGAATTTTAATTTATTATTACTTTTGTCAGATTAAAGTTATTTCTGTGACCATTGTGACTTTTTCTTTCATTGACCAAAGGGTACCAACAATTTTGTCCACGTCTGTATATATATATGTATATATATATATATATATATATGTATATAAATATGTATATATATATATATATATATATATATAGGAAACGAAAAAAGGACAGCACTCCAAGTAAAAGTGATGATGATTTAATCACCCATGTGCAGGCAACGTTTCAGCTCATACAAGAGCCTTTGTCAAGCGCTCTTGTATGAGCTGAAACGTTGACAAAGGCTCTTGTATGAGCTGAAACGTTGCCTGCACATGGGTGATTAAATCATCATCACTTTTACTTGGAGTGCTGTCCTTTTTTCGTTTCCTATTGATGGGGTAAGCTGCTACATCCCTGGACATAGCACCCTTTTTGTATTCCGGTGCCGCCATTGTTTTCCTTCTATATATATATATATAGATAGAGAGATTTTTCAAAGAAGAGGCAGCACTCCAGGATAAAAGTGAAAAGCGACCCGCTTTATTTCCCCTGTGCAACATTTTAACTGCTCATTGCAGTCTTTCTCAAGCATAACAATTGGTGTCACAGCATCTACATTTATACCCACAATGCTTAATGGGTCAAATTAACAAAGTGATTGACAATAACATGATCAATAATGTGTAAAA